>NC_045431.1:25077500-25386818 GCF_902635505.1 Sarcophilus harrisii
GAGAGAGAGAAAGAGAGAGAGAGATTTTCAATGTATATTCAGACACAATCAGTTCCTTCTCTGAGTATGGATAGGATTTTTCATCATAAGTCCTTCAGAGTAGTTGTGGATCATTGTACTGCTGAGAATAGCAAAGTGATTTACATCTGGCTCATCCCAGAACACTGCTATTACTCAATTTACAATACATTTTCCTTTGCTTGAGTTAATGGAGAACTTTTCAGGTTCTTTTTTTTTTTCTTCTTCTGAGAATATCCTGATTATCATTTCCCACAGAACAATAGTATTCTACCTGTGATTTCATTTTGAATGAGAAATTTAGGATTTGATTCTAACGGGTATGGTTTTATAGTAGATAATTTGTAATTTCTATGATTTAAATGAATGGTATTAACAAAATCTTTGGCTATTTCAAAAGAAAAGCATTTGTGATGAATTAGTCTTTTGGGGGGGATTCAGACAATCGCGGACTTGCCCAGGTTCACACAGCTAATAAATGTTAAGTGTCTGATGGTACATTTGAACTCAGGTCCTCCTCCCTCCAGAGTTCTATCCAGTGTGCCACCTAACTACACAAATGAATCTTAGATAAACCACACTGCACTTCAGAAAATACTAATACCTCTTCTTTAGGCTTGTCTTAAGATTACTTCAAAATATCTCATTTTAATGTGCTATACTTATAATTTATAGTACAGCTATTTTTCCAAATATTTTTTAAAATCACATTTTTAATTTACATTATTTCAATTTGATAAATATCTACTGAGAATTAATTACATGAAGAGTCAAGTCCTAGGTCCTGAAATATATATAATATCCTTTAAAGTAGTACATCATCCCTAGTGGAAACTGGTATAGAAATCTATACTAAAGTCTGAACATAAAAATATCATGCACCTTTCGACCTGTGTATATAAAGCTAATTTTTTTTTCGTTTTCAGAGACAAGATTTTTTGAAAATGTAAATACAACCTTAGCATTACTGATAACAAGAGTTTACTTTACTTAGCACGTGAAACATGATTGCATATAATTCTTTAAACCATCATGGAACTTCAGGCCCAGGCAACCTTATTTTAGCCTTAGCCCAGCCATAGAATTTGAAGTTTCAAACAACACACTTAGACAAAGTGATAGATTTAGGATTTGACTCTAGGTCTTCTGACCTCAGCACATTTTCTATTAAAGACAATTGTTATAAACTTATCTTCCTGTCACAAGAGTCTCACATCAAAGCCTCACGGTTCAGGGCCCACCCTGGGTTCTCAAACACTATGAAGACAAAGTCCATGTTTGGGCAGATTTTAACAATCTGGAAAGGAGGCTTTCCAATTACAGACATAATTAAAAACTACGTGTTTTCCAAAAGCCAACCTTGTAAAGTATTAAGTCACAGCTAGTAGATTGTTCAAGCTAAAGAATTATTTGGCCATGGTAGTTCATGATTTAAAATAGTAAGGATTATTTCGTAATAATTATTTATTAATTTAATTACTATTAAATAAAAGAATGACAATGAAACTTTCTCATCCTTCTGCCTGCTCATTTCAGTGGTGAAAGAAATGAGGGCAGATGGTGATAAATATCACAAAGTGTCCAGATTATCTATAAATGTGAGATCAATCTTGATAAATAATAAAAAATACTAGAGAAATGAAATTGACAATGATACGATCCTTATAAGAAAGCCTTTGTTGCCTAAAATTTTGTGTCTTTGACAATCATTTCTCATTTGAAATAAACTACTTGGGAGAATTCACATTGCTGATATTATCTTCAAGAAGCTGGCTAGAAGGTGTGTTACATGCACCACCCCCATCCAAATCATTAAAAACAAAACTTTAATAAAAAGGAAATAAAAGTGGAGCTATTTCTCAATCAGCGGTCTAGATGCAATGACTAGTTTAGAACAAGGGCCAGAATCCCAAGTAGAGGAATATGAAAAGATAGAATACACACTATATGAATTTACAAATTTCTAACTTGTATTACTGAACTCTTAACTGACACTTAAAAAGGGAATTCTTACTGCCATGGTTTCTTACCAAATTTTAATCAGTATCTGCGCCCAAGAGAGGCCTAAAGAGCCGAGAAAACACATTAATTGGCAAATGCTTGATCTCTTAGACAAGTAGAATGAAAAGAAATATGGCAACAAAGGGCAGCACTAGTATTTAACATAAATCTATTTACAAAATATTATAAGGTAGAGTCATGGAAGATTGGGAGCAATATTGAGAAAAATTGAGGACCAAAAAGCTTTTGCAAATGATTTTCCATAGTAGATTACACTTTATATAAATGACTGCAATATTTCCTTTTTACTCAATGTTGTCTGAACTACACGTTCACCAAAAATATCTGTAGTGGACGTCTTATGCATAGTTCATATCAATCTCTTCAAACTCCAGAATTCTATATAAATTCAGCAGATATAGGATGATTCAAAAGATATTGATACACTAATCTACACAGGAAAAACCCAAGTGAATTAAAAATGCATATTTATGGCATGCAATTGGTTGGAAAGTCCACTGAGTTTGTTCACATGTGTACATGTATACACATACACACATATCCTGGAATGGTTCTAAAGAACTGGGTTCAGAACTGAATAAGAGGAATATTGTGGGCTGAAATCCTTTTAGGAAACTGTAGCTTTCAATGGTTTCAAACTCTCTCTAAAATAAAAATCATTCAAAAAGATTCTTAAGTTAATATCTATACAGTTATGAATCATGAAAAAATCTGATGAAAGAATCATCTGTGGTGAATCAAAATTGTTGATAACCAAAAGGACAAGGGAAAGAAAAGCAAAATATATTCTAGTAATGATGCCATGATGAAGAAATAACATAAAACATATTATCCCTTCCATTTATTACCATAAAAATTAGCTGACCCACTGGGGAGAGAGTAGGGGCTAACAGTTTTCCAGCTCAAATGTGGTACGAGTTCCCACAGAATGTAAAAAGATCTAGAGGAGAACCTCAGGAGGATCTTCTGTAAGGGAATTTATGGGAATATATGTTTATCTCAATTAAGATATTCACACATGTACAAAGCTCAGTGGGTCTAGAAATTTCAGCACTCTGAGAATTTCTACACTGTAACTTCTATATAACAATGATTTGCTCCATGTTTTACTCTCCAACTGGAAAGGAGAAATAAAAAAATCCCTTCATGAAAGATAGCAATGCTTCTTTGTGGACGTCCAAGGGCTATCTTTCAGGTCACTGACTTAGCTGAGAAATACCATTAGTCCCCGAAGCACCAAAACCCGAGTCGGAGTCTGTAAAGTGTCAAAGTGTTATCACAGCTTCAGACTAGTTTCTTTACCCCTTTTAAACCTGATTTCTGGTTGTAATATTTAACAGAATTCCTGAAGGTGTATTTGAGATCACCTACCTACTTCAGAGAAGAAAACATGGCACAGAATGTGTGATTACATGATTAAAACAAAATCTAATTATCTCAAGAAATTAAATAAAACTAAATTCAAAATGTAGTATTCACTAAATTATTAATTAGATTTTTTTGTAAAATGTTATAGTTTTGATGAGGGATGGATTTGGCACTATACTGGAAAGTACCTCAGGTTTAAAGTTTCAGCTCTGCCCAGAGCTGGAAACCTCTATTTGGATAAGTCACTTGAATTTTACGAGCCTCAGTGTATTTGATGTATAAACAGAATATGTCTACAGTCTCCTTCTAATTGGAGCAAACCCTATGATTCTAGATCAAGAGAAAACAAAATATTTCCTGACTATTCTTTTTTAGAGTGCAACATTTAAGACATCTCTATTTCATCTTTACTTGTAGTCAAAGAGCTAATTACCACGGTAAATTACACATTGCAAAAGAAAAAAAAATGTATGTTCTAATTCAATATAAAATATATAAAACTCCCAACCTACCTCTATATTTCTTCTGGCTTGGTTAGTATTTTTCTCTTGCTGGATGGGAATTAAAGGCAAACCGCCAACTTTGGGATTTTTGGTTATAGATCGCTTACGTTCCTTTCCAGCTGG
The DNA here is from genome assembly GCF_902635505.1 of Sarcophilus harrisii. Lineage (NCBI taxonomy): Eukaryota > Metazoa > Chordata > Mammalia > Dasyuromorphia > Dasyuridae > Sarcophilus > Sarcophilus harrisii. Next base: position 25,081,535 of record NC_045431.1, read on the forward strand.
TGGCCATATATCATTATCATGCTGTGGAGACACAATTTCTGGCTGTTGGCATGGGCTTTTATTATAATACTATGTTATATGCACACAAATTGACTCACTCAACTCTTTTCCCTTTTCTCCACATTACATGTTCCACTTTTCATTACGAATATTATTTGTAATTATTAGGTTGATGCCACAGCCCTGCTGCTGCTGAAGGATCTCAGACTTGTTAAGTGAACTGAGCTTTGAGGTCTCTGTTCAATTTTTCAATTACAAACATTAACCCTCTATACTACTTATCAAACCAAACCAAAGAAAAAGAAAAAAAAAACTTTGGGGAAAAGGGAAAAAATTTCTGTGTATGGAAAGGAATCCATGCATCTGTCTTAGATTTCTGTCCCAAAATTGATGGAAATTGATTTTTATTCTTCCAACTAGACCAGAGAAAAAGTTTGGAAAGAAAGAATTTTTAACTTAAATATCCCAATTCAACCTACAGCATAAATAGTTGATAAATACTTTCTTTACTTAGAACTATATAACACTTTTATTACTTAATTGCATTTTGTATAAAGAATCTCATCTTACAATTAGAAAATTTTGTTAAAAATCACTGTGCAAATATGGTACACATTTCCACAAATTTAATGGTTCCACTTTGAATAATGCACTAAAGTAAATCATTCTGCAATATTTAAAATGTCATTGGATTAAGACAATCTAAAGCTCTTAACATATTATGACATAATCCACAAATATAAGAAGTACTTAAATAATCCTATGTCTTTACAAAAGATTCTAAATTTTTAGAACAAAAAAAGGGATACAATGACACCCAGTAAAAATACCTTTGAAAGAATAAATAATAAGTGGTTAAATATTTGTTCCTCATTTACTTTTATTATTAAGAAAATTTGCTCTGTTATGAGGAATATGGTGCTTATTTTAAGAAAAATTTGAATAGTAAATTGATCTTGAATTAAATTTAATACTTTTATAATGTATCCCTTAAAATTTGGGCATAAATAATTTGTTACAAGTTCAAACATTCAACTTCTTCACAGATGAATATTCACTTTTCCCTCATTTTCTTTATTCTTAATTTACTTTAAACCCACTACAACATGTCTATTTGAGGAATGTTTTATAGTGCCATATTATTTCTATGGCGAGATAATCCTAACTTACAATGCTTCCCCTGTTAACTCTATAGAGTAATGACAACACTTTGGGAGCACTATTTGTAGATGAGAGGTGCTAAAAGTTATCTTAGGGACCCATAGGAGTCAATATCTTTTTTAAACAATTTAATTCATTTCCAGGAAAAAAGGAACACTGAGAAGACTTGGTGAATGAATCTCAATATACCGAACTCAGAAGGCAAAACTAAAAGATAGTAAATAGTAGTACTAAGGTTTACCTTGGTGTTCAGAAGACCTAATTCAAGTTCCAAATTTGACTCACTTAATCAATTAATAGCATTTGTTAAGCAACTGCTATATACCAGATACCATCTTGGGGGAAAAAAAGTTTAAAAAATAAATAATTCCTACTTGCACGGAGTTAGACAATAGGTACACATATAACTACCTACAGAATGGATATCGTGAGAATAAATACAAAATAGTTAAATATAAGATATCTCGGAGAGAGACCAGTAGCAGCTGAGGATAGATCAAGAAAGACTTTGTGGAGAAAGTGGTACTTGATCTAAGTCATTAAGGAACAGAGCTGGACTAAATCATTTAACTTCTCTATGTCCTGGGTAATCCTCAAGAATTACTTGGCAGAACAGTTGCTGATCTGAACTGGTGCAGAAATTTCCTTAACAGGTACACATATCAAAGACAGAATATTTTTGTAACTGGATTGGACTGGGCTGGTCAGTGAGATCCTTCTAAATCTCAAATTCCATGATTCTGCGTGCTTTATACCAGTGAAATCTCAGGACCAAAAGAAACTACATACATGGCTATATATGGATTTCTAAAGGTGCCTGAAAGACAAATTCTCCAAATATAATTTTTTCATTAGAGTTAGGGATAGATCACCAGAATACCAGACCAGAATATGGTTTAGATTTACACAGTGGAAATATGACTCATAATTCTTTTTTAAATATCGGGAAGACCTTCACTGGGACACCAAAGGTCAATGACGAGACTAAGAGAATCTTCAAAAAGGATGGTCTCCAGGGTTTCCTGTATGAATCTCATTTCAGCTAGTTACAAAGTCATGTGAAGACTAGAAATGTTTATTAGCCACCAGGAAAAGTAATAAATTAAATGAAGCAAAGAAAGTGGTTCTCAAGAGAAGTGAGATCCAGATATGGGAAAGAATGACCTGAGATGATTCCTAAGTCCTTTAAGGGGAGTAGGTGATTCTATCACCACTAATAAAGAATGGCACCTGAATTGTTACCAATTAATTTCACTCATCTTGTGGGCTGTGTGACTAGGAATACAATTATGTAGTCAGAGAGAGGGAAGAACCATTTCTACTGATAAGGGTCTTTAATTCCTCTCCTAAAGAAAGGATCTTCCAATAAATAGAGGAAAAGTACTGCCATTTAAACTGAGTTACCAGGACCCTCACAAGAAGGGTACAATCATCTAAGCTTCTTGAAGCTTCTTTCAATGATGGTTCCACTGGAACTGTAAATTAGGCAATTACAAAAGCAAACATGTTTTTATCCCTTCTTAAATTTAAAAAGAAATGCTGAATGTCACATTTCTAAAACAGAGAAAGGAGTAAGGGGAAAAAAAAAGTTACATGATAACTTTATTATATATTTAAAAGGAATAGCAAGTTGTACACAATATATTTGTAGTTTCATAATTATTTCTTATTTTATTATTTTATTATTATGGAAATGCTTGTTTTATTTCTTAAGTTCAGAATAAAGTTTTTTAAGAAATGGATTCTTTTCAGAAAAAAATTTAAGTAACTACTTTGAATTTTGTTAAAAAATTGCTTCGAGATACCTATATACATACATGTATATATGTGTTTACACACACACACACATATAAAACTTAATATAACTCTTGAAACTAACTGAAAATATTTAAAATTTAACGATGCTTAAAAAGTTAAAGGAAAAAGCAATATTCTAACATGTATCAACTTAGCCTTTCAGAAAGTTATAAAACAGAAGGAAAAAAGGCAATGATGTGATTCAGTATTTAGACTGCTAAATAAAAAAAGAAAGGGAAAAAAAAAAGAATAATTCTCTTTCCATAATAGTAATAATCAGTTTGTCAGTATGCTTTACGCTATGTTTATACTCAAAAATCAAAATGGTAGAATTCTAGAAAGACTGCCTTTAATTATCAGAAAGAATCTGGGAAACTCAGATGTCCTAGTCATTCTTTGGGCCTGATATATGTCAGTAATTTATCCTGTATCAATGATAAATTAAAAAAGAATCAGCTTCAGGCACTCAAAAGAAACTGGAATACAAGATGTAAAGGTGGCTAGCTACTACCACTACTCAAAGAACAAGTCCCGGTATTTCACAGGTGCATCATATAACCGGCAAGATGGCGGGATGGTTGTCTCTCGCAAGCTTTTCCCACTGCAAAAACTCAAGAAAATGAAATTTTGTAGCAGATATAGAATAACAGAAGCTGAATCCAAACTCCTTCTATGCAAAGACTCATTCTAGAGCAGATGGAGAACTTCAATTCAGTTCAGCTAAAGGAAACAAAGTGCTTTTATGCTTAAGGGAATGAAAATGCAGTTTTGACTCTAGTCAAGGGCAGACCTCCTTAATAAAACAGAAGCTAAGGATTCTCAAACTCTGGGATTTGGGAATTTGAAAATATTTAAAATAAGAGAAACCAAAGACTAAGAAAAAATATAGAGAAAATTGATAGGGAATAGAAGAGAAAGGTTGAAATAGATAAGTGAAATCTGAAGGAAGATCTAACTCAGCAGAAAAACTAGCATTATAGGGTTCTGGAAAGAAAAATAATGGCCAGCATTTTTATAGCCGTTCTATCATTTGCAAAGAGCCTTCCACATTTACTTCATAAGATCCTCAGAACAACCCTGTGACAAAAATGTCATGTTTTTTGTCCATTTTAGAGGTACAGAGACTGAGGCTGTGAAAAATTACATAATTTACCTTGTACCACCAAACTCATCTTCCTAAATCCGGACCCAGAACTCAATCTACTGCACCTTTTTCTGAGGCAATTGAGGTTAAGTGACTTGCCCAGGATCACACAGCTAGGAAGTGTTAAGTGTCTGAGGCCACATTTGAACTCAGCTCCTCCTCCTGACTTCAGGGCTGGTGCTCTACCCACCGCACCACCTAGCTGCCCCCTTTTCCTGTTATTCTAAACTGGCATCCAGCATTAGTTTTACTAGCAGCTGTTTGACCGTGACAGAGAACGTCATCTTTCTCTGGAAGCCACCTGCATCACTCTTAACCCCAGTGGCCAGAAATAGAGTCTTCTCTTATTTCAAAGCTGAGACTCTTAAATCAGTCCTTCATGGAACTTCTCTTGCGGTCCATCCTGGCCTCTGTCTGTCCCATTTGCACAGAAAGATGGCTGACACAAACTAAACATCGTGAATATTTGAGCCTTTCTTGATTCACTCAGAACACCGCACTTCCTACACTCCTCACCCGAGAGATCATTTTTAGGCGCAGGATAATTTCTCAATATTCCATTTTTTTCCATGTCTGAAATCAAGGCTGTCTATCCAGTCCCCTTGGATTCACAGCCAACACCCCTTCTTCTGTCTCAGGCTCAGTCACTGTTCTTCTATAGAAAGCAACGCTACTTTCCAATTCCTTCCTTCCCTAGCTATACAGAAACAAAACTGTTTTCTAATTTTGCTACATTTTATTGCTAATAACTTTATGGAAAAATAAAGGTATTTTTTTTTAGGTAATGAAGAAAAATGGAGAATTTAAAAATTAAAATAGTTTAAAAGGAGGCAAAAACTGATCTTTACTGAGAATAAAAATGGAACTAGATCTTAATCTTTCTTGGCTTTCCTATTTACTGATTCCTTTCCATTCCTGTCCTTGGAGTCAGCTGTCTTAATCTTATTACCATTCTAAGCACTCAGGTTTCAAGCCTAAGGTATATTTTGGCTGGCAAGGTAGCTAGGATTTTTAAGTCAATCTGGAAACTGCTTTTGATCTTTTTTTTTTCTTCTGGGCATTGGGTTCTAGTTTGAGGAAAACATTTTTTAATCTTGCTCCCTCCTAGCCCCAAATTCCTCCCTGAAGCTTAAGACTATTTAATTGCCCTTGAAGTCATCTGCAAGATTCCAAGAGTTTTCTGAGCCCCCATGCCTTTGGCACTTCCTGATTCTTCCATTAACTTTTTGGATGTGGAAGGCACTTCTCTGCTTGGTTCATGGACTTCAAAAATCTTTCACTGTTTGGGGTTACTGTGGCTTCGAAACCTTAAGATTGCCTAACCAAATCCTTTCTTCCCCTTTCCTTCCCCCATTAATATCAAAGATGGCAACCCGAGGCATTCAAGGAATAAACATGGCATATGGTTCCCTCTGTGACCTTCCACAAAGTATTACAAACTTCAGTATCCAGCCAAATCCTACTGGACTCTTTTCTCATTTCTCTTTTTTTTTTGCTTAGTTTGCCAGAATCCAGTTCCAAACAAGAGTTGGCTCTGTTCTGGCCATTAATAAAAAGGCAATAACTACCAACTTTATTATGTTAATATAATTAATATTTTTACTGAAAAATAATACTTTATTTCAATAATACTTTATTTCCTGAAATGTTGAATTACATACAAGTTAAAAGTAAATGGAATTAAGGAATCTCTCAGAGACACTGTTAGAGGTACACGTTGTCATACACACTTACTTGCATTTAGGCACTCTGACTTTCACATCATAACAAATGAATATAATAAAAAACTATATATATATATATATATAATAAAAAAAAAACATGAATGCATGAATGTCAACTTTAATTTAGGCTACATACTGAACCTTCTTTGAAAATCTTTTTTTTTCTCAGTTAAAAAAAAGACCCAAAACAATGCTATAAAAATATAACAAACAAATGTTATATCATACCTGGGCAAGAAAAACACTGGTCAACCATTCCATCTGTGTTTGCGGGCCATCACAACACATATACCTGAAAAACAGGGGTATTAAAATACATAATACATGAACAAACTGTGTACTGATAATAAGTCACCTATAATATGGGTGATTACTGCGTTCACATTCAAAAACCTCTTTGAGATTCTCCTGATTTATGATTTAATGTAATCAGAAGATGAATATTAAAGTACAGGCTATTTCAGGTTTCTGTTAAATGCATATCATTTAAAAAGTTTATGCCTTCAAAGTCTTAGTGAAAATAAAACTTGCAGGGGCAGCTAGATGACACAGTACAGAGAGCACCAGTCCTGAAGTCAGGTCTTCAAATCTGGTCTCAGATACTTATCACTTCCTGGCTGTATGATGCTGGGCAAGTCAATTGCTTCAGCAGAAAAGAAAAAAGAAAAAAAAAGAAAACAAAAACAAAAACAAAACAAAACTTGCTTTAGAAAAGAAAAAGCAAAGAAAACTTGCTTTGCCTTAGAAGGCAAAATTAAGAGAAGATATTTTGCTAACTACTTCATTCACTAAGTGGTCATTTTTATAAGGCAGATAGAATTCATATGAGTGTGTGAGAATAACATGAAGTTGAACAAAAACTTTTAGATATGGAACTCAGATAATAAAACACCCTTGTACCCAATTTGAACATGGGGATCTTAAGTAATAACACAGACATAATACTAAGGTAAAATCACGAAAATACCCATTGACATTACTGAGGAGGAATATGAAAAATAAGTCATATGCATATGCTTATTAGTCACAGATTTTTCCCAGCTATAGCAGATGGGACAATTTTTAAAGATTATGAATTCATCTGGGGCAGCCTTATTGCTACTGTAATTGGACATCAAAAATGGCAAGTGGAAAGATCAGTGACATGATTTCAATCTGTATCACCAGCCTTCTCCCAGTTTTCCATATTTGATTATCTTTAGCTTTCTCCTTATTTCATCTTTTTTCAGACCCAATCAATTATCAAGTTCTTCTTGTTCTATCCCTACAATATCATTTTCATTTGTCCCCTTCCTTTCTGTTTGCACTGTCACTCAAGGTCCTCATGATCACATGTAGAGAAAACAGTAAATAGTCTCTAAAGGGATTTTTTTCTGCTTCCACGCCTAAATGTATTATTCAATTCTCCCTAATTTTTCTTCATCTGATTATGTCACTGTTCTGCTCAAAAATCTTCAATGGCTCCCCTTTCCCTACAGAATATCATTCCAATTTCCTTCAAAATATTCGAGACATCTTCATGCTATAGTTACTCTATTCTCTACCTAAAATACAAGGTTGTAGTTGGGCTTAAAAATACACACATAGACATCTATATATTGCTATTTGTCATTAGTCCTCTTTAAAAATAAAAAATGAAGAATAATATATCTACCAGTGTATGTACACATATACATTAAAGCCTATTTCAAACTCTTTTTTCCTATCCTATCTCTTTATCAGTATGGGACAAGTAGGTTTGCATCAAGAGACATAAAAAAGGACCAACTTTATCACTTAATATTTAATTAATAATTATTTCAAAGATGTAGCGAGTGAATAGTTAACTATTAATTCAAAGCTGTAGTAAGCAAAATCTTCATCAAACTTATTTGTTAATACCAAAATAATGATGATGATGATGGCAGTTTAGCAGAAAAAAATTTACCTTATGAATTCTTTTATAAAAAGATAGCTTCTACTCATCCATCAAAATCATTTAAAATTCCAAGTTGATAAAACAAAAAACTGCATTTGAACTTGGATCTTCTTGACTTCAGTTCTCTACTCAACTTAAGCACCTTGCCACCTCAAAGTTCTAACCTCTGTCTTCTTTCCTTGTGTGTGTGCACATTCGTATCTTGTCAGTTTGTTCTACCCATTTCTTCTCTGGGTAATTTGCCTTTCTTACAGAGCTATAATATTTTCAATTGTCAAGCTTTTATTCATTTTCCCAGCTGAAGATTAGATTAATCTCTTCATTTTATTTAACTCTGTGTGTTTCTTTTCAAGCTAAAATTACCTCCGAATTAATCTATGCATATTGTAATTCTGTACATTGAATAAATATGCATTGGTTTTTCTTTCTTTCTTTTTTTGATATTTAATTTATGTTCATTCTTTTTTTTTAACCTTTCCAGAGATTGTCTTTTTTTTTTTTTAAATAATGCTTTTTTATTTTTGAAAAACATGTATTTTCAACATTTATCCTTACAAAATTTAATGTTCCAAATTTGTTCCCTCCTTTCTCCCCATTTCCTTCCCTATATGGCAAGTAATCCAATATACATATTATTGACTAAAAACATAAATAATAAAAATATAAACATGTTATGCACTGGTTTTTCAAGGAAAGGGATAGCTGTCAGATTACTCCATCACAACTAACTCCTACTTCACAAGACTCTTGGGCCAAGTAGAAATAAAGCAAAAACTAATAAAAAGAGGCTTGATAACAACCTAATCACAAATCTATTTTTCCATCACTGAGCTGAAATTGTCAAAGAAAACCCTTAGTTTCATCCAAAGGAAGCTGAAATTCTACATTTCAGTGAGTTCTTTGCCTGCTTTCAAGAAAGAAAGAAAGAAAGAAGGAAAGAAAGAAAGAAAGAAAGAAGGAAGGAAGGAAGGAAGGAAGGAAGGAAGGAAGGAAGGAAGGAAAGAAAGAAAGAAAGAAAGAAAGAAAGAAAGAAAGAAAGAAAGAAAGAAAGAAAGAAAAGAAAAGAAAAGAAAAGAAAAGAAAAGAAAGAAAGAAAGAAAGAAAGAAAAGAAAAGAAAAGAAAAGAAAAGAAAAGGAAAGAAAGAAAGAAAGAAAGAAAGAAAGAAAGAAAGAAAAGAAAGAAAAGAAAAGGAAAGAAAGAAAGAAAGAAAGAAAGAAAGAAAGAAAGAAAGAAAGAAAGAAAGAAAGAAAGAAAAAAAGAAAGAAAGAAAGAAAGAAAGAAAGAAAACTATTCCACTGTCGAAGCAACTATTTTTGGAACTACATATATGATTTCAATGTAAAAAAAAATCTGTATTTTAATTCTCGTGATTCTAATGATTACTTACCAGTGGTGTTTCTCCGAATAGGCTGTCAATCCCCAACTGTATCAAATGACATAAAAACATATAGTTAAAAGCGTGTATTTGAGTGTGTATGTGTGCACCACATGAATAAAAAAGGAAAAGATCTTTGTAACAGGCAATTTTAGTAGATTGGAAAAAAGGGGAAATAAACCTAAATGCAAACTATACTTTGATGATGTTATCAAATGTTCTACATATATGTTTAACGCTGAAAAGAATTTGGTTGCATCAAAAACAGTCATCTTGATGAATCTTAAAATCATTTAATAGAGCAGTTTGTCCTTTTTCATGAAGTTTCTCAAACTTTAATTTTACCTTGTCGGAGTTTTCATTTTCTTTTTCACACCAAGGTAAAACTTCATTGAGTTGAGAGGAAGCATTTTATCTGCTTTGCTACTCTGTAAATAAATATGAAAATATTATTGAGAAAGAAATGTTATGTTAATTAACTTTTTACTTTCAAAACATAATCTTTTTTGCTGTTTTCCCTTGTAGGATTTCTTAATTTCTTCAAAATTTTCTATATCCATGTTGCTAACATTACTAAGCCAGTGTAGACAATTCACAGGGATTCGGCTACATTATTTATAAATCCATAAGTGTACAACTAGAGATGTATGTAAAACTATATATGAAGAGAGAAGGAAAAGGAACAAATCATTTTTAAAATTACTTCTTGGTGGGGCATCTGGATGGCACTCCTGGAATCAGGAGGTCCTTACTTCAGAAAAGGCATTTGACACTTCCTAACTGTGTGACCCTAGGCAATTCATTTATCCCAATTACCTTGCAAAGAAAGAAGGCAAAAAAAAAAAAAGAGAAAAAGAGGGAGAAAGAAAAAAAAAAAAGAATTACTTTCTGATTACTTATAAATTTTAAATATAAGATATATAACTAAGAAGAGAATACTTGTCTTTGTAATACTTAATTTTAATTACTTCCTTAAAATTAAGCTTCCTGATCACATTTTTGTTTAGATTAAACTAAAATGAGCTTTCATTTTTAGAATTTTAAATACAAGTTCAATAGTGCAATAACCTGGATTTATATGGATATTCAAGGTTTACTAAATACTTCAGAAGAACAAGTGCTATTATCTTCTTCATGTTAGAGATGAGGAGCCTGAAGAAGGCAAAGTTGAAGTGCTTTGCATAGTAATTAAGTAGTTAATAAGTAGTTGAGTATGAGGGAGCAAAACTTTTATAAGCAATTTTGAGTGACCATTATAAATACCCACGTTAACTTTAGACGTGAAGGAAGATACAATTCGCACCCAGAGAAAGAAGAGAGAAATAGAAGCATGGTTTTTCACATATATACATCTTTGTTTCAAATGGTAGTGATCTCTAGGGTGAGGAAGAAAGTTACAGGATAAAATTTTTTCAAAACTAAGTTGTGTATAATATATTTGCAGTTTCATATACAACCTTTTTTCCCCCCTCTTTTTTGTTATGGAAATTCTCGTTTTATTAAGTTCAGAATAAAAAAAAAAAAGAGTGATGGAATAAATCTTATCAGAACAAAACAGAATTAAAAAACAATAAGTCAGGAAAAAAAATTACGATAAAAGCTAAGTCTAATTTATTGTATAGATAACAAAGTAAAATTGTATATATGTATAATATATAATGTATAAATATGTATAAGTTGGTGGTTACTCAGAACTGCAATAAGGCAATGGTATTCCTTTTCTCAAAGGAAACACCTAACCCAAAGCACTGAGCAGTAACACTGTATGTTATTAAGTATGCTTCTTTATATACAGTGCAATACAACTCTACAGAGCACCTGGCCAGAATGAGGATATGGATCATCCCCTTCCAGTATATAATGTAAAACTAGTAACAAGGCAAGATATTGCAGTGAGTAGGAACTTCAATAATGCTGAGATATGACTAATGTTTCATTTGGACAAAAGCAGATTATATGGTAATAAATACTGAGGTGCCTTGATCAAAATTTCATTTCTCAGATAAAGGAAACAACAAACAGAATCGACATTCTGAGTCTTAATTGTAATTAAAAACAAATTTATGGTGACAGTCACCATATCTTAGAAAAAGAGAGGAAAACATCGAAAGACAACAAAGTGTTTGTGCAGATTGTGATCCGATGTGCTCAGGATTTAAAAGAATATGAACAAAAAATATAATAATCAAATATTACACTTAACCATTGAGAATGTAATTATTAAGACCAAAGCCCAAAACACGTTAAGACATATCAAAAAATGTTACGATCAATCAGGAAAGAAATAAAAAAGGTTTTTTTTTTTTGTTTTTGTTTTTAAATCATGACTAAAACTAGAAAAAGAACACGGGAGAAAAAAGCCTAAAACCCAAAATAGAGAATTAACTGGGATAAATGGCAATTACACAAGCATATCAGAATGACACTGAATCTAAGAGAGATAGTCCTAGTCTTTACAACTGAGATCTGAAGGAGGAAGGTCAATTGTCCAGCATCTCATTAATAATCAATGCAAAGCTGGAATTAAAACCAGATTATTAATAATCCTGGGACAATGCTCCTTCCACTGCATGACACACGTGTGGAAGTGTATATATAATGTATGTATGTTCCTTTTTCATTAAGAAAAATAATTTCAAAACTGAAATGGCAGGATTGATGTGGGATATGAAATGAATGTAGGAATGGAGTCAGAAACCGTGGATTTGGATTCCACCAGTGTTCCATGTTATCTGGGATTTTTGCCAAGTCCCGTTATCTGTTTTTTCATCTTTAAAACATAGGGGTTTAATGAGATGAGTTAAAAGATCCCATTTAGCTTATGATACAGTTACAATGAATCAGGTGCAAGGCAGGGAAAGAGATAACCAGATATCATACATCTGCTTTAAATTAATTCAAGCCCTCTAGGTCCAGATTAATTATAGCCAGAGATATGAAACACATTTGTAAATGGTCCTCAAAAACACTTCAAGAAATCAGCAGGTTAACCTTGGAGGCCATCACCCCTAGCACCAAGGCTAGCACCCCCAGCACTCTGGAATGGCAGGACTATGCTGGGGATACCCCTCCTGTGTCACCATTGAGGACTACCCTTAAGTTTCAGCCCGGATCTCTGCTGGATCCCCATGGAAGAGGAGTAAGACCTGAGAGGAGGGAAGCTTCACTGACAATAAAAAAGTCCTTGGCCTGAAGGGATGCCCTGACTCTGGGAAGGATCCCAGGACTAAATCCCAACTCCACTCCTAGTTTGACATTTTATATAAATGTTAATTTATTATTATTATGTTTAAAGCACTGTGAAGCTCTGAAGACTGACAGTATTATGCATTATAAGGGAAAAGCAATAACTAATCAATCCACTAAATGCAGGCTTAATAAGGCTTCTGGTAACCAATTCACTAGACAAATATGCCTAAATCAAATCTCTATTATCCTTTTATAATAAGAAGACCTGATGTCGCCCTCAGTTCTTACAGGATCCTCGGTGGTTAGGGTACCATTGACAGGATGCTCTACTTTCCTAGGGTTGATAGTGAGGGTACCACTGAAAGGATGCTCTGCTTTCCTAGAGTCAGCAGTGAGGGTACCACTGAATGGATGCTCTCTTTCCTAGGACTGGTGATGATGGTATCACTGAAAGCTTGGTCTTCACAATCTGGTTCCAGATTAAAGTTTCAGATTTATTTCATGTTAATTTCCTTCATACAAAATCTAGCAAGTTGTTCCCTCCAAACAAATTATTCCATTCCCACTCCTGGGACCTTTGCCTCATGCCTCGAATGCACTTCTATTGCTTAGTATTTTCTCAATGCAAACATCACTACCTCTTCAACTTTTTTTCCCGTCTTCTCAGAATTACTCTCCTCTCTAAATTTATTTTTAATTTACTTAGCTATGAAGATGCTTTGTTCCCACAGGAGAACATAAGCCTTAGAGAGTAGATTGGTACTAAACATTTTGTCTTGGAATCCCAAGCACCTGACATATCTCTATAAAATGACACTTGAAAACTGCTCTCTGATTTGAAATAAATGCATTAATATCCTGATTTTCAAAAAAAGGGAAAAGGGAGATTCTAAAAACTAAAGTGACTAATTTGACACGGATACCTGCCAAAATTCTAGGATCCCTTTTCGTAGGCACTTTGCTTTAAGAGCCATCATAAATCAACTTTCTGTATCTGAAAAGTTTGCTAGATGAAAAGACGGGCAATAGGTTTCTGCTGGGGTTGTTTGGAACTGCTGATTTTACAGCTGTAGGAAGACTGAAGGAAGTCTTTGCCAACCCAGTGGGTTCACTCACAGGCTAAGTGACTTGTTCAGAGGCACAAAGCCAATCTGTTTTAGGGAAGAGATGCTAATTATCTACTATTGCAAACTGTCATTTATCACAGAAATAATGGATCTTTCTCGTTTGGAAGAGGAGTTGTAAAAATTAGTCTCTAATGATGTAGACCCAGATAAGATGAAGACAAAACTAAATAATTATACAGTTGGGCAACTTCATGGTTGTGTGAGCAACTACATATAAAAACTTTAGGGAAACATCTTAGATAAAAGTCTCCATATAATCAGCTATAGTAAAATTCAGGCAGTTGAAACATACAGTCATGGTTGAAAGCTTCTGAGTGACCCAGGATTCTGGACTTTGTCTTGAATATTTAATTATGAACAGCAAGCACAATAGGAATTGACATTATGATATGGCACTCAAAAAGCTAACAGTTTTAGCAAGAATTTGAAGACACAGAAGGGGTACTTATAAAATTATGAATTATTTAGTGAAAGAATCAAAACTCAAAGGGATGACTAATGACAACAAAATGAAAACTCAGAAATATCTCTGCAACAATGAATGAACTCAAGAAAATGAATATTATTGCGAACAATCTAAACTTCTTTACTTAGGTTCATTTTATAGGAAGGAAGATCAAATGTCCCTACCATTGGGAGTAAAGATGAAGGCCATTTTGGACATTCTCAGTAATAGGAAGAAATGATGGCAAGGTGGATAGGTGATCTGGATAGCCTTTTATATCAACAAATCAATAAACATTTATGATTGTTGAGAGATTGAATTTTGTAATGAGGCACAAATAAATTTTTCCCTGTGTTAATGGAGGTCCCACAAAGATTTCTTCATACCCAAAATTCCAACAAAGCAGCACAATATGAAATTTGTAGTGAATTTTTTTTCCTAACAAAGCCAAATAAATCACTCTTTTTATACAATCACTCATGTGAACAGAGGAGTTTGCAACTTTTTTTTTTTTTTTTTTTTTATTGTATACTTAATGATGATTTTTATTTTGGGGGTTGCATAATGGCAACTCATGAAATAAGAAAAAAAAATACTCTCAGTCCTTACAGCAAGGGAAGCAAAGAGTTCTAAGAATCATATAGGATTAATTATCTTTTTTTTTTTTTTTTTTTTTTTTTTTAATTTAATAGCCTTTTATTTACAGGATATATACATGGGTAACTTTACAGCATTAACAATTGCCAAACCTCTTGTTCCAATTTTTCACCTCTTACCCCCCACCCTCCCTAAATGGCAGGATGACCAGTAGATGTTAAATATATTAAAATATAACTTAGATACATAATAAGTATACATGACAAAACATTATTTTGCTGTACAAAAAGAATCAGACTCTGAATTATTGTACAATTAGCTTGTGAAGAAATCAAAAATGCAGGTGTGCATAAATATAGGGATTAGAATTCAATGTAATGGTTTTAGTCATCCCCCAGAGTTCTTTTTCTGGTATAGCTGAGTTCAGTTCATTACTGCTCCATTAGAAATGATTTGGTTGATCTTGTTGCTGAGGATGGCCTGATCCATCAGAACTGGTCATCATCTAGTATTATTGTTGAAGTATATAATGATCTCCTGGTCCTGCTCATTTCACTCAGCATCAGTTCATGTAAGTCTCTCAGGCCTTTCTGAAATCATCCTGTTGGTCATTTCTTACAGAACAGTAATATTCCATAATTTTCATATACCACAATTTATTCACATTCTCAACTGATGGACATCCATTCAGTTTCAGTTTCTAAGCCACTACAAAAGGGCTGCCACAAACATTCATGCACATACAGGTCCCTTTCCTTCTTTGTAATCTCTTTGGGATATAATCCCAGTAGTAACACTGCTGGATCAAGGTATGCACAGTTTGATAACTTTTGAGCATAGCTCAAACTACTCTCAAAATGGTTGGATTCGTTCCAACTCCACCAACAATGAATCAATGTCCCAGTTTTCCCATCCCTCAACAATCATCATTATTTTTTCCATGTCATTTTAGCCAATCTGACAGGTGTGTGGTAGTATCTTAGAGTTGTCTTAATTTGCATTTCTCTGATTAATAATGACTTGGAGCATCTTTTCATATGACTAGAAATAGTTTCAATTTCTTCATCTGAGAATTGTCTGTTCATATCCTTGACCATTTTTCAATTGGAGAATGGCTTGATTTTTATAAATTAGAGTTAATTCTCTATATATTTTGGAAATGAGGCCTTTATCAGAACATTGACTGTAAAATATTTTCCCAGTTTATTGCTTCCCTTCTAATCTTGTCTGCATTAGATTTGTTTGTACAAAACTTTTCAGTTTGGTATAATCAAAATTTTCTATTTTGTGGTCAGTAATGATCTCTAGTTCTGCTTTGGTCATAAAGACCTTCCCTTCACAGGTCTAGAGATGTAAACTATCCTATGTTCCTCTAATTTATTAATGATTTCATTCTTTATGCCTAGGTCATGAACCCATTTTGACCTTATCTTGGTGATGGCAGTTAAGTATGGATCAATGCCTAGTTTCTGCCATATTAGTTTCCAATTTTCCCAGCAATTTTTATCAAACAGTAAGTTCTTATCCCAAAAGCTGGGATCTTTGGGTTTGTCAAAGACTAGGTTGCTATATTTGTTGACTGTTTTATCCCTTGAACCTACTCTATTCCACTGATCAACTAATCTATTTATTTAGCCTATACCAAATAGTTTTGGTAACTGCTGCTCTATAATATAATTTTAGATCTGGTACAGCTAAGCCACCATCATTTGATTTTTTTCATTAATTCCCTTGAAATTCTTGACCTTTTGTTTTCCATATGAACTTTGTTGTTATTTTTCTAGGTCATTAAAATAGTTTTTGGGTCTGATTGGTATAGCGCTAAATAAATAGATTAGTTTAGGTAATATTGTCATCTTTATTATATTTGCTCGCCCTATCCAAGAGCATTTAATATTTTTCAATTGGTTAGATCAGACTTAATTTGTGTGTAAAAGTGGTCTGTAATTTGTCTCATAAAGTTTCTGATTTTCCCTTGGCAGATAGATTCTAATATTTTATATTATCAGTAGTTACTTTAAATGGAATTTCTCTTTGTAACTCTGACTGTTGGAGTTTTGTTAGTGATATATAAGAATGCTGATGACTTATGTGGGTTTATTTTATAACCAGCAACTTTGCTAAAGTTGTGGATTATTTCTAATAACTTTTTAGCAGAATCTCTGGGGTTCTCTAAGTATACCATCATGTCATCGGCAAAGAGTGATAATTGGCTTCCTCATTGCCTATTCTTATTCCTTTAATCTCTTTCTCAGCTCTTATTGCTATAGCTAGCGTTTCTAATACAATATTAAATAGTAACGGTGATAGTGGGCAACCTTGTTTCCTCCAGATCTTATTAGGAATGGTTGCAGTTTTGTCTCCATTACATATGATGCTTACTGATGGTTTTAAATAGATGCTGCTGATTATTTTAAGGAAAAGTCCATTTTATTCCTATACTCTCAAGTGTTTTTAATAGGAATGGATGTTGGATTTTATCAAATGCTTTTTCTGCATCTATTGAGATGATCATATGGTTTTAGTTAATTTGGTTATTGACATGGCCAATTATATTGATAGTTTTCCTAATATTGAACCAGCCCTGCATTCCTGGTATAAATTCTACTTGATCATAGTGTATTATCTTGAGATGATTTTCTGTAGTCTTTTTGCTAATATCTTATTTAAGATTTTAGCATCAATATTCATTAGAGAGATTGGTCTATAATTTTCTTTCTCTGTTTTCAGCCTACCTGGTTTAGGTATCAGTACCATGTCTGTGTCATAGAAGGAATTTGGTAGGACTCCTTCATTCCCTATTTTATCAAATAATTTATATAGCATTGGGGCCAATTGTTCTTTAAATGTTTGGTAGAATTCACATGTAAATCCATCTGGTCCTGGGATTTTTTTCTTAGGGAGTTGTTTAATTGCCTGTTCTATTTCTTTTTCTGAAATGGGACTATTCAAGCAATTTACTTCCTCCTCTGTTAGTCTGGGAAGTCTATATTTTTGGAGGTAGTCATCCATTTCACTTAGGTTATCAAATTTATTGGCATAAAGTTGAGCAAAATAACTCCTTATTATTTCTCTAATTTCCTCTTCCTTGGTGGAAAGTTCTCCCTTTTTCATTTTTAAGACTACTAATTTCATTTTCCCCTCCTTTTTCTAATCAGATTTACCAAAGGCTTATCTATTTTATTGGCTTTTTCATAGAACCAACTCTTAGTTTTATTAATTAGTTCAATAGATTTTTTACTTTCAATATTTTTAATTTCTCCTTTTAATTTTAGAATTTCCAATTTAGTATTTGATTGGGGGTTTTTAATTTGGTCTTTTTTGTTTTTTAGTTGCAAGCCAATTCATTAATCTTTTCTTTCTCTGTTTTATTCAAGTAAGCCTCTAAGGATATAAAATTCCCTCTTATTAACGCTTTGGCTGCATCCCACAAATTTTGGTATGATGTCTCATCATTGTCATTATCTTGAGTGAAATTATTAATTGTATCTATAATTTGCTGCTTCACCAATCATTCTTTAAGATGAGATTGTTTAGTTTCCAATTACTTTTTGGTCTATTTCCCCCTAATTTTTTGTTGAATGTAGTTTTTATTGCATCATGATCTGAAAAGAAAGCATTTACTATTTCTGCTTTCTTGCATTTAATTTTGAGGTCTTTATGTCCTAATATATGGTCAATTTTTGAATAGGTTCCATGAACTGCTGAGAAGAAAGTATATTCCCTTCTATCTCCATTCAATTTTCTCCAAAGATCCAACATACCTAATTTTTCTAATATTCTGTTTACTTCTTTAATTTCTTTCTTATTTGTTTTGTGGTTTGATTTGTCTAATTCTGAGAGTGCAAGGTTGAGATCTCCTACTATTACAGTTTTGTTGTCTATTTCTTCTTGCAACTCTCTTAACTTCTCCTTAGGAAGCTGAGTGCCATACCACTTGGTGCATATATGTTTAATATTGATATTGCTTCGTTGTTTATGCTACCCTTTAGCAGGATGTAGTTTCCTTCCTTATCTCTTTTAATTAGATCAATTTTACTTTTGCTTGATCTGAGATAAGGATGGCTACCCTCTTTTGACTTCACCTGAAGCATAATAGATTTTGCTCCAGCCTTTTACCTTTACTCTATATGTATCCCCTGCTTTAAATGTGTTTCTTGTAAACAACATATTGTAGGGTTCTGACTTTGATCCAGTCTGCTATCTGCCTCCTCTTTATGGGGAGTTCATCCCATTCACATTTACGGTTAGAATTACTAAATCTGTATTTCCTGCCATCCTAATAACCCCAGATTGTGCTTTAGCTTATTCTTGCCTCCCCCAACCCTCTTTCCCCTTTTAAACTTATGTACCCTCTTGTATCACGATACTTATCCTCTTTATAATCCCTCCCTCCCCCTTTGAGTCTTTCCCCTTCCTTCCTTATTACTCTTTTCTTTTCCCTTTTCCTCTCCCCGTTTTTAATGAGGCGAGAGAGAATTTTCTCTAAAACAAATGTCAATTATTTTTCCTTTGAGCCAACTCTGATGAGGTAAGATTCACACAATGTTCCTCCCCTCTCTAGAATTCCCTCAGATATGATAAGTTTCTTAGCCTCTTTGTGGGATGTGGTTTCCTCTTTTATCCCTCCTTCCCACCTTGATTCTGCCATCATCCCTTTTCCATATCTACTTCCCTTTTTATGTTATATCAGTACTATCAAATTTTACATGTATTTTTTGTATATCCACAACAGAAATACAATTCTCAAGAGTTATTTTACCTTTTTCTGCATCTCTTGAGTTCTATTCTTGGAGATCAAATTTTTGTTTAATTCTGGTTTTCTTCAGAAACAAATGGAATTCATTGTTTCATTAAATGTCCATCTTCTTCCTGGAAGAAAATGCTCAGCTTAGCTAGGTAGTTTATTCTTGGCTGCATCCCAAGTTCTTGTGCCTTTCGGAATATCATATTCAGGCCCTTCTTTCCTTTAATGTAGAGGCAGCCAGATCCTGGGTGATCCTTATTGTGGCACCTCGGTATTTAAATGGTTTTTGGCTGCTTGTAAAATTTTTTCCTTTATCTGATAGTTCTGAAATTTTGCCACAATATTCCTTGGTGTTTTTATTTTAGGGTTTCTTTCAGAAGGTGTTCGATGAATTCTTTCAATGCCTATTTTACCTTCTGATTCTATTACATCTGGGCAGTTCTCTTTGATGATTTCTTGTAAAATAGTATCTAGGCTCTTTTTCATCATAGTTTTCGGAAAGTCCAATAATCCTCAGATTATCTCTCCTAGATCTATTTTCAAGTCTGTCATTTTAGCAGTAGATAATTCATGGTTTTTTCAGTTTGTCATTTTTTGGTTTTGCTTGACTGATTCTTGCTGTCTCAATGCATCATTAGTTTCAATTTGTTCAGTTCTAATTTTAAAGAATTATTTTTCTTCATTAGCTTTTTTACTTCTTTCTGTATATGTCAATTGGGTTTTTGAATGTATTGTTTTGGTCTGTGGAATTTTTTTCCATTTCACTAATTTTTTTTTTAGTGAATTATTTTCTTTTCAATTCACAGATCCTACTTTCTTGCGTGTTCTTTGTCTTTTCAATTCACGGATCCTACTTTCTTGGAGTTCTTTGTCTTTCAATTCACAAATCCTACTTTCTAGTGAATTCTTTATTTTTCAATTCACAATTCTTACTTTCCTGTGATTTTTTATTTTCCAATTCACCAATTTGCACTTCCTGGTAATTTTTTAACTTTTCAATCTGCTATTTCAGGAAGTTGTTGTGCTCTCTTGAAGGCTTCTCTTTCCTTTCTCCCATTTATCTTCTAACTCTCTTTTGAGGACTTTTAATGGTCTCTTCTATGAGAGAGCATTATGTAAAGGAGGACAGTCTGATGCATTTTTGCTGTTTGAGGTCTCTTCAGGTTTGCTGACCTGCTCTTTTTCTGCATAGAAGCTGTCGATTGTTCTTTTCATCTTTTTATTCATGTTTTAAAGCCTTTAGGTTAGGTCTCCTAGGCAAGGGGTTACCAGCTTCCTCTGCAGAGCAGGGAAAGATTTAAAGCGATGTCCGGCTCCAGGGTGTGGGTGCTCTGAGTGAGAGTTTTCCTTCCCCAACAGGAAGTGGATTCAGCACTGGCCGAGCTATCAAACGGCTTAGTGGGGCTGAGTGGATTATCGATTGCCCTAGGCTAGAGACTAAGTGGTGAAAGTGTCACTGCCCCAGGCCGGAGCCTCTTGTGGGACTGTGAGTATTAGCAGCTGACCGCAGACCGCAGACCGCCTGAACTCTGCCCCAGTGTCTCCGCCCAATGCAAATCGGCCCTGGAAAAGCTCCATGGCCCCAAGCCGAGCTCCCCACTGCGCAGACCGGAGGCCAACCCGGGCTGTGTCCTCCTGCCGTGCAGGATCACAACTGCCCCAAGGAAAAGCCCTTACTGCGGGTTGGGGCTGCGCGCTTGTGCCGAGATCCGTGCCTTCACCCTCGGTCTGAGACTCTCCTCGGAACCCAATTTCTCTCCCCGTCTGCGCCGATCTCCCCCCTGGCCCCGGAACCAACCCCCCTTGGCGAGACTGCAGATTTTCTTTGGCAGGTGAGTTGTTCTACTTCTTATCTTTCCGAATTGTAGCAGTCAAGACTATTTTTGAGGCTCGATATAATATTGGTAACGAGGGTAAGAGAAGAGCTTAGAAAGTCGCGTGTGTCTTCTCCGCCATCTTGGCTCCGCCCCCCCGAGTTTGCAACTTTTAATGACCACACAACAACTGGCACTTTTCAGACCATTAATACTATAAAGGTAATAGTCGTGGAAACCTTTTCACCTTGTAGATATACTAAGAGCAGAGAGAGATCTAATTAACACTTCCTGTTCAAAAGGGCACATAGCACGATTTATTTTCTTCCCTATACTACTCTAATTTATTTTTAATGAGCCTTCATAAATTATCCATAATTAACAGTCATTTTAAATAAGCTTTCCATTCTGTAATTTCTACTATTTCTTGAACAAATTATTTTCTGAACATGTTCAAATATATATTAAAGGCAATTGCCCCAAACACACCAAAATAATTATTTCTAATCTTTTGAGAGATTTGGTAAATGATTATCTAAGAAATTCCTTCAGAACTTATGAATGAGATCGCCTTTTAACTAAAACATCCCAAGTGAGAAAGCAAAATGGAAAATCATGAAAATAAAGACATTTGGTAAAAAGCAATTATTTTTGAAAATTTTTTCAGAGAATGGTAAGCTTCATGTATTCTTCTGAAGATACTTATTTTAAAAATTGCAAGCTTACTGATTTTTTTTCTCACAAGTAGACAATTTTCAATTTTTAGTTCTTAATAGAAATATTTTAATATCCTGAGGTCATTCTAATTTAAAGAAAGTACTGCAGGTTCTCAAAAGTTATTTTTGTTCATTATAACAAATATTAATGTATATCATATTATAATGAGTTATCTCTGTATGAACAGGGGAACAGTCAAACAAAAGCAATGAAAGTAATAAAGCAATATTTCAAGAGAGATATTTATAATTTAATTAAACTTTAGCATGTCAAGGATCTACAAATGATTTCTCAGAAAAGTTCTTTTAGAAAAATGCATTTCTTGCAGCCAAAGTGACAATGAGTAGTTGGGACAATAGTTCAGTTATATTTACCCTTCAACAGTAGACATGAATTCAATTACCTGGACTCCAATCAACCAACTGAACTATTCATCTTGGTAAAGCCAGGCAGTTACCATAAAACAGCCATTAAGTAGCCAGGATTATCACTGTACCATGATATGTCATCAGAATAAGACTACTTTTAAAGTAGTAGTAGTAAAAAAGTAATAGTAGTAGTAAAAAAGGATTTATCTATTATTACAAATTACCATGGATTTGTCAGAACTCTCACTTCCTGGGTTCTAATAGAAATTCTACTTTTCTCTCAAGCCTGATTCTCAAATGTCATCTTCTCTACTTCTGCCATTTCCCCAAGGTAGAAATATATCCCTACTTTGAACTCCCATTTCAATGCATGTCAACAAACATTAAATATATATCACTCACTATTTAATAATATGCTAAACCCTCGAGGAGATATAATGACAAGACTATACTTAATTTCTAATTTTGTAGATATAGCATATCCACAAATACAAATTAAAAGAATAGATAATGAATGCACAAATGAAGTACAAATTTCAAGGAGAAAAACATCATTAATTTCTAACTGGGCAAGATCTCAAGGAAAGCATTACAGAAGAAGTAGTAGCATTTGGATTGTTTCCAAAAAATGAGCAAACCTGCAATCAGTACAATATACAATAGCAATTATCAAACTGATTTTTGTCTAAGAACCCCTCAATACTTAAACATGAGACTTTTCAAAAAGCTTTTGTTTGTGCAGATTATATTGCTGATATTTATTCCACTGAAAATTAAAGCATCTTAGTATCACTGTAAAAACACAATGACCATGGAGATTTCAAGAGCTCTCTGGACCACTTTGAGAATCACTGGCTGGAAGGAAGGAGTAAGTTCCAGGACAGAGGGGCTACAGAGCCCTGGAAGTATAAAGGGAATGGTGAATGGCACAATTGTTTCATCATAAAGAGTCTAGGGATAGTAAGTTCTGATTGCATTTTATATTTCTCATGTATGAATTACATCCAAGCTCAAATGAGTTATCTGTATATATTCTATCTTTTCTGTTAGAAAAGATTTTATTGTTTTTCTTTGAAATCAATGACTACATCTTATCTTTAAGGTTGTTGTGGTTATTTTACATGCTTAATTTCCATTGATAAGCCCAAGTATTCATATATATGCATATGCTAATATATGTACTAAGCCACATATGAATATATATATATACATACATACACACATGCACACGCACATATATAAATAAAATTAAATGAAAAAATGACTGTAAGTGTTCACAGATATTATCATTCTATTATTTAAAGAATATTTCAAAAATATGTTCTGAACTTGTATTAAAAGACAAAAATCACCATGTCCAAGAAACTGGAATCTGTTTTCTGTGATTTTTTCTGTTTCCATTATTGTTACATTTATTTACATAACTGCAGTGAGTACTGTTCCTTTTGCTCTGCTTTCCTCACTCTGCATCACCTATTTTGTATTTCTTATCTTTGTTATTTTTCATCACTCAGTAATATTTCACTACATGTTTATAACCTTTAGTCATATTTTCCTTATTTCTAAATATTCCTTGGCTGTTCAATCATTTTTCATTCATGTGCAACTCTTCATGAACTCGGGTCTTTTGGGCAAAGATACTAGAGCAGTTTGATAATGCCTTCTCCAGGTCATTTTACAGATGAGGAAACTGAGGGAAGCAGGAAGCAAGGTTAAGTGACTTGCCTGGATCACGCAGCTAGTAAAAGTCAGAAACCAGAGTTGAACTCAAGATAATGAGTCTGGCCCTCTATTTGCTAAACCACCTAGCAGCTCTCACTCTTTTGATTACTATTTTTAATGGCAGTGTAATCAATAAGAATAGAATTTACAATTTTTACCTTTTTGAAATTCTAAGTTGGAGTATTCTCAGTTAAAAAATATTTATGAGTCCTTAAATAAAAATATATATCCAATATATTTACATGAGTTTAATTTCTTCTATTAATTATATTCTGGTAGTAGTGTCCTGAATTACTAAGTTGTTCTTTCTTTTTCCTTTAAAAATTTAGTTTGAACTTCATTTGTTGAAGTTGATTAATATGAATTCATAACTATGCAATTTGATTGGGCTGATATATTAGTTAACTAGTGGAAAATTTAATATATACACCTATGCAATATATACATATAATAATTTCATCATTATTTAGAACATATAAAATACCTTTATATCCTTGTAAAGAAATAGGCAGCCTTCTCGCAAAACAAAGTACCTATCTTGAAATTTATTTCCAGACAATATTTTAGAAGGTTCTTCCTTGAATTTCAAGATTCCTTCTTTTACACTTTCCATTGCACTTTTCTCTGTAAAATAGACAAAAGAATTTATACAAATATATTCAATATAGAGCATTTTAAAATTGATACCATTTTCTCTACATATAATATTTTAAAACTTGAACATCATAGAAAGCTTATTCATCTGATGAATCCTTCATGATTTGATGTCCTGAAATTAATTTTCAAGTGAAAGCTGATAGGAGATAATGAAAGCTAATGCCCAAGTGTAATGTTTTAGCTTTAATTCATAAGGCATTATAAATACACCAATAATAGTACAAAAACAGAAAAACCAGAGACTAAGTTAAGTAGACATAGCTGCTTGAGATGGAGCAGTAGGAAACCCAGTATTTCCTTTACAATTAAACATATAAATAAAATAAACTTTTATTAATGAGGTAATTCCTGATAGCAAGGCTCTTGGCTTTCTCCCCCAAAAAGAAAGGTTTCTATTGCTTGTTAAACCAAATAGTAGGCATTTTATTTATATTAAACAAATGAAAAAATAGGCATAGAGTAACCTAAAAATTCTTTCCTTAATCTAATTGGTGTACAATGCTGCTAGTCTTTATTAAAACATTCTCTCTCCTTCTATTCATTCTTCCCTCCCTCCTTCCCTCCCTACTTCCCCCCTCTCTTCCTTCCTCCCTTCCTTTCTTCCATCCATCCATCCATCCATCTATACTACTAAATAATAACTATTTTTGTCAAAAACATGTCATAAGAGGACCAACTTCAAAAACAAAGGTGTTAGGTTTGAAATGGAGAAGACTGATTGATAAAAATCGATTTTAGATTTTTCTCAATAAATTTGAAGAGAAATAGAATTTAGCTTTCTTAAATGGAAACTTTCTTAAGAATTAGAGTTGTTTTAAAGTGTAATGGGGTGAATTGTTAGGTAACAGTGAGTTCCCCATCTCTAGAGGTCACCAGTCACCATGTAATCTTTAAGGTCTCTTGCAACTCTGAAATTCTTTATTTTACTTATATTAGTATTTAACTTTTTATTAATTACAGTTAACATTAATACATATGTATTGAATTTTACTGGCTAAAATACTTTCCTTTCTAAATGTGTAACAGCAAATATTTGAGGCAATCTAAAAATATAAGCTTATTATAAGATCTCAGAAGAGCAAAGCATTAATGTAAGGGGATTGAAACAAAATTATTCAGTTGACACTAAGAATTTTTAATTCTTATATCCTTTTCTCTAATTCTTACTGTGATACTCCAAATAATATCTGGCAGCCCCCTTTCCATTCCATCATATTTCTTGGAAATATATCAAGAAATAATAGGCTTAAAACAAGGAAATAAGTTAAAACCATCTTCCCAATATGGCTCCCAATTCTGTGGGAGAAGGATTGAAAAAGTTGTTGCCATAATTCGGAAAGATTTTCTGAAGGAAAACAATCTCCTTCTCCTCTTCTTCACTGAGATCAAAGACAGTCTACTTTTATGAGAATCAAGCTTCGTTCCAAAATGTATGAAAACATAAATAGCTAAATCCTGATAAAGTACATGGTTATTTAAGTGTTGCAGATGGCAAGTTCAGAAAGCTTCTGGGAAAACAGAAAAGGGGAGCTTAAGGGTTTTCTAAGCATTCTTTTAAGACTGTAAAGGGAGGAAAAGATTATCATAAGAAAACTCAGTGTATAACTGAATAAAAAAATTAAAAATACCTCACAATTTATATTTCAAATTGGAGTGCCCACCTGGAAATGAGACTCCTCAAGATTAATAATTTTTAGTCTCTTCACTGATTCTGACATGAAACAAAAATGAAATATAGCAAACCCTGATAGCTTTCATTACTTAATGATTAGAGATCACTTTTCCCCAAGATTAGATACCTTCTACAATGTTTTCAGCCACTAAAAAAATATAGCCCCAGAAATTTCTATGAATCTCTCCCTTTTTGATAGTTGAGATATTGTTAACTAGACACATTTTTAAATATTTTAGAGTTTAAAACATATATTGGAAAAATAGAATTATTTTGCTTAAACATTTAAGAGATGAGAACATTTTTAAAAAATTAAAATTAGTGATCAAGTAATAAATAAGCTAAAAGCAGAAGTGGTACAATTAATTGAGAAAAATGGAGCAGAGAACATAATAATTAGCATTATTCATTTAAATGGACTTTGATCTGTACTGTTTAAAGACCAACAGACACACAGAATAATGGTAAAAAGTATTAGATTTAGAATGCAAAGCCCTGGGCTATTTCCTCATCTTTTAAAATGGGGATAACATTATTTGTTTTATCTCAAAGGGTCATTTAGTAAGAAAATAAGTTCATTTCTAAATCTTGGAAGTCTTATATAAATATATGTATTTTTTTTTTTTATTAACTATGCACATTCACACTAGGTTATTTGATTATCTACCTTGTACAAAACCTAAGCATTGTACAAAAATTCTCTGGATTTGTTCAATTCAGTAAAAATCCTCAAAAATAAGCAGCAGACCATATGTATAAAGCTTAAAATAAACTAGGATAAGCCAAATTGAATTCAGACACTCGGTCTAATAGAAACTATACATTCATGGACTTCCTCTGTTGTTTCTTCTTAGAAAATTGTGTTTCTCAGTGTGTTGGCAACAAATGCTCAATTTAGAAAAGCAAAGCAGAGGTGAGGTGAAATGTGAAGTGACTCATCAGCATTTCCTGCAAAGTGCTTTACATTTAGGAGGATTAAGCAACAGCCTCTCAACAGAAACAGGTTAATTAAATAATTACTTAGTTAATCAATGACATAGGTTATTAATTACTGAATCCTATTTTAAGTAACTTCATCACTAGGTGCTGTTTTTTGTTGTTTGTTTTGGGGGAAGGAAGGGTCTCTTTTCATGTACAAAATGAATACCTGCCCTATACCCGATTCATATGAAACACTGTGTGTTCCCTTCTGATTATCACATTACAAAGGGAGGCTCCAGACATAAGACAAAATAAATACCCAGTTACAAAACGATAAGTGAGGAAAATAAAAAGTGATCCTTGTCTTATTTCTCAGGAGACCAGGATTTCTCAGGAATAAATATGGTCCAAGGGGCCCTTAATTAGTGGAAATACCTACAGGGTCCCAAGTGTCTAAAGAGTCCCCACCATTAGTAATTCATGGAAGGATAAGTGCCAGATTTTGACATAATGTAATTCTTCAGGTGAGAGAATGTTGCAGTATAAACTCTTGTAAGTCACTCCCTTTGGAATACACCTTCTATCAGTAACTATTGCAAAACAATTAAAAATTATTCCATATTCATTGGAAACTGAGAATGGCACTGGTCATGTTCCCTTTGCTCATGACATGAATCAAAAGATATAGTTTCCCTTTTTTTTAAACCTTTATAAACCATGATGATGATACATATAGAACTGCTATG
The DNA here is from genome assembly GCF_902635505.1 of Sarcophilus harrisii. Taxonomy (NCBI): domain Eukaryota; kingdom Metazoa; phylum Chordata; class Mammalia; order Dasyuromorphia; family Dasyuridae; genus Sarcophilus; species Sarcophilus harrisii. Next base: position 25,109,377 of record NC_045431.1, read on the forward strand.
TTGTGGAAAACATAAAGAAAATATCCCTCCTCTAAATGAGGAAAAGGGATGGAGACATCACAGGTACCTGAGGATGCCAAGTCTTAGTATATTCAAGGACTTGTATCTTCTGAGACCTAGCTGTATTGATTCCACTCCCACTATAATCTTCCCTCAAGTTTCAAAACACTATGATAAAAGGCTATTTCTTGATTCATTACTGGCCCATCTAGTTTTTGGTGAAGCCCTTCCAGTCTCTGATGAAAATGAGACACAAATAAATAAAATCTCAACTAAATTGTAACTTGTAATAATATCTGCCAAAAAAAAAAAAAAATCGGAATGATTTTCCCAAGTAAAACATTTTTTCTGCCAATCATATATTACTTTGATATTTTTCTAGGTTAATCATATTGAATGGGAACAATTCATAGTACCAACCAGACTGTACTATTCCATAAATAATTATATTTTTACTGAAAATGCTATCAATTAAGTAGAATGGATCTGAAACAAAACAAGAAATCCAAATTATTTTCCTGATAACGTTTCCAGACAAGATTTTAGTTAAATTTTAAAAACTGTGATCAATCTTTTTAGCTATAGTTTACAAAATCTAGGCTTCATTCACATTAATGACTTTTTAAATCTGTATGTAACAAGAAAGAACCTATTCACAAATAAGAGAAAAGTATCACCTTGAAAAATGTATGCTGATTTACTGTATAATACTGTATAATTTACTGTATAATATAATTTATTCACAGGGTGAGTGATGCTTCAGTTTAATAAGATCACATGTTCTTGAACTTAAGACCTTTTTTTTTACACATTAGGAAACTAGGGTCCAAAAAAGACAATGATTTGCTCAGCATCGCACAGAGCGTAAGTAGCAAAGCCAAGAATAAAATCCAATTCTCCTGACTCTGCTCCTTGAAGAGATGTCACAGGTACTAGGCAGCATCCTCCATCAAGTTGGATGATATCTGGTATATAGTCACTTGGTTGAACACAGACATAATCCTAGAAAAGACCAGATGACCAACTTCCAGTGAACTATCCAGTGAAAACAGAGTGAAGAATTCCTGGTCATTCTGGTGCTTTAACCTACTCCTTGTGTGATCAAATATCACAGGAATTACAATGAAGTGAACACATCCACATACATCAGAACATGGTACAATAGTTAACCCTATTAATGCAGAGGGCAAAGTGGGAACTGAAAGAAAGCCTTGCCTCTTAGAGCTCCCAATCCTCGCCATTATGTTCAGAGAACCATTAGTATTATTACAGTATTATCATATCTTCTGATCTATCATTCCAAGTAGTATTAATTAGACTCATTAACATAAACCAATTGTGACTTCTAACAAACCATATTTAGTGTGCTGAGAGTAAAATCTTTGTAATTTATACATTGCCTTACATTGCTACCATCACGTAAATGGGTTTCTATGCTTCTTTTTTATACATTCAGTCGCTAAACAATTTTCTATTCCATGATCAGATGCCGTTTCCTTTGAGAAGTTTCCTGAATATCCTCCCAGAGGAGTCGGAAATTATTTTGTCTTCCTATGAATTTCTGTAACACACTGTCTATATTATTAATTTGGTCTTGATCACTGATTGCCTTCCTGTGTGGCTTACCTTGTCACACATGTATGTATTATTAATCCCCAATTAAGGGAAAAAAAAAGACAATGGCCAAGGCTGGGAAGGGGATACTCAGGCTAACTCATTTTTATATTCTCCACACTACCCCACAATAATGTTTTACATATGAAATACTCAATAAGCATTTATTGGATGCTCTTCTGAACAGAAGATATCAAGATAAAGACAAACATTGATATTGTTTTCGGAATGTCAGGAAACTAGGAATAAATTCAAAGAAAAGATCTCTGCTTGAAGAAGATTAGGACTTCTTCTCAACCTGCTGGAATTCTTTGTACTGAGATTGTTATAAGGGAATATAAAATATACAACGTTTTCATTAAGACCAAGGCTGATGGAATCATTCTATAATATGCTGACAGCATCTGTCTCTGATTCCAAGGTTATATTCTGCCAACAGCAGTACCATTTTGAAGTACTCTTTTCTTATACAAATTTAATTCAGAAGCATCTGTCATTTGTAGAAAACTAAAATTAGAACCTACAGGGATACATAGAGTTATGGAACAAACTTAAAATTCTTCTAAGCAAAAAGTCTTTGTTGGAGGGGAATGAAAAAGACAAATTAGCTCCATTCTGGTAAATAATTTGGAATAATATAAAAAAAATCACTAGACTATTCATACTTCTGGTCTAACAATCTTACAAAGTAAATAAAACCCAAGAAAATCAAAGAAAAAGAAAGGCCCGATATATACACGAAAGTAAGAACAATCAAAACGAATCAAAAAGTGCCCATCAATTGGGGAATGGCTAAAGAAAATGTGACCCGCAAATAAATGGAATGGCATCTTGTCATAACAAACTGAAAGTATGAGGAAAGCAGAGAAACACAGTTAGACTTAATGAAGTGGTGAAAAGCAAGTAGAATAATATACACAATGACTAAAAAATTAAAATGATACTGAGACGAGTAAACAGATTAATTGCAATAACCAATCTTGGTTTGTTCCACATTTTCCTACTCTCTAACAGAAATTTTTTACATGTTATCGGACAAATACATTTGATTTTAAAATTATTTTTGCTTAAGCCTTTTCCTTTATTACAACGGAGCATTCTCAGGGAAAGGGAGAAAGGATATTCTGAAAAATATATATAATGTAAAAAAAATCCACAAAACCTGAAAAATAATACTCTTTCTTTATCAACATCATGAGTAATTAACCAAAAGAGCATAGGAAAATATTTTATGGAACTTTTGTACTTAAAACACATCAATCCAACAATAGGGAACAATTTAGTTTGCAATTCTTCAGGATTTCTAAATTTACATAGAATGCAGAAACTTACTTCTACAATAGGAATAACGATAATACTCTAAGACCTAATAAGATTAGTTCTGAGAAACTCGGAATGAAAATTTAAATCAAGTAAGGCTCTTCTAGTAGAGCAGAAATGTAAGGATTATTTTCTTTCTCATCAGATTAATTAACTTCTTATCGTGAGGGACGCCAAAGTTATGAAAGGATATATGAAACAAAATGCTTCTTTTGAAAAATGGAATTGATTTTAAGTGAAGCAAACAGATGCACCATCTCCTTCCAAAAAGGAAATGAATGTTACTTCACTAACTTGGAAGACAGCAAAAATGCAGAGCTTAGCATTCTAAAAAAAAATCTCCATTTGTTTGCCATATTTTCCTCTTAAACTGTTTATTTAGAAGCAGGTGAACAATTTTAAACAGTGAAACAACAGTAGTATACATATCAGCCAAAATTCTTCAGTGAACAAGATCTATTAACAACGAGGAATAAAAAAGAGTGCATAGATTATAAGATTTATCCTGCATCTGTGTTTAAATCTGCTTTAAGAGAATTAGTCAAATGCAAAGTATTTTTAATATTTGTTTTTGTTTAAAGCCACTAATATCTCCAATTATGTATACTGTTCACATTCTAGGTACTGGGGGGTAGGAGTAGTGGCTAAGTCTGCTAGTATACATGAACTCTGCAAATAAGCATTAGATTCTTATGGAATTGCTAAGACAAATTATTTTATTAGTGAAATAAAATTTGGTTACAACCAACTTTTCTTGTTTACTAGTTCTGCCGATGTCTCTTCGATACAGAACAGAAAAACTATATAGATGAAGAAAGACATATAGATACATACATGTATATATGCTTTATGTTATCAGTGTATACAAGAATATATACATAATCATATACATACATGTATGTATATACCAGGTGTTTATACATATTTATGTGCATGCATATGTGTGAACATACATATATGTTATATGCATATATAAAAATTGCTCCTTTTTTGCACTGCTGCAGAGCAATAAATATTTCTGCAATAACACTAGTTTTTCTGGTAACAAATTGACGGAGAAATCACATTTGATTTGCTTTCATTATTTTCCTTTTAGATCTCAATTTCAAGGTGTATGGGATAAAATGAATAGAGCTGTAATTCTAGAGAAGCTGGTGGCTGTGATTGATTCAGACGACATTTGTCAAGACAAAGACAAAGTAAAATGAATATTTAACTACCCCAAAAAATACAAAGCACACCCACAGAGGAAAAACAGAATTCTTGGGGTCACAAGGTACAATTAAGGGGCAAACTCATGACTGCAGAGATTATTTTTAAAATTTGGTCAAAGATATTTTTGAAAGATACTACTATTAAAAACAAAACAAACAAACAAAAAACCAAACAAACTCAGGTGTTCAATCAATGTGAAGGATAAAGAATCTGATCACAAACTCTAGCTAATCTGCTTGCAAATGTTTTGAAAGCATAAACAAAAAAATTTGGCTTCTTTAAATACATTTCTGGGTAAATAGTGCTTATATTTTATTTAAAAGGCACAATTCCTGATGTCGAAGCGTTCCCTGCTGCTGGTAATCTCTTGCCATTCTCCTTTTTGTTTGAAGGAGCTGCAGATAGTAGGGATGGGGATGGGGATTCAGTAACCAAACACTATCCAGGATCCCCAAGGACAGGGAAGGGAAGCAGGACCACTTACCACTGTAGCGTTTAATTACATTCATGGTTAGGAATCTCTTCACCACTAAGTAAGCACTGCCAGGCTCGGCTAATGAGCTCCACTGAAGTACTTGTTCCAACACATTCTCAGTGTAGTGAAGTGGGCGCTCTAGGGGGAAAAAACGGGAAAGGCAAACCAATGACTCCATGTTCTTAGTAGCCAGAGTTATCCAGCATTTTAGGGCTTGCAAAGCAACTTCACAAACATTATCTTATTTTATCCTCTCAACACTTTTTATTGGTAGTTATCTTCTTGACTCCAGGTCCATTACTCTATCCACTGGACTGTGTAGCCATCTCTTAAAAAAGTAAACAATCAATGACAAATAATAATAAAATAGGATAAAAACTGATTGCAAATGCACAAGTGTGTTTATGCATGCATGTTTACCAATGCATCTCCCCTTAATCTTTAAAGGATTTGCATATTTCTTTAGACCTGTATATACCTTGCAGTACTGGAAACAAAATATTTTAAATGAGTAAGGGAACTTTAAATTTTAAAAATTCTTATCAGGCCCATTGGTTGGAGAACACTGCAAAATTTTGTAGCATATAAATGCAAGGGAACATTATTACGCTGTAAGAAATGACAAATGAGGAATTCAAAAATATTTGGCAAAGTTGGGATAATCTGTCCAGAGTCAATCAAGAATAATAAGGAGGGCAATTTACACAATTAACATAATAACATAAAGAAAAAACACTGCAACTCATCAGAACTATAATGAACACAGCAACAAACTATGATGTCAGGGGACTGATTAGAGATTCATGTGAATTTGTCCTCCATTCTATTAAAAGTTGGAAGATCATAGATGTAAAATGAGGTATATGTTGATTTTTTTCCCCTCTGCTTTTTGTTACGTCAGGCTTCTATATAATTATTATAATATGTATTATTTATATTATATTGTATATTATTAAGAGTAATCACTGAGAAGTGACACATCAAGAATTTAAATAAAAGACTATCATAGTTCTTTTATATTTTTATTTTCTACTTAATTTGCATTTTATACTTTTTTCCTGTGAAACATGAAACTTCAATAATTTAAAATAACATTTCTGTGTAGTAATTATAAACATTCTAACAATTTATGCCCTTTTAACCTGAAATATGAATACTGAGGACACAAATATTGACCAGTTACTTTTTAACTGATTATAATAAAGAAATGTTTAAATAACATACTGTCATTAGTCAACCAATAAGAAATTTTAGAATATGATCATGGTATAAAATGTGATAAAAAGAATAATAAAATCAAATGAATATCTGAGTGATCAAAAAACAAAACAACAGAAACGACCAAACAATATTACAATGTTGATATGGTGGTAAAAAGAAAGGAGCTTAATGGTAACTTTTATTCAGTATTAAGCAAAATGTCTCCTTTATTCTTTGTAAAATATTTATTTAAAAAAAATTAGAGATTAGACACAGGCATTTTTAAGCATATCAGAAGTGTACATGGGCAGCTGGGTTGATGTAATGGATAAAACACTGGCTCTGGACTCAGGAAGATTTGTAGTCAAATTCAGCCTTCCATACTTGACATTTAGTAGCTTTGTGATTCAGAGCAAGTCACTTAACTCCCCACCCACCACCAACCTCAAAAAAAAAAAAAAAGACATGTAAATGTAAATATTGTTCTCTGATCATGTTATAGTATTTGTCTCAGGGACTGTCATGGCTAAAGAATTGTCATCCGATGGTCAGACTATTGGTGGTCCACTTAGCCTGGGCCCTCAAGAGCTGATTTAACCTATTGTTGGTGTCATACATAGAAACCTATATAGCCTGCTGGATCTGATAAAGCCATCAAAAATTCAACACACCGATCACACACCAAGAAAACCATGTTAAGATTCAATGAACCAACAACACCAATTACATGCCAAGAAAACCATGTCAAAAATTCACCATGGAGCTTGTAATAATTCATCTGAGATGATAAGATGATAAGATATCAAAAATACTTTATTCCAAAAAATTCTAAGGATTTAAAAAATATCCCAATTTTCACAAATCTCTGAAAATTATAATCAGGTTTTATTAGCAGATGGCAGATAATATTATCCTTATGTTTTAGATGGAAAAAATCATCTACAGAGAAGATAAATGACATTTTTCAAGTTTCATTACAATAGAAATAGAACTCATACATCCCGGTTACGTTCCAGGACTAGTTGTCACAAAACTTAATGAAGTACAAAAGTTTCCCAATAAAGGGGTCAGATGCCATTTACACACAAGGAGCAAATGGGAAGATGTAGCTTTGGGAAATAGACAGATTCTCTCTTAATTTCCCTTTTGTCATTATCACTTAGCATATAAACATTTGCTATCGTGAATTTTTCTATATGAAATAATCCATCACTCTATATTACTCAAGGTACCTAAAAACATTAATCTTAGAGTTCTTTCTAAAGATAGTTGGATAATAGATAGAGAGGGGAAAAACAGATCATGGATGTTAACCGGCCTAACTTCTTCATTTAGTTTCAGGGAGTTACATAGACCATTATCCCTTGATAGGCTAATAATAACAGGCAAATGACTGGTCTAATAAATTGTCTTCACACATATATGAATAAGACCTTTAATTCCTCCTATCTTTGTTCAGTGTTAAGAACAGTTGAAATAGACTAGTTATATATAGGAGAGGCAAAATTCCCATTAGGATATTGAGCAGGATATCTGAAAGAAAGGAGACTATGAAAGACTTGAAAGGGAATCATGCTTCCTTCCAAAAAAGAGATTGAGAAAACATAACTAGTTATAACTATTGTGTCTACTTTCCTATCTCTATAAAATTTCTTACAAAAAAATAATTCCACATATGTTCTGAGACATTCTTGATGCAGACATTTAAAAACATAGAGCAAATTTTCATCTTTGTGCCTTTTGTCTGAGATTGCCCTAATTTATCTTGTATCTATCTTGTTTTTACATAGTAGTTTGCATAGATAAGCTACATTAGACTGTGAATGAGCTCCCTGAGGGAAGGGACTTGTTTGTTTTTCTTTTTATGTAAGCCCAGAATTTAGCAGAGGCCTGAAACATGTTGCTGTTGTTCAGTCACATGCAACTTTTTGTGATCCATTTGAAGTTTTCTTGGCAAAGATTTTTTTTACAGTGGGTTAGTTGAAGAACTAAGGCAAAGAGAGTTAAGTGACTTGCCCAGGAATACACAGTAGTGTCTGGAACTGGATTTGAGCTTAGGAAGACAAATTTTATTGACTCAAAGCAAAATGCTTTATAGGCTAAGCAACCTAGAGGCCCCAGTGGAGTATGTGGTCAAGCAAATTCTTTCTTGGCTGAGAGATAAATTAGATGGCTTGTATTTTCAGCATTCTATGAAATACATTGGCACATTTTCTCTTTCTGGAAGTAAGGGTCAAATATCTAAAAAGTACATTTATTTCCATATCTGCCATTGATGCTGCATCTAAATAAGTATTTGAAGAAATTGTGATAAATTGCTGATCTCACTATGAACAACAGAATTAGAAATTACTACCCATTGTTTTTTCTTTTTCTTTCTTTCTTTCTTTCTTTTTTTTTGTACATTCTGGTTTGTAATGAGTTAAGTTCAGTTCTTCTAATCTGTGTTCTATTCTTGCTCCCATCATAAAAAAGGGAAAAGACCCCAGATGTTCAAAAATGTTTGTAGCAGCCCTTTTTGTAGGAGCAAAGATCTCATCAGTTGAGGAATGGCTGAATAAGTTATATATCAATAGTATGGAATATTATTGTTTTGTAAGAAATGATCATCAGGATTATTTCAGAAAGGCCTGGAAAGATTTACATGATTTGATGCTAAGTGAAGTAGGCAGAAGCAGGAGATCATTATACACGGCAACAGCAAAATTATGAGATGATCAATTCTGATGGACATGGCTCTCCTCAGTAGCAAGATGATTCAAGGCAATTCTAGTAGACTTGTTATTAAGCAAAACCTTGTATTCCAAGAATGAATGTGGAAAACTATCTATGCACATATTTTGAAAATAAAAAATAAAAAAAAAAGAGAAGAAAAGAAAAGAAACAAAAGAAAAGAAAGAAAAGGAAAGGGAAAGGGAAAGGGAAAGGGAAAGGGAAAGGGAAAGGGAAAGGGAAAGGGAAAGGGAAAGGGAAAGGGAAAGGGAAAGGGAAAGGGAAAGGGAAAGGGAAAGGGAAAGGGAAAGGGAAAGGGAAAGGGAAAGGGAAAGGGAAAGGGAAAGGGAAAGGGAAAGGGAAAGGAAAGAAATAAAAAATGCTCTATTTAAGGCATGCAAATGTTCACTAATCTGGTCCAGTATCTGTACACTAGCAAGGCATCCTTTCAAGAGTCTGCTCCTTATAGGAGAACTCAAACAAAAGACATTTATTAATCATAGGAGGGAAGGAGGGTAGTTAGCAGTAACTACCATTATCGCCAACTTCCAACCAGTCATATTGATCTCTCAATAGCCTTGTAGTTGCAGCTATGTAAAGTTAAGAAAAAAAATTTATTAATGAAATGCTAGTGCTTGAAGAAAGCAAACTGAACAATGACTATGACTTACTGAAGAATCAGAAAACAAAGCAACAGAGAAAGAAAATCTTGCCCGAGATAATCTTCCTGAAAATCAGAATGGACCAAACAGAAGCCAAGGACTCCATAAGACAAAAAGATGATTAAAACCAAGGAGAAAATTGGAAAATATAGAAGACAATGGTAAATAATTCATATCAAAACCAACTAACTTGAAAGATGACAGAGGTGAGAAAAATTAAGACTTCCAAGTGTTTCTAACTGGAGTTCTGATGTTCAAGCATGAGAACCATGTAAAGGTAAAAATAAATGAATAATAATAAAGGATGGGAGAAGGATAAACTGCTGTTCTAATGCAAGAGGAATACAATAAGGGGTGAGGGGAAGAAAAGGTGGGTTAGAGAAATTGATTTCACTAGTAAGGTATGCAAGCAGACATCTATCTATACATACAAGAAGGGGAACAATAAGTAGTTAATACTTGGAAGAACACACACGCGTAAGTTGGGTTCAGAAATATATTTTACGCAAGGAGGAAATCGAAAGCAAAGGAAAGAAGGGAGAATTAGAGATATTGTAGATTAAGGAAGGGATCACTCCTAAGGAAAACAAATTCTAAACATGTCCTACAATATACATAGTTCCTTTTGAGGTAACAAAGAATAGGTATCTGAGGATGTGCATCCATAAATCAGGAAATGGCTAACCAAGTGGGGTACAGGGATCTGACGGAACCATAAAGTGCTATAAGAAAGTAAGGAGATGGCTTCAGAGAAATCTGGGAAGACTTATGTGAACTGATGTAGTGAATAGAGTATGAAGAACTATTTTATACAATGACAATAATGCAGCAAAGGTAACTTTGAAAGAACTAGGAACTTTTATTGTGATTCTAGAGTAGTAATGTTTATATAGACACACATTTTTTTTTTTTTTTGGGGGGGGGGGATGGCCAACATGGAAATTTGTTTTTACCTATAAATCTACCTGTACTTTGCCTATACATATTTGCAAAACAGATTTTGTTGGTCTTTCATTCTCAGTGGGGGGAAAAGTTAGAAGGGAAAGAAAGGAAAATTTTGCTGATTGAAAAAAAAAAAAAGAACATGCAGGATTGTAACAAACTGATCAGATTGCTTCAATTAAAAAAACTTAGTAGACAGTAGCCATACTGCCTAATAATACTCAAGACATTTTCCATGAAGGGAAGGAATGAACTTTGCAAAAGATTTATCATCTAAAAAAAAAAAAAAAAAATGCAGTTTCTAAGTAAGATTTCCCACAACTCTAATTTCTTCAACAGAATGCCATAAATAACATGAAATTTACTCACCAAGTTCTTCATTTTCAATGACTTCAAACGTAGCCCATATATCCCCCTTGGCAGGGATGATATTCTTTATTGCTAATACATCATTTGTCAATTCTTCTGCTTCCATTACAGGTGATATCTAGAAGACAAGCAACATTTTTTTTTCAGATAATATCAACAGATGGATCCATTAGATCACCGATGACCCACTTTTAGGTTCCCAGTTCTTGCCCAAATGTGGTGGTGTTGGTGGTGTTTTTAAATCAATTTTACTTTTATAAATATAAATTCTGTTGTTTTTTTCTACAGAAAACAGATACTTGAGATTTCTTTTTTAACTTGGAAAAGTAAGGTATTCTTTAATATCTATAACAGGAAGATGTAATATCACACACAAATATATAAAAATATATATACAAATATTTATAAAAATACATAAATATATAGATATATATGTAAATAAATAGGAAAATACCAAGTATTCTGACCAGAATACACCAACATCTAGATGTTCTATAGACAGGAGAATCTGGCTGAACATAAGGTTACTCTTTCCAATTGCATGTCAACAGTCCCAAGAAGAAAGGACTTTAGGCTTTTTAATTTACTAGTAAAAGTCTAGCTTTACGCAGCTCTGTCTATCATGGAGCAGTTGGGTCCCAGCTGAGCAAGCCCAAACACCCCAGAGTTAAAACATTCGGTGAGATGCCTTTTTATGGGAAATGACAGATGGAGGTCTGCCACAGAATGTGAGGACAGGAGCAACCGTAGACAATAAGGAATCCATCGCATCATCCTTGGGGTTGGCTCCTGCCAAGTGCCAAAGCTTTGGGCACCTACATAAATGTGGACCTCTTCAGAGACTGGGCAGCTCAACTGAGGGTCACTATCAGCCTCAAACTGAAGCTGACAAGCATCAGATGGCATTCACTGATCATGAGAAATAAATAGGAGGTGAAGAAATTTGCTTTTTCAGGACACAGATTTTATTAACTACAGAATAATGTGCACTTTCTTACTTGATTAGTTAGGGTTGAGGTCTTTAAGCTTGATCATTTCTATTTATACCACATTTCGTGAATATTAACATATTCCATCTGTGAATGTGTATGGTAGAAAATAATAGGTGTTACTCATGCATTCTGTTTTTTGTCATTGGTGGAATTTAATATAAGTGCATATTATATCCAGTTCAAAGATGTTTCCTTTCTAGAAATGTGATTATATTAAGTTTGGGGGCAAAGAAAATCTCAATTAAAGTAAACCGTGAGCCAGGTCAAGAGAATCAGATAGTCTATGGCACTAAAAATAACAAGACAAAGATCATATAAATGAGTTTATTTGAATAATGACACAGTAGCAACAAAATAATTGTTACCTTTTGCAGGAGGGCTAGCAGAGATGGGAGTGGGAAAACCGAGCTTACAAAAAACTGGAGTGATAATGGCTACAAATCAAAAATTAACTTCCGAGTGCTTAATTCTGATTCTATAGATGATCAAATTTAAAACAGCAAGTAACACATACATATATATATATGTATACATATATACATATATATATATACATACATACATACATACATACATACACAAAATGAGAGGGATAGATTATCTGGGCTCTGTGATTTTAGTAGAAGTTGAAGATTCTATAGAACTATTAACTCAGGATAAAGTTCTTCACCTTTATTGTGCTATGGATCCCTCTGACAATCTGGTGTAAACTATGGACTCTTTTCTCAGAATAATGTTGTCAAATGAACCCAAAAATACAAATAAGATCAATCACAAAGCGCTAAGTGACAATAAAGATGTCATTTCCCCCCCCCCCCAAATTCAAAGAAGGAAATTTATCCACAGAGCCCTCAGTGACTTATGGACCTCCCCAATTTGAGAATCCCTGATGATCTATGAATATCTTGGTGTGAAGTTGGCAGTATTAATAGATCATAGTTATATCTGAGTCTTTATTAGTGAAATAATAGTGATTTTTTTCTGACTTGGATATATTTTCTGATCGAATCCCACTGGGATCTCAATCACCTATCAATAATAAAGGATAAATCTCAGGACTTAAAAGATTCAGAGCTGGAAGAGACCTAGGAGATCTCTTTCAATTCCTTTCATTTTCCTTTTTTTATACATAAGGAAATTGAGGAATTACATAGCCTGTAGACTCCAGAGGAAAAATATGAAATAGGACCATTGCCTCCAAAGTCAAGTCACTATTAGCTAACTGATTCATAGTGATTCTACAACTACACCTTAAGTCAAGAAACCACAGAAACTATACCTAATATTTATATGAAATTTAACAAATTACTAGCTATCGCTGGTCTCAAAGTAATGGTAAAGGTTTTGTGGCTAATTTTCCATATTTCATTACTTATCGGTATATGTCATTTGTTGGACAATTCTTTAAAATTCTCTGAGTTTCTATTTCTTCTGCAAAGGGGAGAGCAGTTAATAGTAATAGCTGACCTGCCTACCTTAAAAGTTATTTTGGATAAGTTAAATAAAAAGCTAAATTGGATAATATGTGAGAGCATGACCTAGAAGAAGATTTAGAAAAGGAGAGTGAGAAGAAGGGGTTAGTAAGCAGGAGGGGAATCAGGAGAGACCAAAAACTAAGGGGAAAGAGAGTATTTGGGAAGAAGGAAGGATTAATAATGTTGGGGCAGCCAAGGAAAGGAATGATTGAGAAAAGGCTCATGATCTGGCAACTAAGAATATCTGTCACTGTTTGACAGAAACTGCTGGGAAAAGTGGAAATTAGTATGGCAGAAACTAGACATTGACCCACACTTAACACCATACACCAAGATAAGGTCAAAATGGGTTCATAACCTAGGGATAAAGAATGAAATTATAAGTAAATTAGACAAACATAGTATAGTTTACCTCTCAGACCTGTGGAAGAGGAAGGAATTTATGACCAAAGAAGAACTAGAGATCATTATTGATCACAAAATAGAAATTTTGATTATATCAAATTGAAAAGTTTTTGTACAAACAAAACTAATGCAGGCAAGATTAGAAGGGAAACAATAAACTGGGAAAACATTTTTATAGTCAATGGTTCTGATAAAGGCCTCTAAAATATATAGAGAACTATTTAAAATAGTTCAAGTCATTTTCCAATTGATAAATGTTCAAAGGATATGAACCGACAATTTTCAGATGAGGAAATTGAAACTATTTGTAGTCACAAGGAAAGGTTTTCCAAATCACTATTGATCAGAGAAATGCAAATTAAGACAACTCTTGAGATCCCACTACACACTTCTCAGTTGCCTAAGATGACAGGAAACGATAATGATGAATATTGGAGGGGATGTGGGAAAATAGGGACACTAATACATTGTTGGTGGAGTTGTGAATACATCCAGACATTCTGGAGAGTAGTTTGGAACTATGCTCAAAAAGTTATCAAACTGTGCATACCCTTTGACCCAGCAGTATTACTACTGGGCTTACATCCCAAAGAGATACTAAAGAAGGAAAAGGGACCTGTATGTGCACGAATGTTTGTGGCAGCCCTCTTTGTAGTGGCCAGAAACTGGAAACTGAGTGTATGCCCATCAGTTGGAGAATGGCTGAATAAATTGTGATATATGAATATTATGGAATATTATTATTCTGTAAGAAATGACCAACAGGATGATTTCAGAAAGGCCTGGAGAGACTTACATCAACTGATGCTGAGTGAAATGAGCAGGACCAGGAGATCATTATATACTTCAACAACAATACTATATGAGGATCAATTCTGATGGACCTGGCCATCCTCAGCAATGAGATGAACCAAATCAGCGCCAATGGAGCAGTAATGACCTGAACCAGTTACAGCTAGCGAAAGAACCCTGGGAGATGACTATGAACCACTACATAGAATTCCCAATCCCTCTATTTTTGTCTGCCTGCGTTTTTTTATTTCCTTCACAGGCTAACTGTACACTATTTTAAAGTCTGATTCTTTTTGTACAGCAAAATAATTGTATGGACATGTATAAATATATTGTATTTAATTTATATTTAACATGTATGGGTTTCCTGCCATCTGGGGGAGGGGGTGGGGAGAAGAAGGGGAAAATTTGGAACAAAAGGTTTGGCAATTATAGAGGCTGTAAAATTACCCATGCATATATCTTGTAAATTAAAAAAAAAAAACTATATAATAAAAAAAGAAGAAAAGAAAACTATCTGTAAAGTTAGACAGTTGGGAGGAATGGTAAGGTCCTAATTTGGATTCTGAGGGCTTACAAAGGGGATGAGAGGAAAGCAAGTGGAAGTACTTTTGTGAGTTTTCTTACAAAGGGAAGAAGGGATACAAATCAGCAGAGACGTAAGGACCAAATGAGGGTTTTTTTTCAGGACAGGAAAGCATGGCCATGTTTACGGGCAGTAAAGAATGAGCAAACAGACCGGGAGAGATTAAAAATAAATGAAAGAATGGGATGGACGGAGCAGACAGGCTTGAACAAGTAGAAAGGTTAGCCGTGGGGATAAGGAGAAGGGGCCACTCCATCCTGTGAGACAGGGGTGAGGGAGGAAGCAGGCAGTGAAATCACCTGAGTGGGAGGAAATAAGAGGAAGAAGAGGGAGCTTGTGGCAAATGACCTGCGTTTTTTTCTATGAATTATACTAGAAGGAAATAGGGGGAGAAGTCACAGAAGTTGAGGGTGTCATGAACAATCCCTATCCTCATGGAGCTTACCAACTGATCCGGGAACTAGTTTATCTCTAAGACCTTTTTAACCACTTAAAATTCAGTAATATTAGCTATAACTTGGGAAACAATGGTAAATCTCCCCAAACCACATAAAATCTTTTCCAGCTCTAGACTCAAGAACTTTTCAGAATTCTTTAATAACAGAACCATGCTAGACTTCAAATAAGACTTAAGAGACAAATGACCTTGGAAGCAAATCGGGCTTTAGTTCCAAAACATTTGTAAAAATATGATGTTATCAGAAATTTAGGAAAAAAATTCAGTTACTCTTAAAGATACTCACTCTTATTATGATGCTACAGTCAGGTTCTTTTCTTTCCACATATACTTCAATGAGCAAATCTCCAGCTTGTGAAACCTACAGGAAATATATAAAGACATATGATACCTATGCCATGATAAATAATTTTTCATAGTAAAGATTCTTCAAAAACTAGACTCGTTTGAACTATTTTTCAATTATCTTCATCTTCACATTTAGGATGGCCAAGAATCTCTGCTATTCAGCATGTTTTTCCATCTGAATAGTTGAAAAGACAAACAGTCTGAAAACAAATTCACAATTAAATGGCTTCCAATTCAATGCTTTTATCCTACTGATTTAACTTCCTAAAAAAGAGAATAGAGAACATGTTTCTGTACAAAATATGTTTTCCACAACAGCTTAAGTTACATCCATTATAATAGATTTTGTGAAGGGAAAGGAAATGAGTCATGTACAATTATGTTTTAATCAATAGGACTAATATCAATGACAAAAATAGAAGACAAAACATCTAATCACATGGAAAACTATCCTTCCTGACTCTTACAAAGGGAGGTTCATTCAATGGGTTGAGACTTGGGCATAAATTAAAGTTGAATAAAAGATATAAATGAGTAAAACAAAAAGGAAGGAAAAAGAAAATTATGTTAAAGGAGATGATATTAATCTAATTTTATACTGCAAGGGTATGGTGTATGGAAGGAGTAGATTAATGTGGTGGATTGGTAAGATAGGCTTTGGGAAAAAAAGAAAAAACAAAGGTTACTCTTTCTTTTTAATGGATTTGATTTATTATCAGGGCCAGCCCTAGAGAGAGAAGTTATCTTGGTGATTATTCAGCAAAGGAATAAATAATAAATAATGAGAAAGGAAGAAGAAAAAAAAAAAAAAGAAAGGACACAGGATTAGGCTATATGCGTAGTGTAATGCCGAAAATATTAATAAGAACACAAATGAAGCTGTGAGTAGTATTTTGAGACTTTCACAGATGTTTCCTTACAACATGTTGCCAAACCAGAACAAAAATATAACAAGAAAAAAACTTTAAGTCATAGTGGAGAAACAATGACTAGAGTGAAATTTGCTTCAAAGAAAAGAATCTAAAGGGGATATTTGCCAAGAAAATGTTAAAAATGTGCTTTAAAGAAATAATTTAATTATTCAGACAGCAAGCTTAGAAAAGCTTAGGTTTTTTTTTTTTTTTTCTTTTTTAGATGATGTGTCAGAAAAATACCGCAGAAAAAAGGCTACTACTGACATTCTGATTTTCACTGTTTGCATAAACAAGTCTGCAGGAAGGATACATTTTAAAAATTAAAACAGTCACCAGAAACTACTTATAAAATACAGCCCAAGGGAAGAATAACTTAAGAATTCAAAAAGTGAAAGACATAAGAAATATCATGAGAAATAGTCCAGAGAACAGGTTTTGATGGATTATAGAAAACTTGAAGAAATAATGTATTTCCTAAGGGTTTTTGAATACAATATAATGCAATACAATATAACACTATGCTGTAATTGGGGAAAAAAAATCTTTTTACCTGTTCTACCCATTTAATTAGAAAACCTTGACTTTCTTTTCTAATGAATATAAGAAATAACATGCAATAAATTGCCATATTAAAGTTGAACAACATTGCTAGCTAGAACAGTTCTCAGTAACAACTACTTATCCAAAATTTAAATTCTCAATTAATAAATTAAATTGAAATTTTGATCAACAAAACAAAATTTAAGAATTCAAAAAGTGAAAGACATAAGAAGTATCATGACAAATATTTCAGAGAACAGGTTTTGATGAATTATAGAAAACTTGAAGAAATAATTTATTTCCTATGGATTTTTGAATACAATATATAATGCAATACATTACAATACTATGCTGTAATTGGGAAAAAAATTCTTTTTTACCTGTTCTAAGCATTTAATTAGAAAACCTTGACCTTTTTTGCTAATGAATATAAGAAATAACATACAATAAATTGCCACATTAAAGTTGAACGACATTGCTAGCTAGAACAGTTCTCAGTAACAACTACTTATCCGAAACTTAAATTCTCAATTAATAAATTAAATTGAAATTTTCATCAACAAAATAAAATTTAAGAATTCAAAAGGTGAAAAACATAAGAAGTATTATGAGAAATATTTCAGAGAACAGGTTTTGATGAATTACAGAAAACTTGAAGAAATAATTTATTTCCTATGGATTTTTGAATACAATATATAATGCAATACAAAACAACAGTATACTATAATTGGGAGAATACTTTTTACCTGTTTGCATTTAGTTAGACATTTAATTAGAAAACTTTGACTAATGCATATAAGAAATAATATACAATAAATCATCATGTTAAAGTTGAACAATATTGCCAGCAGAATAATTTTCAGTAACAACTACTTATCTGAAACTTAAATTCTCAATTAAGTTAAAGTTTTTATGAACAAAGTAAAATTTAAAAATTTAATATGTCCAGAATTGGCAATGCGACATATTTGTTCCAAGGAGTGAAATTAATCCTTTCAGAAAAAGCATGAATTCCTTCAGAAGAGATTCAAAAAAAGCTAAGGACAGTTCTGGGGCATGCAAGTTGATTGTAAAATAGCATCTTAACCTCATGACTTCTTTCATAATCAATGATTTCATGAGCCTCCACCCTATCCAGTAAAGAATTTTTACCTGAATTAAATGGCTCAATTTTATAGCATTTGTTGTATATTGGTATTAACAATTTTTAATATTAAGAATTTTTAGCATTAAGCTATTAATGTTATTTAATATATTCATGTTAATCAATAATATAATTCCAAAAGATTTATAAAACTTATATCCTTACTTACATTGTATAAAAGGAAGGGATATTTGATAAATACAAGATACTATGTGAATACAGGTTGATTTGGAGAAAACTAAGACAATCTGTATAGGGGAGCTAAAAAAATGTTTTGGGGAAAAATTAAGTTGTCACCTATGTAAAGTATGAGAAATCACAGTATCCTTTTCTTTCTTTTTTTTTTTTAAAGCATTTTATTTTTCCCCAGTTACATGCAAAAACAATTTTCGACATTAATTTTTTAAACGTTGAGTTCCAGGTCTGTCTCTCTCTTCCACTCTCCCCACACTCTTCACTGAGAAGGCATGCATCATGATACGTTTATTTAAGGGTTATCATGCAAAACATTCCCATAATGGTAATGCTGGGAAAACAAACCAAAAAACAAAGCAAAACAAAAACACCTCAAGAAAAAATGGAAGGAAGAAAGGAAGAAAGGAAGGGAAGAAGGAGGGGAATGAGCTTCAATCTGTATTCAGACACCCTCAGTTCTTTCTCTGGGACTGGATAGCATTTATCATCATAAGTCCTTCTCAAATGCCTTAGATCATTATATTGCTGAGAATAGTTAAATATTTACAGTAGATCATCTTACAACATTTACACAAAATACATTTCACTTTGCATCAAATCATGAGAATCTTCCCAGGTTTTTTCTGAGCGCATCCTGCTTGTCATTTTTTATAGCACAATAGTATTTAATCACAGTACTGCATTACAATCCCTCAATTTCCAATTCTTTGCCCTCAGAAAAGAGCTGCTATAAATATTTTTTTCATATATAGATCCTTTGCCTTTTTGTTTTTTATCTCTTTTGGGATACAGACCTAGGATGGTACTGCCAGGTGAAAGGGTATGCATAGTTCTTTGGATACAGTTCCAAAATGCTCTAAAGAATGGTTGAATTAGTTCACAATTCCACCAACCATGCATTAATGTCTCTTTTTTTAAAATATCCCTTCCATCACTTTTCATTTTCCTTTTCTGTACAATTAACCAATCTAAAATAGTGTCTGAGAATTGATTGAATTTGCATTTCTCTAATCAATAGTGAGTTAGAGAATTTTTTTTTTATATGGCTGTTGATAGTTTCAATTACTGGCATGGCTCTTATTTTTATAAATTTGATCTGGTCCTCTGTTATGTTTGAGAAATGACAATCTTCATCATAGAAACTTGCTTCAAAATTTTTTATCACAATCCCTATCGCTTACTGTATTCCCCCTGCCCCGACCCTGTATGTACTATTCTCTCTCTCCTTTCACTTGCCCCTCCTCAAAAATGTTTTGTTTCTGACTATTCCCTCCTGGATCCACTCTACCTTTAATCACCAAGCCCCTTTACTTCCTAGTTTCCCAAAAGGTAAAATATATTTCTACATTCAATTAATTGTATATGTTATTCTTTCTTCTGATGCTAGTTAAGATACATTCCTTCCCCCTTCCCTTCCCTTCTTTACTTCCACTGTACAAGTTTTCTCTTACCTCTTTTATGTGAGAAATTCTACCCTATTCTACTTCTCTCTTCCCTTTCTTCAATACATTCCTCTCTCACTCATTTTTTTAGATAGCAGCTCTTCACATTCAACTTAGAGCCGTGTCCTCTGTCTACATCCACTCCTTCTAACTGCCATAATAATAAGACAGTTCTTATGAGTTACAAGCAACATCCTCACAGTTTAACCTTCATAAGTCCCTTATAATTTCCCTTTCCTGGTTATCTTTTAATGCTTCTCTTGAGCCTTAAATTTTAAAGTCAGATTTTCTATTTGGATCTGGACTTTTCAACAAGAAAACTTGAACATCCTCTATTTCAATGAATGGCCATTTTTCCCCCTGAAGAATTATATTCAGTTTTGCTGAGTGGGTGAATGCACCTACCTCCTTTGCACTCCAGAATATCATTCTAAAGCCTTCCAATACCTTAATGTAGATGTGTCATCCTAACTACAGCTCCATAATACTTGAACTGTTTCTTTTTGGCTGCTTGCAATATTTTCTCCTTGACCCTGGAGTTCTGAAATTTGGCTATAATATTCCCAAGAATATTTCATCTCCTCTTTCAAGAGATAACTGGTGGATTCTTCCCACTTCTTGTATTTTACACTGTGATTATAAAATATCAGGTCAGTTTTCCTTGAAAGTTTCTTGCAAGATAATGTCTAGCTTTTTTTTTTTTAATCATGAGTTTCAGTAGACAGAAAATTTTTAAAATTGTCTCCTGGAATTAATTTCTCCAAGAGGTGTTTTACCAATGACACAGGCCTGGGGAAGAGCTCAAAAGAGTCCCTGCCATTACTGTGGTTCCTTGGTTCTACTTATTCTGAAATCAAAGTGTACTTGATGAAAAATATGGCAAGAGAACAAGAATGAAGGGAAATGATTTATGTTTTCTAATTAGTGTTATGATTTAATAACTAAGCCATACAATATAAATGTGATAGTGTTCAAGTCAGTGTTTTCATTCACACTCTCTCAAAACCTTTCTTTACAAGAAAGATATTCTTAAAATTTTCAAACACACTAAAAGCATTTAAAAGAAAAATCACATAAATGTGGAAAGTTTAAATGTAGAAAACTGACATTTTCCTTTAGATTTGCAGTGATGCATGTACAAAAATGTTTGTGGCAGCCCTTTTTGTAGTGGCAAGAAACTGGAAACTGAAGAGATGCCCATCAACTGGAGAATGGCTGAATGAGTGATGGTATATGAATCTTACGGTTCTATAGGAAATCATCAACAAGATGATTTCAGAGAGGCCTGAGGGACTTACATGAACTGATGCTAAGTAAAATGAGCAGAACCAGGAGATCATTATACATGGCAACCGCAAGATTATACAATGATCAATTCTGATGGACGTGGTTCTTTTCAACGAGATGATTCAGGCCAGTTTCAATTGTTCAGTGATGAAGAGAGCCATCTACACCCAGAGAGAGAACCTGTGGGGACTGAGTGTGGACCACATCATAGCATATTCACTCTTTTTGTTGTTGTTTGCTTTCCCATTTTTTCCCTCTGTTTGATCTGACTTTTCTTGTGTAGCAAGATAATTGTATAAATATATGTGTATATATAAATTTTATAACTATGTATATAATCTAACATATTTTATTTAATACGTATTTTAACATGTATAACATATATTGAATTACTTGCCATCTAGGGGAGAAAGTGGGAAGAAGGAGGAGAAAATCTGGAGCACATGGTTTTTCAAGGATCAGTGTTGAAAAACTATCCATGTGTTTGTTTTGAAAATAAAAAGCTTTAATTAAAAAAAAAAAAAGATTTGCAATGATAAATTCAAGTTCTCCATAGGCATAAGTCACTGCATGAATCAATCTATCTTACTTTCTGAAGCAAAAAAAAATTTGAAAACAAATATGCCTAAAAACCTGAATTAACAATAAAACAATTATTACAAACTGTATTGCATACATCTGTTTGTCACTACTTACTTGAGTGTCTTTCCACTTGGTAATAAAGCTGTTTTCTATATCCATCTGCCTGACCTGATCTTCTTTAACCTATTTGAAAACATAATTCAGAAAATTTTCATTCTTAGATAATAAAAATAGCCACATTTGCTGATCAGTTAAAAAAATGTTCAGAAATCCTATTGATTAAAAAACGATCAAGATAAAAATAAATTAGAGCAGATATTTCGATTGGAATGGGTTCAAGAATCAAGACACCAGAATAATAAGATTTTAAACAAGTTTAGAAAAATTATCTATATGCATACTGTATGTTTCTGTAGAAACTACTGATGTTTTTGACAAAAGACATGATATTGCACAGATATTATCAATAAGTAGGTTGATTAAGCATGTGGACTAAATTCACATTGTTTTAAAGGGTGCGGCACTATTTTCTCTTTTTGAAAGATAAGCATATGTGAAAATTTCCAACATTTTTAGAGTTCTCATATATACGTTCACAACAAAGCTTCATTTTAATCATTCATTTTCTCATTTAATCATATAGAAACAGTAACACTATATGAAAAAAAGATGTAAAGGAGAACCAAGTAGCCTAAATGTAACTATGAAACTATGGAATACATTCCTAGATAACTTTTTTTTAAAACGCTGCTGTAGAATTTATTCTTAACAATAGTTTATCTTCTCAATAGGAAATTTAGAGTAATTTCATGAAAAATAGATTCCATATGGTATTCCAATTTGATTCACAATACTGTGGTTTTAATGTTCTGATGTAAGATTGCATTCTTGATTTTATAATATGCCAATTTTAAAAATCTTACAAATATTTCAGCATCTTGTTTCCAATAAGGGTCGTAAAACCTCCCATAAATTGTAATCACCAGAATTAAACAGGATGACATTTATTACTCATTTTATAAAATCCACTCATTCCACACATTCACCAGATATTTAATGTGCACATATTTAATTAGAGAAAATCTATAAGTAGAATTATTCTATTCAATGTATACCAAATGGTAAGGAAATTCTAAAACCCACCTGAATTTAAATGAATGGCCAGAGTTTTAAGAGTTTAAATTCTGAGAAAATATACTCCAAGTGTAAAAAAGATCCATAAAGTTTTAAACACACCACAATCACAAACAAATTTCACATGCCAGGTTACAAACAGTGCCATCCAAATTATTTTCTAAATTAAATACTCTGCATATTTACCTCAAACACTTCAACATAATAGTTAATGAGGTCTTCAATTACATTTACTTCTTCACTAGTTTGTCCTTTAGTTTGAAACAAATAGGATGAAAATACCATTGCTAAACTGTGAGAGTTCATCTGGTTGATCTCTGAGCATTTCTGAACCCTGTTAAAGATAAATATGTCCAATTAAAACACACAATATTTTGACACTATCTCAAAAGATAGAACTGCTAGGAAAGAGGAAAATCACTGTAGGTTCTTTCAACAATCACTGTCAAATATTAATTGAGGGTCTAGGACTAATGAAGCACACCAAGTGCTATGAAACACGATCTCATAAGCCAAAGATTTTAGATTGAGGAGACAAGTAAAAATGTAAATAAGGCAATGAGTTAAATAATTTTCAAGACTATATGACATTAAGGTTTTCTTTTTGTATAAATAATCTGATGCACATAGTTATTTACACTTTCCAACATATGGACATGAATGAGATAGTCAGAGTCTTGAAAAAAAAGCAATTCTGATTTCTGATTCTCCTAAATTATAAAATTAGGGCTGCCGACTTATCATCGCAGGGAACAGGTGAGAGCAACTAAAGGAAAAATGCAATGGGGGTCTTCAGAGTGAATTTTAATCAAGCTGGAAATACCAGTTTGTCCATAAAGCTCCCAAATTAGATCATTCTTATGTGACCTTGAGGCAATTTACACTTTATTGTTATTATGACAGTTTATTGTCATTTTGACATTGTTATCATGACAATGAAGTTGTGCATTGTCAGTGTATGTGTGTGGGAAGTGTTAGTGTATTGCACAGAAAATTACAAGTCCAATGATTAGCCCCAAGGAACCGAATCCATAATTCCCGGTGCACCACACACATTGCACACAACCTCACCTTCTGAAGAGTCCCTGGAGAAACGTCATTGCCTCTTGTTTCTCTGGGCTCACTGCTACCCAAGATACTTTGTACAAGTCAGTCCGAGGACATACATCATGTCTCGTTTCTCTGGGCTCACTGCTTCCCAAGATACCTGGTACTACTCAGTCCGAGGACATATATCACGCAGGAACTACCTGTATGTTTCCTTCCCAGCCCTGCCTAGGGTAGAAAAATGTGTATGGGGAAGAAGGCTCGCGCGGTATGAGGCACTGACATGGTATCCATCAGCCTTGATTAACGGAGGCCTTCAATGTCCCTGGGGATGCTGGACACTGGAGCGTAGGGCCGGCTGTGATGGACAGAGCTGCCATTTCAGGGCTGGCGGGGATGGGAAGTGGAGCGGCTGATTTCCATCTGAGTCTGTGTATCCTTCAAATAAACAATTCTAGTCCTCTCAGTCAGTTCTGCCAGCTTGTGACTCAAACACCGATTGGTCGGCCTGTCAGGCTAATATAATCATATAACAACTCGCCATATGGCACTTTAAATGTTAGAAAGCACTCTACTCAGGACTCCAAAAGAGCCTTCTCATCAAAGTTTAATTTGGTCATTACGACTTACATCACTGTATATAGCTTAAAAACGGCAAGTCTGTCAGCAAACTAAAAATGGACTTTATATGGTCAAAGAGATCGGCTAAGACCAAAAGGAGAAAAAAAAATAGGGATGGGGTAGGATAATGTCAGTGGATAGAGTGGCCTTGAATTATTCCTGTGACTACGGGCAAATCGTTTAAAGTGTCTCAGCTTCTTCAATTCTCCAAGACTACATACTAGGGAGCAGTATTTAACCAACCATACTGAAAGCTTCTGACATTCGGGCCCTTGATCATACCGGTAAAACTGAAAAACAAACATACTGAAAACTCTGTACTGATGATGATGTAGCCAAAAGTTTCTGAATATACTGACCTGTAAAGGTGTTCAATTATAGCTGCCAACGTTGCCCTGTTGACTCCAGGGAGTGTACGGATAAATGTACTGTATTTTTTAACTCTCTCTTTGTCATCCTGATTATCTGGCAAAGAAAAAGAAAATCACAACAATTCAAGGCAATTCTATAAAGATTTATTAAGCACCACGTCTGTGAGATTATAATAGACGAACTAAAGTCACTAAGTGTAAGAACAGACAATCTGGGGAGTAGGAGATGGGGAGAGGACACAAGAAAATGAAAAGACAATAGCCTTCAATTTCTAAAGTTTGTCAGTACAGAGCCAAGTACCAAATCCTAAGAAGGAAAGGAGGCAAAATTTTTCTGCAGCTGAACAGTTGATAACAATTAGAATTGGAAAAGGTGATATAGGTAAAAGAGCCAACTTCAAAATGGGCACCACAGGAATAAATAGATGAAAGACTTTCTATACTTTGCCCTGATCAGAGGAAAGGAAGACAACTGTATTCAGTTCAGGAACCACCATTTAGAAAGAGAACTAATAAGTTGGAGAGCATTTAAAGGGCTACAAAGAAGGTAAAAGACTCTCTTTAATGCAAATGAGATGAGGAGCCAGTAGAGGACCTGGGGTGTAATTAAGCTTATTGAAAAGAAGTTAGAGGGATATAAAAGTTGTCTTCAAGGATCTGAACAACTATTGTGTGAAAGAGAGAGCAAATCACAGGAGACAGAATTAAGAACAATATGTAGTAGTTGCAAAAAAGCAAACTTGGGTTTAATGTCAGGAAAAAAAATCTGAAAATTAATAATGGTTTGGGGGTAGGAAGTAATGGGTTCTTCTTCTTAAGGATTTACAAGCAAGGGTTGGATCACCATGTATTGGATGATCTTTTCCTGTATTTACAACTTCAACCCAACCAATGAGACTTTAAGCTTCTGAATACAGGAAACATAAAAAGATTAATAATAGGGGGATACAAGAATTTCATGGAAGTTACCAAATTCTATTCAGCTACCTCTGAGCTCCAGCATTTCTCACTAATGTCTTCCTCCATATTGTTACTATCACTTAGTTAGTTCAGTTCCTTATTACTACTTCACCAGAAGGTCTTCCTCCTCCATTCCATAATAACCTTCCTTATACTATATC
The DNA here is from genome assembly GCF_902635505.1 of Sarcophilus harrisii. Lineage (NCBI taxonomy): Eukaryota > Metazoa > Chordata > Mammalia > Dasyuromorphia > Dasyuridae > Sarcophilus > Sarcophilus harrisii. Next base: position 25,135,339 of record NC_045431.1, read on the forward strand.
TACTCAGGACTCTCAGCTCCCAAATGTTCACTTCTTCCCTGTTGTTCTTGTGTAAAATTCAAATATCTCTGTTTGTCAATGAAGGCCTTCCTCAAAAGGCCTTTCCAACTATGTTCCCCATATTGACACTAAAATCACAGACAGGTCAACTTTACAATCCTAATCTTCATAATTCCATGACTGCTCAAGATCACCCAAACTTAAATCCCACTTCTAATAGGAAACATTCCCCAATCCTGCTAATTGACGACTCTCTCAGGGCAGTTATCATGGAACGTTGGGGATGGTAGCGTTCTGGGTTCACCACTCATCCTTTTACTAGACTGTAAACTCTGCAATATAAGAGTTATGTCTTAACTCAATTTAGCAGTCCCAAAGCACCTAGCACAATGCACAGCATCCTAAGTGTTGGCGCTTCAGGATGGTTTGTTGATTGATCAGTTGGCTGGAATGGAGAATATATAATAATAGAAAGCAGTATGAAATGGAATGTGAAAAGTAGATGGCGTTAGATTGTAGAGAGCCTTGAAAAATAGCCTTATAAGTTTGTTCAGTGGGCTATAGAAAAACCATGTAAAGCTATTTAGAAGAAAGTGAAATAGTCAACTGTGTGCTGGTGCTGAGAAGATTCATCTCGTAACCACAGGTAGAACTGATGGAGGAAAAGAAATGGAGACCAGGAGACTCATTATGAGGTCACTGAAAGATACCAAAAAAACCCAACAACATCAACCAGATGGTAACAGGATGAATGGATACAAAAGATATTTCAAAGGGAAAATTTATAGAGAGATAGGAAAAAAAGGGGGGAAAGATGAATCATATTTTTAACATATAGGTGATGGAAAAAACTGTCGATTAAGAGAATTCAAGAAAAAGAGGACAATGATCAGTTACGGGTGAGCAGTCTGGAGTTGATAAAAGAGGTTGATTTTGGAGATAAATATTTATAAATAATATATATACATATACATAATAAAGTAAGAGTTGAAGTAATGAGAGTGAAAGTGATCAGATAAATTCATGGCTTACAAGTCTTTGGAGTTGACTATAATTAATGGAGAGGGAAAAGAAGCAGAATTGGATAAAGAATAATCAGAATGACAGAATTAATCTTGTAGAGAAATGAGAAATTTATTTAAAGATTTAGGATATCTCCACTCTGAGCATGGTTCTTGAGGTTGGTTAATTCTTAACCCAGACCACTGTTCTAAGAGGGACCCTGGACAGCCTAGATCCCTTATAGTCCAGACTTCCCCTCCTCCTTAACAGCTGTCATGCTCCTGCAGGTATTCCCTTCTGGCCTATAGGAAGAAATAAGCCCTTTGAGGATAGAGGAAGTCTTATGTGATTCTCTACACTTAGTATGTGTACCTGACACATATTAAGCATTTAATAAATGTTTTTGTTTACTTTAGTGCAAAATTACTTTCCCATGTATATGTTACATTTAATTAAAAAAAATCAGAGGAAGACAAGAATAGTGCTTAAGATGTCAAATTCTGCTGAAAAACAAAAACAAATGCTAGGGCTAAAAAAAAAAAAAAAAAAAAAAAAGCCCTGGATTTTATATTAATAATCTTTAAGAAAATGGTTTCAGCAAAGTGCTGGAGGCAAAATTTATACTGTAAAGAGGTTGAGGAATGACTGAGCAAAAGTGAAAGAGAAACAAGTAAATCAATTGGTCCATGAGAATTCATTAAACTCACTATTTCCAGAAGTAAAAATGGTGGAGAAAGTTGGAGGAAATTAAAAAGGGAGGTTGGGAGGGATGACAGAGAAAAGAATGAAAATGTTTTAAGGGCTGAATGTATCTAGAAAGAAAAGTTCTTAGAGAGCTGTAAATCAAAAAGCTAAGTGAAAATCTGCATCCAGAAGCATCCTTCACTTGACTGTCCTGAGGAATAAGGTGTCAATGATGGTTTTATATAAAGATGAAGAATTTTCCTCTCTATTCCTTACTTTTCTGGGAAAATAAAAAAAAACACAATTCCTCCTATTCCTTGTTAAATTGAGCCTTCCATACAAAAGGGAGCTCTACATTAGTGATTCTGTAAATGTATTAGGTAATATGCAAAGGCCATTAGAATCTCCAGGGATGGAGAATCTCTAAAATCTTTTTCAAGTATACTTCTATGCCAAACAATTCCCCTCCTCCCCCAGGCAACTGGGGTTAAGTGACTTGCCCAGGGTCACACAGTGAGGAAGTGTTATATGTCTGAGACCAGATTTGAACTCGGGTCCTCCAGACTTCAGGGCTGTCCACTGTGTCACCTAGCTGGCCCCCACAACTTTCTTTACATCTCTTTTGTACTGATTCCTCGAGTTTGCCATACTCATCTAAGCACTCAGGCAATCTGCAAACTTGGATAGGAATAAAGAAAAATAAGTCTTTATTTTCACTGACTTCTTTTTTTGTTTTTTTTCAATTTTATTTCATTTTTATTAAAGCTTTTTATTTTCAAAACATATGAATGGATAATTTTCAACATTCACCCTTGCAAAACCTTGTGTTCCAAATTTTTTCCCTCCCTCCCCCCATCCTCCACCTCTATTTTCACTAATTTCTAACTGAAATTTAACATTTCTTTCAATTATTTAAAGGCATTATTCTTAGTAGTTTGGTAGTGGAATGTAGTTCCACTTGGTAGTATATTTCACCAGATTATCAGAGGGGTTCATCACAGCAAAATAAGCTTTTGCTATAAAGCAAAAGTGAAAAACAACTTGATAGTATCATCAGAGTCAGTAGATTAAAATGGTAATGCCCTTATTTCAAACTCCAAAGGGCATTTCCTTTAATAAATAATAGCTAAATGGTATTACCATTCTGAGAAACTTGCTCTGCAGCAGGGCTTCTTAAACTTTTTACACTTGTGACTTTTTTTTGCTCAAGAAATTTTTATTTCTTTATAACCCTGAATATATAGGTATATAAACCAAGTATTTACCAATCACAATTTTATGATCTCCACATTCAGTTACGAGACCCTCCCTGGGGTTGCAATTCAAATTTTTAAAAACTGGATCTTATGGGACACTTTGAAACTGAAAATATAGCTTTTTATATAAACTAAAAAAACAAATTGTAAGGTGAGCCTAAGAAAAATGAAAAGAACGTTATCCAAAAGACATATACTCAAAAATATTCTTCAGCTACAGACTTCAGAGAATATTGGACAGTGTGGCAAACCACATCAAGACTATTGCAAATATATAACTTCACTATTGCAGGGAATCCTGGGGTGTTCAACTACTATTAGGAGATTTAATTGGTCAACACGGCTTTAGGAATATCAATACAGGAAATCTGAAAAGTTTGGTCTTAGAGTAGCCAGAGGATTTTGTTCCGAATCTTGACCCAATCTCACAAGAGCTTTTAGAATGAGATGTAGTATGAAACTTGTCATATACTGTTATTTTTCAATTCCAAGCTGCCAATGGGAATGAGGGCTTCAATAAAATGGATTTGGATCAAAGATGTTGTATAAGACATTAAGACACATAGCAACTTTACATACGACATAGAAAACTATGGGGAAAATTTAATATACAAAAAAATTTCCTCCAAGTGTCACTAAGAGCAAAATAAACAGAAACACCCTGAGATAAGAATCATCTAATCCAACCTTTTAAATTCTCTTATTTACATACCTGCACATGTGATAGCACATATACACATACACACAGCTGGGAGAGATCATTGCTATTATCCCTAACTTATTCATGAGCAAACTGGACCTGAGAGAAGAAGTAATACTCTCTTTGTCTCTGTCTGTCTGTCTCTCTTTCTGTCTCCTTCTCATAATTGACACCATAAATGGTAAAGAGAATCACATCTAATTATTGATGGTTATTCTTCTTTCATGACATCTACCTGTGAAGTAACTTTTTTTTTTTTCCAAGTTGCCTATCATCTACACATAGAATAAAAATCTTATCAAGTAAGAGACTAGCTATAGCTTCAATTATGGGCAATTTAAAATAAGCTGATATCAAAGGACTGAGCTCTTACTGTCATCAATTCAGTCCCATCATTGATTATATTTAAGTTACTTATTGGAGAAAATTCAGTTTCTTGGTTCTTTAAAACACTAGATTCTAGGGAAGCTAAAGTTGTAAATTTCTTCAGTGGTTTTCTGGTGGTTTGATCAAGGTGCTAAAATTTCAATAAATGATGTATGTCCAAGGAAACTGAAGACAAAAAAGAAATAAGGGCCAGTTTCTGTTGGAAAAGCTAAAATAAACAGGGGGAAGATTTAACAGTCAAATGAAGAGATTGGAAATATAAACTTACTCTTCATTGAATCTAAGTTACCATGAATTCTAAAGCCTATGCCAAGAGAAATGAACATTCTAAAGAACCTCACCAATATGCAACAGCTGCAAAGGGAGATCTGGTGTATGGAAAGCTGGAGAGCATGTAAGCGGGCACTGTGAAATTTAACCAAATCCAACAAGTGACCACATACCACCTCGGATTTTACTACAAATTTTGGAACTGAGGTCTCTATTTCCAGCTTTGAAAAGATGCATACAAATTCTCTTCACCCAGTTCTCACCAACTTTTAGAAATATAATGTGCAGCATAAAATTAAGATAAAAATCTATGTAAATCCTGAATAGTACAATATAACAATAACTACTGGGTGCATAGATTCCGTTAGATATCATTTTCCTTGATTTTCTGCATATATTACCTAACGCAGAGATCCAGTACGGGTAGAGCTCTTTAGTAAGAAGTGCATCATCTATGTCAGACAGAAAACTTTTCAACACGTCGGTCACATCTTCTAGCTGATGCTTCCCAGCCCTCAATTTAAAGCTTCTGGCATCTTTTTTGAAGCTTTCCAGGAGTTCACTTATACGGAAGGAGTCCCCACTTTTCTGATAAATATGCTTGCTTCCCAAACCTTCAGAAGGAGATAAAGACAAGGATTAGTCTAAAATTAAAATATAAACGGATATGAAGAATGCAATTCAAATGCGTGTATATTGTGTGACAAGGAAGAACAAATGGATTATCAAAAGAGCTGTGTGTATCTGTTATTTCTTGTCTAGCCTCCCAACTTAGCAACCTAAAGTAATACTAACATGTTCAAGAATGAAAACTGGAAGCATACTCCTGTTAAATCAGTGAACAAATTCAGCTGATTTTTTTGTTTGTTTGTTTTGCTGAGGCAAATTGGATTAAGTGACTTGCCCCGAGTCACACAGCTAGGAAGTGTTAAGTGTCTGAGGTGGGATTTGAACTCCTGACTTCAGGGCTGGTGCTCTATCCCCTGCATCACCTAGCTGCCCCATTCAGCTGAAATTTAAAGTACACAAGGTCAGTTACCTTCATAAAATAAATGCTGTATTTGTAAACTTTCTGCTATTTTTTTTTAAACAAATGTGAACACACTGTCTTCTGTGTTTAAAAACTGACCAAAGATGCCTAAACTCAGACAGAATCTGGAGTTTACATCAAAAGGCAGGAAATTCAAAATAACGGTTGTCACAGAAGCCCTGTCCATTGGCTATTATGCTTCATAACGATTGGCTTGTATGAAGATGATGCAGACCAATGGCTATGGTCCCAATAACTTGAATTTTTCATACTTTAGATTTTCTCTTCCACCACATAAATAAATTTCCATAGGCACAAAATTCATGAACAGGAGTTTTCCGTTAGAATTATTACTAAAATTTTAAATAACAATTAAGAAAAATTGCTGTCAATAAAAAGTTATTTTAAAAAAAGAAAGAAAGAAAGAAAAATAGCTAAGCCACGGATCAAATTTAGGGGTATATGCAAAATGATCTTAATCGCTATAAATATAGACAACAATGAGAAAGTTGTTTTCTTTCAGGAATGTCCAAATTTCTACAGTGAAGGTAGAAATACTGAATAAAAGCCACCCGTTTTTTAGACCACAATGTTGAGCCTTCATGGAACTGCAAATATATAAAAATATTCAACAAAGTTTTACCTCTACTAGTAATGGGAAAATTCTAATTGGAGAGTGGTGTGTGTGTGTGTGTGTGTGTGTGTGTGTGTATCATAGGCATCAAGTGAACAAAATAAACAACTTTTGTACAGAACAGGTAAATATATTAGTTTGAGAGAAGACCACATATACATAAAGACATATATATGTGCAAAATGCAAGAATATTACCTTTTAATGACATGAAAATATAATTATAATAAATGAACACACAAATAACACATAAGTCTAAAGAAACATAACCATGATCACAATGAATAAAATTGATCAATGATAAATTCTCACCATCAGTGGCAATTACCATACAATTATTACCCTATAGTGACTCCTTTAATAGTTAAAACACCATGACCACTGAACTTCTTTCAGAAACTCATTTTCCCCTTCAAAATCAGGGATGTAATAATATTGTCATTACCAACTCACAAGGTTACTATACAGTAAGCCTTTGTATGCCTTAAAAAAAAAGTTTTGATAGGTGTTTGAATTTGGAATTTATCACTTCTTTGTTGAAAATATTGTTTAATTTAATTTAAGAGGTGAGGGACAGAGAGGGAAGGAGAAAAATATGAAGAGGATATGCAAGATATTTCAATTATAAATTAAATGTGCTGAAACCCATCAGTGCCTTTCATTTGCTTTTCTGTCATTTACTACTGGCAAATTTCATAGTAATTTTGGAATGCTGAGATTGAACAACTTCATCTCAGTAGAGAACACGCGTTATCCTTTCCACCAGACCACTCAAAAGTAACCGATTTGCTACACCCAGAGAGAGGATGTGGGACTGAGTGTAGTCACAACGCAGTATTTTCACTTTTTGTTGATGATGTTTGCTTGCATTTTGTTTTCTTTCTCAGTTTTTTTTTCCTTTTTGACCTCATTTTTCTTGTGCAAAATGATAACTGTGGAAATAGATATAGAAGAACTGCACGTGTTTAATATATACTGGATTATTTGCTGTCTGGGAGAGGGAGAAAAAACATTTGGAACACAAGGTTTTGCAAAGATGAATGTTGAAAACTATCAATGCATATGTTTCAAAAATAAAAAAGCTTTATTGAAAAAAGTAACTGATGTGACACATTTTTTACATTAAAATTTCAAAGACATATCAGTTTACTTAGAAAATGTCAAGCATGTAAGTATTGAGAAGCTCAAAATTTAAGTTAATTGATAGAGGAACCAAGGCCTTCATCATTTTCATGCCTAAAATAAACATGCCCTCAAATCAATCATTTATAACAAGTACAGGACATCAGGGAAGAAGTACTTTGGAAGAGGAACAAATTCTGGGAACTTACTCTGCTAGAACATCCCCTAATGATTAGTGCTCTGGGACCAAGTCCCAATTACTTAGCTAAGGTCCCCAAACTTATTTGTGGCACTGAGAATAATGGAAAGGAGATAGAAGGAATGGAAAGGAATGATGAAAAACAGCACAATTCAGGGCATTTCTAAAAAGCATAGGAAAAAAAAAAGAATGCAAAATTAAGGTGCTTCTTTAGCTATTCCTTTTTAAAATACTATAGTAATCTACTTCAATACGTCCTTGTATTCATGACTGATCATTGTGATTATCCTGCCACCAATGCAAATCATGATCAGTTTGGTCTTTTCACCCATGCAATTCTTGTCTATGTCCATTTAAGATTCTTTCCTAAAGGATTTATGAAAGTCCAGTGTGCATAAGTCTGATGTCGGCTTCAATATTAATAAATAGAGGGATTTCTGAACAAAGATATGTCTGAAAATCCATTGTATAATAAGGAATCTTGCATAATCCAAATATAATTAATCAATTATTTTAATTAATAAGAAATAAAAAGGACAGGAAACTCTCTATCCTATACCTGTTATATGACTCCTAATATGTGAATTACTTTAGATGATTATCTGCAAAATCCTGCCTCTTCACTCATGTTTTAAATTAAGCATAACGTATGTGTGTGTGCACATGCGTGCACCTGACACTATGCTAAATGCAAAATTAAAAGCTATTAAAAAAAAAAAGATCTTTGCCTTTTAAGGGACCTGCATTTTAATGGGGAAAGTAATAGGCAAAAAAAAAAAGTCTAAAAAGTAGATATATACAGTACAAAAAGGAGGTTATCTCAGAAGGATGCATTAATAGGGACAGAAGGGAGACAAACAAGGATGGACATCTTACAAAAGGTGGGATCTGAGTTCTGAAGAAAGGAGGGACGATCAGAGCTGAAAAAGGGATCATTTTGGTTGGTATCCAATGAAAAGGTAAAGAGTCAGAAGCTTGAGTATCAACTTTCAATAATATCGTCATAGTTACCTCTTTCAGTTATGAAAAGCATTTTTAAAATTTGAATAAATTCAATTATTTATAAATTAATAATTTATTATATTTCATTGTTTTATGTATATTTATATTTCTAATTTAAAATATTTTCTTTATATTATACATCATTTTGTTGTTAGCATTAACAAATGAAATTTAAATCTTAAATTTTTCTTTTTTATAATTATGTTAAAAGTTAGTCCCTGTATGCCTCTAAAATTTTGTTTCATTCAGCTCAAGTTTATTCTGTATCTATGTAGTGTGACCTAGCAACATTTCCTGTGTTCATTTGTTAGGAGTATTTTCTACTCTGTCTAGTATTCAGATGGTTTCACCTCTACTTTTTTTTAGTTTATATTCAAGTCTCATCTATAGTTTAATCTGGCATTGCTTTATATCTTGCCAATCCTTTCAGTCAGTTCATTTATTCCTTTATTATTTTTTGGTATTTTGTCAAGACAATATTGCTAACAATCTTCTTTATTTTACAGAGAAATATACACATTAAACTAATTTGTTTGATGTCTTTCCATCTGACAAAGAAACCAAGAATTGGATGGTTTTTGATCTCCACTTTGGGGTGATTTTTAAATTGCTTAAACTCTTAAGGTATTTAAATGTCTTAAAACATTGTGAAAATGCCTTTTATATTATAAGATTCCATTTTTAAAATTAAAACAACAATATTTTGCTATAAATAAATCAAGTTAGGTTATGATAACTGATACCATTTGGTTTGTATTTGGGCATTTGTTTTCATTTTCGCTTGATCCTTTGATTATTGGATGGCACATAAATGACTAATTCTGGACAGAGCACTTTTTTTGTTGTTATATTGTTTGATGCACATAATGTCTAGAGCACTGGGGCTCTCTTTTTGAGTAAGATATTCAAAATATGTAAGAAAAGAGGCAAACTTTTAGTCTTTTTCATTCCTTAAACCCAAATAGCATTTTCCAAAATATTTCTGTCTTTTTATTCAAACACCTTTCATCATTACATTGCCAAGTATTAAGTTTAGTTATTTGTTTATTTAGTTTCGGAGAATCAAGTCGTGTCCTATATATAAATTCTCTAATCCACCTTCACCAACAGATAACTGCACAACTTCTTTAGGATTGTTTTTTTTTGCCTATCTAAACATGAATTCTTCAGAGGTAGATGACTAAATGTCCTACAAACGATCCTTTTTAGCTTTTCAATGCAAAGTAAGATCAACTTTGAGAACACATTAATTCATCTCTTACTGTACCAGGTGTTCTTTCCCTGGATTCTTGACCTTGTTTTTAAAAATAATTTCTTTACTATATTTCAATAAAATTGGTTCCTGCTGTAATCCCATGCATTTTACTTTATGCCTTTATAAATAGTATTATAAAAATAAAAGTCTCTAGCAAACTTCAGAGTGTCAAAGGAGTGCATTCCACAAAATTAAGAACTCTTGAATTAGAACTTGCAAATCCATCCTGAAACTTTCTTTCTTAAGTCTATGATTTTATTTCTGCCAACAGTCTATCAAAAATTGTTGATCCACAGAAATTGAGGGTTCCAGCAGGTAAGCTTGTAGTGTAGATTATTTTAAAGAACTACAGCTCTTGACATTTTCTGCCCTGCTTTACAACATTTTATCCTTGCCAAAAAGCAGAGAGATGGCTGAACTGGTCTGAAAGCAATTGTGTATTTTTCTTTGTGAATGGGTTGCCATGGTCACAGAACACAACATCCAGGGGCCAACCTCTTTTGTTCTTAACCAGATTAGTCCTTGGATGTGAAGTACCATGCTTAAAGCTTTTCCACTATGGTAGCACTTGCAAGAACCCACGATCATCCTGACACAAAAGAGAAGGCAACAGCAAATGTGTTTGAGGAGGTATATATAAAGTACTTAATCATAGCTACATGCTATAATCAGGCCAAGTCCCAATTGCCTAGCTAAGGTTCCCAAGCTTATTTGTGGCACTGAGAATAACGGAAAATAGATAGTAGGAATAGAGGGAATGTTGGAAAAGAACGCAGTTCAGGGCATTTCTAAAAACATGAAAAAAAATGCAAAAACCTCCTGTTTTAAACAAAAATTATTGCTGAATGTAAGTCAAATGTAATGATCACTTTTTTTCTTGAATAGCATCAAGAATGCTAGATAGACATCTGACTCAAAATAATTAATCTTTGAGAATAAAAGGAAACACAATGACACTGTTATTAATGTATATGGTCTATCAAAATTAAATCTTTTCCATTCTGAAGTACCACAACTGCCACTTCTGAAAGCATTTTCAAAAGTGAAAGAGACATAGTGAATGACTAAAGCGGAGTAGTAGCACCTGGAGAAACAATTGGAACCTATATTCAAATCCCTGTTTTATTCTCTATCATTCCTAAGACATTTTCTTGAAATCATTTATCAGATGTTTAAAAAGAAGGAAAAGAAACAAAAAAAATTTTCAAATTACATTTTATACATTGAAATTCAGGGGGAAGAGGGGAGTCACTAGAAGGAAATCAACAGGGGCTCCATTTTGGAGGGAGTCTCTTCAAACACAAATACATTAATCCACTCCAATTGGGGCACTACTTACAAAGGCTAAGAATGATACCGTGAGTTGAAAAAGATCTCAGAAAATACTTACCATACTGTGTAACAAATGCTATACAGCTGTTCACTATAATGGGAACGTCATTTTTGCTGAGCTGCTGGTCTTGTAGTGCATTACCATCTGTACCTGCAGCTTTTTCAATTGCAGTATGCCAGACTGTGAAATCCAACTTAGTATGACCATGGATGTATAATGTTCTGCAAAGTTCAGAAACATTTGAAAGGGAATTTTTGTTAATGAGTGTGATTCTTCTAGAAAAGCTATAAGAAAAATTTAAAAATATTAAAAAGTAAGCATTAAAAGGTAAGAAAATAAAAAGAAAAACATAGAAATGATAAAATCACAAATATACACACAGGATACAGAATCAACAAGATATTCTTTTTGTATTACAGAAGGCTTCTGCCTGAATGTGAACAAAAAAGGGAATGCAAATGTGCTTTGGAACTTTTTTCCACCATAGCACATACTCCCTACATTTACCTCTTTGGTTCTATCATCTTGAAGTATTATTATAGTCTTTAATTTTAATTTAGAAAGATTTCTGGCTATTTTATTTTTATCTTTGAGACCACAATGCCAGCGTTGGCCAAAGACACTAGTTTTCTTTCTGAAGACCGACATCATTTAACGCTTTAAAAATTCTACTCAACTTTTCCATTCTTTTCCATTTTTCTTCTATCATTTATGTTCTTGTCTTTTAACACAGATCCTCCTTGTCATTAAAGTAAACAAAACATGGATAAACACTCCTATCTGAAACAATATGTTTAGATTTTTGCATTTCAAAGAAAGATGAATTTTGTATTATGTCCAGAAGTTTAGGATAGGGTCCGAATAACAAAGTATGAGAGGAAAATTCTTCATGAAATACCCATTCTGATTCCCATCCATACAGCTATTTATTTGAGGTTCTTGGATCTAAATCTAGCTGGCAATACTTTGTGACCGTGCTGCCGCATGAGGGAAGAGAGGGATGATTGCTTCACAAAGTAAAGTAAGGTATTTAAAAGATAATGTCAATTCTCTAATATCTGCATAGCTTGAATTAACTGTGACAGTTTCCAACTTCCCATTTTATTTCGAGTCAAGTGGAATGCCTGATGATGAGAGATTTAACTGTCTGCTTACATACCAGTGAATGACAGAAATGACTATAGACAAGTTAACTTCTGAATCACCGACACTGTCAGGGAGTAAATCCTAAAATATCACGCCATTCAGTGCAGTAGTTACTTTGGGTTTAATAATGTCTGGGAAGAAACTGCCCTCTATGAAACTTATCCAAATACAACGCCAGTTAGAATATTGTAAAAAAAAAAAAAATATATATTTGATAATGTACCTCTATATATATATATGTCAACGGAAACAGAATATGACATGGTGATTTCAAGTACGGGACTATGGGAATGTCAAATTATCTCTATGACATCCCCAGAGAAACTTGTCATACCAGATAATGAAAGCTGAAAAGTTATTTTAATAAAGTAACTCTAGAGCCGAAAGTTGACTCCATTTTTATTTCACCAAAGAACGATAATGAGCACCTACTTCATGAAAACTTAGTAAGGGGACATGAAGATGCTGACTCGGTTTATGGCTCAGAAGAGTTTACAATCTAAATGAGGGATGGAGAGTTCAGGAATTTCTACCAGCATCTATAATATAAAGCAGCATATGAAAAAGGTCATAAGAGAATGATTAACCCATTGTGACTGGAGCAAAGGGTAGTTTATGGAAGGCCGGGTATGGAACAAAATAGGTAGAAAGTTAAATTTAATCACATGAGAAACTAAAGTCAGACAAAGGTGATAAAATCAAAGTATAAAGATTTGTAAGGAAAAATGTTCAATGACATTCATGTTTCTAACAATCTTAGAGTACATTAGACATTTTACCCCCTTTTTTATGGGGGAAAAAGGAATCCTTCTAGTACAGAAAAGGAAACAGGAAAACCAAATTGCTGATTTCAATAAAAAAGAAATCATAATAAATGAAACAATATTTTAGGAAATGACTAGAAACCATTTTCCTAATGATAGCCCAGCAAAATTAATAATTTAAGTTAAATGACTACAAAATATATCAAGTTTAAAATATCAGGATATAGGGAATTTAAATAAATCAATTATAGGGTAAAAAACATAAATGTATCACAAATGAACTTTCTTACACTTCCCCCTCTGCAAATTATCAGCATAACTAAAGGGATTTGCAAAAGAGATATATCAATCATTCAAGAAAAATTAATTCCAATATTACATGAACTTTATACAAAAACTGTAAAAGGAAGCATTCTGCTACTTTTTTTTTTATAATATCAAAGAGCATATAACAGTGATACCTAAGCCAGGTACAGACAAATAAGAGAAAGAAAACTATAAGGCCATATCACAAATGAAAATTATGACAAAAAGTACAGATGAAATATTAACAAAAATATTACTATAATATATAATATGGAATGTTCATAATTATCAGTTATGATTTATAACAAGAGTGCCAGTTTGGTTCAATAGCAAGAAAAATATTTACCTAATGGATCATATTACAATCAAAATAAGATTTATAGCAATAGATATAGACAAAGAATTGGTCATAATATCATACTCATTTCTATTACACACATAAACAAAACCGGATAAATTGCTTTTTTTTTCAAAATGATATACAGCATCTATCTAAATCAAAAACTCAGTATTATGTGTAATGCAAATTAAATAGAGGTTTTCTAATAAAATCAAGAGTAAAACTGGGCTTATATCCCAAAGAGATCTTAAAGAAAGGAAAGGGACCCACAAGTGTAGAAATGTGTGTCGCAGCCTTTTTCATAGTGGCAAGGAACTGGAAACTGAGTGGATGTCATCAGATGGAGAATGGCTGAATAAGTTATGGTATATGAATGTTATGGAATATTATTGTTCTGTAAGAAATGACCAGTGGGATGAATACAGACAGGCCTGGAGAGACTTACATGCACGGATACTGAGGGAAATGAGGAGAACCAGGAGATCATTGTACACTTCAACAACAATACTATATAAGGATCAATTATGATGGACATGGCTCTCTTCAACAATGTGGTGATTCAGACTAGTTCCAATTGTTTAAAAATGAAAAGAATCAGCTACACCCAGAGAGAGAACACTGGGAAATGAGTGTGGACCACAACATAGCACTTCCACCCTTTCTGTTATGGTTTGCTTGCATTTTTGTTTTCCTTCTCAGGTTTTTTTCTTTCTTTCTAGATCTTATTTTTCTCATGCATCAAAATAACTGTATAAATACATATACATATATTGGATTTAACATATTTAACATGTACTGGACTACCTGCCATCTAAGGGAGGGGGTGGGGGGAAAGGAGGGGAAATTTGGAACAGAAGGTTTTGCAAGGGTCATTGTTGAAGAATTACCCATGCATGTGTTTTGTAAGTAAAAAGCTATTAAAAAAAAAGACCAAGAGTAAAGTTATTTATTAACAACATGATTATTTAATATAGTCTAGAAATGCCAGCTATAATTACAGGACTTTAAGAAAAAAACCAAGTAAATAAGTATGCACAAAGAAGAAGAAGAAATAAATATTTAGAGTCAATTGAAATTAATTTAAACTGAGTCAATTTAGCCAAGTATCAGGATTAAATAAGAGCTATCAGATAATTTCTGAGAGGGTATTTCTTCTACCATCACAAAACATGAACTTTTTTTAAACTCAGTATACAGTCTTCAGGAGTAACTAAGAAAAAACAATCATTATAATAGCATCAGGGCATATGGCATATGGAGACTGAGATAATTAGGCAGACCTAATCTAGGCAAACTAGACCTGGAATCAGGAAGACCTCAGAGAGCTTTTTCTGACCTGGCTAGTCACTCTCACGCATCTGGCTCAGTTTTCTCCTCTATAAAACTTCCTTCATAGGGCTCTTGTGAGGATCAAATCAGAGAATCACTTTCAAAAGTCTCCAAAGTGCTTATGATCTGATGGCAAAACGTCTGGTAAGGAATCAATCTTAACTAGACTGTCCTTTACACAAGCGAACACTGGATTCACATCCTAAGCCTTTCCAACTCAATTACACTTAGAGAAGATTGGACCATTTCTATTTTATTTTGCATTTTTTAAAATACTACCCAATCCTTTGAGAACCCATTCCACAATGAACGATAAAGTAGGATTCTGGTGAAATAAATATACTTTCATCCTTCCAAATCATGCTAAATAACCAATTATTTTTTCTCACTCTTTTACTAACTATATAGCCTATTTGATAATGTACCTCTGGTACAAATTAAGACAGCTCTGAGATACCACTACACACCTGTCAGACTGGCTAGAATGACAGGGAAAGATAATGCGAAATGTTGGAAGGGATGTGGGAAAACAGGGACTGTTACATTGTTGGTGGAACAGTGAATACATCCAACCATTCTGGAGAGCAATTTGGAACTATGCCCAAAAAGTTATCAAACTGTGCATCCCCTTTGACCCAGCAGTGTTACTACTGGGCTTACATCCCAAAGAGATACTAAAGAAGGGAAAGGGACCTGTATGTGCACGAATGTTCATGGCAGCCCTCTTTATAGTGGCCAGAAACTGGAAACTGAGTGGATGCCCATCAATTGGAGAATGGCTGAATAAGTTATAGTGAGTGAATATTATGGAATATTATTGTTCGGTAAGAAATGACCAGCAGGATGATTTCAGAAAGGCCTGGAGAGACTTACATGAACTGATGCTGAGTGAAACATGCAGGGCCAGGAGATCATTATATACTTCAACAATACTATATGATGACCAGTTCTGATGGACCTGGCCATCCTCAGCAATAAGATCAACCAGATCATTTCCAATGGAGCAGTAATGAACTGAACTAGCTACGCCCAGCAAAAAAAAAACTCTGGGAGATGACTAAAAACCATTACATTGAATTCCCAATCCCTATATTTTTGCCCATCTGCATTTTGGATTTCCTTCACAGGTTAATTGTACAACATTTCAGAGTCCGATTCTTTTTGTACAGTAAAATAACGGGTTGGTCATGTATACTTATTGTGTATCTAATTTATATTTTAATATATTTAACATCTACTGGTCATTCTGCCATCTGAGGGAGGGGGTGGGGGGAAGGAAGGGAAAAATCGGAACAAAAGGTTTGGCAATTGTCAATGCTGTAAAATTATCCATGCATATAACTTGTAAATAAAAAGCTATTTAAAAAAATGTACCTCTGCTATAATCATTCTTACTTCATATAGCCTACTTGGAAAAAATGCTATTTACCTTGGTTATTTTTACATGAAATGGCCTCTAATCATTAAATTTCCAAGGCACCTCGGCAATCAAGCTGACATCATGAGGAATTAACTACTGTTTAACTTATGATTACATGCACCATTTAAAAACTATTTTTAGAAAATTTGGCCTCAATAGTCTTGATATTACTGCTTCTATGTACAAGAAAATAGAAATATGAATTAACTTTTTAAAAGTGTTGAAATACTAATAATGAATGCTCTTCAATTCCTATAATTTTCATGTTTATTTCATTTATTATGCATGAAATTTATAAATAAAATTAAAGTCCATTTGGTCCCCAAAATCATCAAATGTATTAGGCTTTATCACAGGTCAACCACAGATTTTAAAAAGTCATCTTTTGTGCTCCTCTGAACACATGCTGAGGTATTCATCTTTCTTTATTACAACATAATGCCCTTTCAGCTGCAGCACAGTAATAGATTTGTTTATCAAATTAGAAATCCTATGATTACTAAACATGAAGGACTGCTGGGAGATCTCCATAACCAGAGACACATTTCAGGAAATTTTTTTCAAATGATCAAAAAAGGGTTTTGTAATATTTTGAAAATGCCAATCAAAGCAGAAAACCATCTCTGATTTCTAGTGATATGCAGCATTTGGCTTTAATGGTCTAAAATAATGCCTGCCAAAATTCCTAGCTGAACTACAATAGGTCACAAGATTTGGAGCTAGAAGGGACCAGAGATATCTTCAGCCATCATCTTATTTTACAACTGAGCCCAGAGACCAAGAACACTTAAATAAATTCATAGGTTATCTTTTTTCTACAAAAGACTTCTTAAAGTTAACAGAAAAAACATAAAAGTAAGGTCCTAGTATTTGTAGAAAAGCTTCAAATAGTAGTCAGAAACCCTTAAGGGAAAGCAACAAAGGTTTACTTTCCAAAATAATACTTTTAAAAACAAAGAGTACACATTAAAAAGATACCATCTGGAATACCTTCTGTTAGGAGCTTTTAGGAGCAAAAGTGCTCTATAAGCGAAAAATATTATTGCAATATTATTCTATCTGAAGGAACTGACATATATGCATCGGGGGAAGAAATGTGAATTCTAAAAAACGAGAATATATCCAAGCTTTGATTATTCCAGTCCCTCCTGACTTCTAGTTTATGAATTAGCTAGATCATTTGCAATACAGCTGCCAGCTTTTGGCCACTTTACTACTCATTAGCATCTCTAACAAAGGGTAGACAGAAGCAGGGAAGAAAAGGTGAAATTCAGACTCAATTTTGTTCTTGTATCCAATTCTGGCATAAGAGCTGGCAAAGGAAGGAAATTGGAAGAAATAGTTCAAGTGGGAATTCTGGTTTATCTCTGAGTTTCAAATGGTTCATATTATTTCTCTTCTTTCTTCCTCTTCCTCTTCTTTTTCTTCCTCCCTCATACACAGATATATCTGCCTCCATTATTAGGAATAACTGATTGCTTCATTAACTAAGACTTCCGATTCTAACGCATTTTTCTTTATATTTAAGAAATTGTTTTCTTAAGGAATAAATTTACAAAAAAAAAATTTACAAGAATATTTCCCTTTTCATACTTGGTTTTCATGTGGATTATGACTAATCAAGAAGTATGGATGGCAATTATAATTTTTAAACAAATCTATATAACAAACCTTAAAAAGAAAATCAGATTAGTAATTTTATGACCCAAGGTCTGCAAATTATTTTATATGTTTTCATTTTCACTTCTATAGAGCTACCTAACCATTCATTTATAGAACTCTTCCCATATAATCACATAACATCTTAGCTGACCTACTGTAAGACCCTCCTACTCATCTACCAGTTTTAGGATGGATGCTGCCTTACCAAGGTGCCCACATGATTGTGCTAAAGCATAAATCTAATCATATCAGCACTCCCTAACAGGAGAAAGTAAGCTCACTGAAAGGAGATACAGTTTCCATTTATCTATTTACATCCTCAATGTAAGACACAGAATCATGCTTTTTTCATTAATTTATCTATACAATATATTTATGGAATTATTCAACACACCACAGAGCACTTTTGATGAACATATTTGAAGAGAATAGACAGAGACTACATCTTTATCATCACATAATTGAAAAAATATATAGAGAAGCTAAAATAAGATGTATGAATGATGTGAACTATTTGTCAATTATTTTAAAAATGGATTTGTTAGACCAAAATAATTTCTTAAAGGTCCTCATCCAACAAAATGCTTCCCACACATATTTCATACTTACACAAAATTCTTTGAAAGATATTACAAAAAAGGAAACCTTGCTCAATAGATAGCTATTTAATCACTAATATCAAGAAATCAGGAAATGAGGAATCATATGCTTACCAAGTAGGGGAGAAATCTAGCATAGGGTCCCAGGAGAAGAAGGAAGGATTACTTGAAATGATAAAATTACTCAAAAGCTGCTGGTTTATGGATAGTTTTCTTCATTGTAGCAGTTCCAATTGCTACCGCTTTATTGTATATTATTATTAATATTAAATATTATAGGGCTTCTTTCGCAGAGATCACACACCTTCCTCATCTCCCCATTCCTCCCCAGTACAGCTACAGATTGTAGCTCTGAAATATCAGGCTCTCAAGATAGTTGAGTTTTATCTTCTCTTACCCCGAACCAGTCTTTCCTGCTGGTTCTTGACCATCTCTGCTTCAAGCTGTGCCCCCCACCCAATATACACATACCTTCCATCACCGGGATGCTCCTTGAGAGCAGGAACTGTCTTATTTGCTTGTTTATGAAGCCCTGGCACTTGACACTAAATTTTATTTGCTAGCTAGCTAGTTATCCATCTATCAATCCATTCAACTCCCAATTGAGCTCATGAGGATATTAAAGAATCTAGCTTAGCTATCCAAAAGTAAGAATGTAAAATGCCTACTGGCTCACGAAATGGAATCAAAGGGAAAGAAAACCTAAAAAGGTCATCCACTCCAAAAATTTTGATCAAAAACTGCAAAAATGCACTTCTGCATTACAGGAGAGAAGTTTGGCTTACTTGGGAAACTACAAGCTTCTCCTTGAAAGGTAGACCTATTCTGTTAACGCCGATATTTGATCACTGTTGTTGTGTAGCTGTGAGTCAAGGAACATTTTACCCTTTGGAATAATGCGACCGAAAATGGACTGGCAGACAATAGGTGTGCACAGGCTGTAATTCTTTGTATACAAGAAATTACAAAGAAATGATGCACAGGTGAAAAAATGAAACCGGGCCACTGTGGTAAAGTACAGGGAGGTCATAACCACTGACGGACAATCTCGTCTCCTCACAATAGCAAAAGGATTCGTGGAAAGCCCCTGTGTTAGATTGCTGTGTGATAAATTTATCAGGTAACATGGACAAGAATTGCTCAGTATAGGCATCTGTAATCCAAATGACTAGAGAGAACAGCCACAGTAATGAGATTACAACTTCATTTAAATACAAGTTTTATAATTACAAAATATTCCAAATATGTAGATAGACAGCTGTTCGGAGAATCTCATCTATTTTTGTGGGTTTATTAATACAATTAAATAGGGAAAACACTAATATGCATCATAAAAAATGTGACAACCATAAATGTTCATTTAAAATTATTAAGGTGTATTATCAATGATATTACCTTGATTATTCTTGAGTTATAATAGTTTGTCTAATATGGAAACATCCTGAATAATCAAACAAAAGATAAACGATGACTTAATTTTCTCTTTCTTTCTTTGCTTTTTGCTGGGCAGATACATTATTAGCACTATTCAAAGAGAATTAAGAAATATGTTCTAGGAGTATAATAGCAGACTATCTTCTAAAATCATTTATGATTGCTCCTTTCTTTCCCCACTCCATAATATATTATCTTGAAGAATTAAAATTAGAAAACTTCAGAAATATTTTTTTTTTGTGCAATCAGGTGGGAAATACAGCCAGTAAGTGCTTTAATAAAGTATTTCTTAACTCCTGTGTGCCAGGTATTGTGCTAAGTGACTGGAACAAAGGCATGCAAGAAGGAAAAGATTTCTGTCTCAAAAGGGGCTCAGTCTAAGAGGGGAAACAACATGGAAATAAATGTGTGAGACCAGGAGACACAGGGAGATAATCTCCTGTACAAGGCAGGGTCTTAGCTATGGCTTGAAGGAAGAGAGGGAAGATCAGAGAATGAGATGAGGGAAAATTCTAAGTATGGGGGTCCTGAGCACAGCAAGCAAGTCCCTCCACTTCAGCCTTCCTCCCTCTGGCTTTTCAGCAATCATTTTCAGCAATTGCTTTCCAGCACTATTATAGGGCATCTTTCCCAGATATTTCCTCATCTCCCCATTCCTCCCCAATGCAGACTTAGACTGTAGCTCTGAAATATCTCAAGGATCTTCTCTTGCCTTGAACCAACCTTTCCTGCCACTTCTGGGCCATCTCTGCATCATGCTATGCTCCCCACAGCCAAAACAAATGCTTACTGACTAAATTCCAAAAACATTCAATCACTGTAACAAGAATAAATAAGATGGTTTTATATTATTTAAAAAAAAAAAAACCTGAAAATTTGGGAAAAGTTGTTTTATACTATTTGGTATTAGGAAATTATTAGCAGCTGAAATTGCCTAAGTAGTCAAAGATGATAAAAAGATAACTAGCAAGAGATTAAAGTAGTATCAATGACAAGTTTATGTATCTGCTTTCAGGTAAGTATTGACTTATCCCAATATCTCTAATATCCTATATTTGTAGCAAAACATAATCAGTCAAAATAAGGAACAAAGTCATCAGGACATGTTTTAAATTACATTCAGGGAGCTACTTACTAACGTAAGAAAGGGGAAATTGAAAGACTTTCCAACAACAAGAACAAAAGAGTAGAAATAATAAATGATTTTCTACTTTTCCCTTCCACGCAGAATAACTGAGGTACAAAAGATTACATTACCTTCCTTTTTCAACCAAGAGCAAGACATCTATTTTTTCTCCATTTTGAACCACTGTGCTGATTGCTGGAAGAAAACAAAGCCAGAAAAGAAAAAGAAAATGAAAAAAAAAAAAACAAAAAAAACATAGTTTTTTTAAAATCTAAAGCAATTGCCAGATTTTAATTACATGGAAGCACACTTGCAGCATTATCTCAGTTTTCAGCAGAACTGTACACAAATGTCTGAATAAAAAAAACGCATTACCCAAGGAAGGCCATTTCTGGATTAAGCTATTACACTCAACAGGATGAGTAGTTAGGAGTTTACAACAATGTCTTGCTCTATATACAATTATCTCATTTGATCCTCACAACAACCTTGAGTAGTAGCTGCTATTATCTCCACTTTAAAGTTGAGGAAACTAAGGCAGGAAGCAATGATTTACCCATGGTCACAAAGCTAATAAAATATCTGAGCTGAACTTGAACTCAGATCTTCAAGCACCAGAACTATCAGATACCTTCTCTCAAATACTTTAATCTCATTAAGGTATAGTATCTTAATCTATACATGAAGTGATTTGTTTAAATAATCTTAAATGTATTAGCTCAAAATCCAAGTCAATTCCCCTGTCATTTAATTTCACTTAACCTTTTCTCATCTATTAAATGGGGGTATTTCTACTACCACTGACTTGAAATGCTAGACTCAATGGGGTGAAATAAGGAAAGTAGATTTTTACCTATAAAATGCTATGGACTGAGAGTTACTAATATTTTTATTATGTTTCAAGAAATAATCTATTCACCAGACTTAAACAAATATGCTCAAATTCTATTAATTTATATTCCCATTCCTATTTTTCCATTCCTCTTTTCAAGATTTTGACTTAAAATGAAAAATATAAAATAAAACTGCTATCTTAAGGAAAATCAAAATGAGGAAAAACATACTTAGCTCCTGTAATCTCCTCAAATACATCAATTCTTCCTCAGCATTTTCCATTTGAAGGCAAAAATGTAGTCTAGACTTATCCATAGCAAACCATCCTTTTTTCCACTGATCCAGGGTATGGCAATCTTTGTAGAATAACTGGCCAATCAAGTCATACTCAGCTTCTGCTAAGTTTTCAGCAACAAAGGGGACAAAATGCTATGAAAACAAGAACAAAGAAAAAATCACCCTGATGAAAATAAAAACTATATTTCAAAAAGTGTGGAAAAGACAAAATTCTTTAAAAATCTATAAAGACTCACTTAACATTTAGCAAAAAAAAAAAATCAAACTTTGAAAAAAATTTCACATTTCTAATATTCAGGAAACTGGGGTATTTTAAGATTATAAAAATTTTGCTCTTTAAAATGACAGTGTGTTACATTAATCTAGAAAGAAATACTTAAAGGAAATGGATCCTTTAAGTATATGGATATATACTTAATGGATATAATGAGGAAAATATTTGTTTAAAGAACAAAAAAAAAGAACAAACAAACAAAATAGGTGTGAGAATAACAAAGCCTGAAAAACACTCATTTCCAAAGGATCTATATTACTTCAATTTGTAATAAAATATCTAATATAACTTTATTGATCTTGGCTTTGAGAATACTAAGAAGATAATAGTAATGACACATTTAAAATTTTCTCTAATATAAATATAATAAAGAGGGAGGAGCAGCATAGGAAATGATATACTGGACAAGAAATCAGGAAGAGGAATTCAACTTCCCCAGCCAGTCACTTAATCTGCCTGTACCTCAAAATATTCCCTAAAACATATCTATTAAGTCAAAGGTTACAATTTGGGTTGGTTAAAGTTTCCAAATTGTAACTCTTCCATCACAAGCAAAAATCAGAAATGCTTCATGGTGTTTGCAAAATATATGAATATATTTAGGTTGATTTATATTATATATATAATATTCAAATGTTATATTCAAATACCTTATTAGCTAATATAATATATTTTAGGGAACATTATTACATACATATTGTATATCCATATTCATTATATAAAGTATAAACATAAAAAGTCATAAGAAATTACTTTACAATAAAAATCTTTATATAACCAAGAAATCTATCTTTTAGATCTGTCTCCAAGTTCTCTATTATAACCATGGCTGCAGTTTAAAGGTCTTGATCAGATGAATAAATAGTGAAAGTTACCTTGGCTATTGCCTGTGTCCATTTTCTTTGAATCTGTGCAGTTTCAGCACCAAAGAAAAAAGCACGCTCTGAGACCAAGTATATTTCAAAGGTAAAGATGGGTCTAAAAAAGAAAAAAAGAAAAAAGAAAACTTACAAGTGAATTTTTAATATTAAAAAACTAAATACCCCAGAACTCAAGGTTTTCAACTGCCTTACAGAATATATTAGGGAAATTGATGACGTGCTTTGATAATACCTAGTATAGTGTTGAAACATTTTTCAATAAGAAAGATAACTACAAGAAAGATTAAAGTATCTAAAGATGAAAGTGTTTTAGTTTATTAAATGCTAATTACTAATTTTTTTTTTTTTTTTGCCAAATAATGTTAAGTGTAAATTGTTAACAAAAAAAGTAATAGTAATAATACAGCACCCATATGGTCATATTCATTCATATGGTGCTTACAGATCCAAAAAAAGTGACAAAAAAATAACTTCTTTCTATTTTCTATCCACTCTCAATATATCTGATATATACCCAGGTATTTCCCTATTATCTCTCCTATTAGAGCTTTTTGAGGATCAGGGGCTGTTATGTGCCTTTCTCTGCATTCTCATATTTAAAGTGCCTGGAACAGAGTAAGTGTTTAATAAATGGTTGTTGACTCAGCAGCTAAATGTATAAAAAATTAGAATGAATGCATACGATAAACAGAAATTACAATCAAATATGAACAAGGCATGATTATTACTAGAAATTCTCTGTTGGTCAATGCTGGGGAAGGTTTTAGGTATAAAGTAGCATTTGAACTATGAATTATGTCAATAAAAGGATAAATTTTCTAATAATTAAAGTTGCTCAAAAATGGAAAAAATTGATAGATCCTCATTCAATTCAACAAAATCTGTTTTTTCTCCATCAATTCAAATGAAGGTCGAATGACCACTTTTTCAGCCACTATAAGTGAGATTCATGATTTTGGACAGTATTTTTGCTAGACAGTTCTGATGTCTATTTCAGCTCTGCAATTCTGTAATTCCATTACACTTGTACACCAGACTGTGGCAAACAAATATCGGCTAAAAAGGTTGCCAACAAAGAAAATCATTTACCAAATGACTTACAAAATGGGAATTTTTAATTCAAGTTCCAAATTTCCTCTGATTACTATTTTATGAAGAGTTTAGCTAAAAGTGAAGAAAGAAGGAAACTTAGAATCTTTTGAGATTTTTCCAGTCCATCCAAAGAACAATTCTAATATGTTTTCTTCTCTTTTTCTGTAACATTACACCCTTTTTTTAGTAATTTTTCTATTTTATTTAAATAATTTTAATTATTTTCTTATAATTAATTCAGCAATAAAGTCACTGCTATCAAACAACCTTAGTCTACTCTACAACTTCATGGGATAAAACATAATTAATACATGGCTAATTTACTTGGAATGAAAATGTTACCAAGATTAAAATAAATCAGCTGCTAATAACATTTATTCAAGTTTTTTAAAAAGTTCAATGAACTCTAATGTGGCATAATTATGACTCCATGAGGTATAAGGGAACAGTTATGTAATAATGAGAATATATTTATTATAATTACACCTGAAATACACAATTATGCAATTCTCTGCCTTCTACTGTAAAAAATTATTATTGCTACATAAGCATTAATCAGAATTGTTAAATCAATATTAAAATTTACCTCTGAAAGCAATATTTAACACACAAAATTACTTGTATGATAAAGCATTCACTGTATGTCAAGGACAGCACTAAGTGCTAAAAGATACTGAGAGCAGGGAACAACACAATACATACCCTCAAGGATCTTAATGGAGGAAGTCACAAAGTGGAACCTGTTGCTTATTCAATGAATATTTATCAATGGCTATTCTATTCTATTCTATGCAAGAACTTATTAACACAAAGAAATAAGACAGTTAAGAATTACAGATAGAGTTGAAGTAGATGAGCCAAGTTTTGTCTCCTACATATTCCTGCTTTGACACCTAGAAATTATTTCCATTTTGCCAAATATTTCTGATTTCCAGTATATCAGCAGTATCAATACACCAACCTACATAGAGACTGTGTTCAGTTCTGGGACTCTGTTTTAGTAGGAACTAAGACCACTGACCATGAGTCCAGAAGACCAGAAACTGGCAAGAAAGGGGCCTTACAACATAAGACCCAAAGATTTGCTGAAGCAAGTAGGGATGTGTAGCTCAGAGCCACGGAAGACTTCCAAGAACATGTTTATTGTCTTCATGTTTTTGATGCATCATCATGTATAGCTTTGGAAGAGTAGATTAATTGTCCATTTGGCTCAGAAAGCAGAAGAGGAAGGATCAGATTTGAAGAAAGGAAAGGAAAGCTTTCTAACAAATCAAATACTGTCCACCAAAGAAATGGAGATTTCTATCATTAAAAAGCCAGCTATTAGAGATGTTAAAGAAGGCATTCTTGTTTCAGTAGGGATCAGGTTGGATGATAAACATCATCTCTTCCAACACAGATTTGGGTCTCTGAAGTTAGTGTTGGTAAAAATTATGATATTATGATATGTATTCTTTCCTGGGTTGCAATCCATAATCAATGACAGCAATACAGTTATAAAATTGCTCATTTAAAGTAGTAGGAGTGATAAGGCTATAAATCATTTGATGTTGATAATCAATAATTCATGAGTGGAAGAATACAAGATTAAAGGAAAAATTGAAAAAGCAGCTACTATAAATTTATGGAAATAATGACAATGAAGTTTCAAAATTTTTCCATGTCAAATAGAACTACATGCTTCTAATACAGAGTAGTTCTAAATAGAAGCATTGGCAAATACCTAAAATGCTATTTATTTCACAAGACCAAGCACTGATATAAATCTAGTGATACCTGATATAAATCTTACATAAATCTAATGAAATAATGAAACAATATTGAAGATTTTATGTTTAATAATAAAATAAAAATGCTGTCCTTCAGAGAGTCTGAATTATGTATTTTCAGAATTAAGGTCCAGAGAGGAGGGAGGTAAGGAGGATTAAAGACTTGCAAGAAAGAGGAATCGAAAGGAAATATTTTCTTTTCGATTAAAAGTTGGTAACTTTTATGGACACTCGCTAGATTACTGGAAACAAATCTGGATTAGAGACTAGATAATCACAAAGATTTTAGTTAATAGGGATTGAGAAGAGAGGGACAAAGGGACATTAAAGCATAAAATCATGAGAAATTAGAAAAATGGATTACTCTTGGTTAGGAAACAAAGATAAATACAAGTTATAACATCTGTGTTGGGCCTTGAAAAAAAAAAAGGCAGTGGTTTAAAGTGACAAGATAACCATCCATCCATGAGTGAGAAGGGGAGAAAATGAGTGAATATGGGGAAAAAAGGCAGGATAAGAACAAAGTCTTTAGAGCAGACCAATTTGGCAAGAATACAAACTACATAAAGGAGAGAAGAGATAAAGCTGGAAAAATAGGCTGAATGCCAAGCAGAAATTAATATTTTATGCAATGTGCATTAAGAAATCAATGGTATATTTTTCATATTCTTGAGATAATTTATGTGAAGCTCTTCACAATCCTCAAGAAATTATATAAATCTTAGCAATTGTTACCTCATTTTGTTTTACAATTATCAGTCTTTAATTTACTAAAATGATCTGAAGATTTAAACATGTTTAAGAGGCTTTTTTATCTTATAGAAAAAGAAAACCCACCAATATTAAATTAAATGCTAAAAATGTTAGAAACTGCCACTTAATGTTCTAAGTTATTAAAATACTGACACCCTCAAACTGCCTGAATATAAATCTCAGTGTCTAAACTAACTCAAAAATCCACTTAAGTTAATATATTTCAAGTTTTCTGTTATCTCATCAATACAGATTCTTCCTCCAATAAATAGAGACAGACACTCATCCAACCTTTTTTTTTTCCTTCTGTTATATATCTATATGATTTGTCTGTTGTCCTCTATAAATGTTCCACAAAGAATCTATTATCTGTTGGTGATGATATTTTTAAAGCAAGTTAGTGCAAGTGTGGCAATTCCAAGGGTATCAGTGTAATACCTGAACTATCCATCTGCTATCATTTCCCTTCTCAACATCATCAGTCCATTAATTATCTCCAAGCACTTATTTTCATGGATTTTTTTTATTCTGCTTCTTGAACACAAATCATCGGCAGCGATATGCTACAGCTTAACTCTTCCTACCAACTCTTCTCCATTTCCCTTTGGACCACCCATAATTCTGATTCTAAAATAAACATGGCACTCCACAAAGATGTAGCATCTCTTAAATCTTTGGATATTTAAAGGATAGGTCTTTACTTCAATGAGAGGCTTATTTAACACAGAGTTACAACTCATAGTAGACATTTAATAAATGTTTACTGAATAAATGAATTTAAGGCTTGGATGATTTGAAGAAATGCAGTTTTCCAAATATAATCCAACCTCCTCTTATTCAATTCTCAACCTATTTAATTTTCTATCTGGTTTCACTCAATAGTTTTTTCCATCAAACTTTCTATCATGGTCTAAACAATAGGCATTTTTCACCCACTGTGTTTCTAATGTGGACTGTTATGTCAAACCCTTTTGAATGCTTACAAATTTCAGGGTAGATTTTCCTACAATATTCTGGAGTTTAATACACTCAGCTTGCTATATGCAAATAAGATATTATGGAGAGACACATATAGGAAATTCTTTCATTCGGACGTTAGGCTGCCATTTTCCATGATAGTGACAAGCATCTCTGAAATGAACAAATCTCATTATGTCATTTATCATTGATCATCAGAGGATCATTGCATAAAATCATTGCTGATAATACATTCTTCAAGAGCTGTGTATGACTCTACCTCTGTGAGGCTGGTACTCTGCTGTCACGTTATCTGGTTTTTCTAAGAACAAAAACAAAAACCAGGAGTCTTTAAGATTGCATTCTGCTCCAAAGTAAAATGATTTTTTTTTACTCTTCAAACAATAATTCATATAAAGTATCTGAAAATTTCAGTGATTTGGATGAGTAAAAAAAGCAATTGTAGGAAATCAATTACAAGTCTTCCTCTTCTCTTCACATATTTTTATCAAAAATTTCCTTGATGTAATTCCAACAGACTTGTTGTGATGGAGTGAGCCATCCACATCCACAGTGAGGACTATGGGGACTGAGTGTGGATCACAACATAGTATTTTCACCTTTTTGGTTGTTGTTGTTTGCTTGCTTGTTTTTTTTTTTTTTCCCCGTTTCTCATTTTTTCCCTTTTGATCTGATTTTTCCTGTGCGGCACAATAAATATGGAAATAAGTTTAGAAGAACTGCACATGTTTAACCTATATTGCATTACTTACTACCTGAGGGGAAAGAAAAGGGAGAAAAATTTGAAACACAATATTTTGCAGGGGCAAGGGGTGTCGAAAACTATCTTTGCATATATTTTGAAAAATAAAGCTATTTTTCTAAGTTCCCTTGATGCATATGGATTTCTACAGTACTTACTTCATAGTATTGCTCTGAAGCAAAAACAGGATAATGAATAATATATATCAAGCGCTTGACAAAATTTAAAGTACTATACATATATCTGATATTAATTTTATTCATTTTCAAAAGTTTTATAAAATGAAAAATTAAGCCTATGGTTAGTAGATAATGACATGCTTTTGACCATATTTTGTTTTGATGGTTAGCACCATCCTTTTTCATAATTTTTCTATTACATTCTTCTGGCAACTCCTTCCTTTTCAAATATCTTGGGAATTCTTTTTTTTTTAATTATTATTATTTTAGCTCTTTACTGACAAAATATATGCATGCATAATTTTTCAACATTGACCCTTGCAAACACTTCTGTTCCAACTTTTCCCCTCCTTCTCTCCATCCCCTCCCCTAGATGGCAGGTAGTTCCATACATGTTAAATATGTTAAAGTATATGTTAAATACAATATATATGTACGTATTTGGACGGTTCTCTTATTGCACAAGAACAATCGGATTTAGAAAGAAGGTAAAAAGAACCTGGGAAGAAAAAACAAAAATGCAAGCAAACAATAACAGAAAGAGTGCAAATGCTATGTTGTGGCCCACACTCATTTCCAGTGTTCTTTCAATGGGTGTAGTTGGTTCTGTTGATTACTGATCAATTGGATCATCTCATGGTTGAAGAAATCCACTTCCATCAGAACTGATCATTGTATAGTATTGTTGTTGAAGTATATAATGATCTCCTGGTCCTGCTCATTTCACTTAGCATCAGTTCATGTAAGTCTCTCCAGGCCTCTCTGTATTCATCCCGCTGGTCATTTATTACAGAACAATAATATTCCATAACAGGGAATCAATTCTTCAATACCTCTAATATAATATTTGCTTCAGGTTTTTCTGTATATACTCAGGTAACTATTACTTCTTCCCTCTTTTTCTTCTCTAATATTTCAATTTCTCATAAGGCACAACCAAGAATGGTGGGCAACAGATGAGGAACATTATGATTCAACTATCATTAATAAGAAAAATAGTTTATGATAGAAATTTTGACTATTCCATGACCTTTTCCCACTATTTTTATTATTCCTTTCATCTTCAAATACTTTGGGGGTTACCTGGCTTAATAGGGTTTCATGTCAAGTACTTTGGTAAGCTGTTACTATGTGTTATACTATATTCTACGCATCACACTATATTCTATGCATCAATACTGTTCATAAACTTTAACCACCCTCCTTTCATTACAAATTTAGAAATAAGTTTACAATATTAAATTCTGTTGTCTTTGGCTACCACATTTCTTTGCTTAGTAAGGAAATCGAGTTTCTGAAGGAATTTGCAAATTGCAAGTAAGTTTTGATATTAAATTATAAAGCGTTCCAAAACTGAACCTTATTACACATAAGAATTAAACACTTCAGCAATTTTTGTGCCAAATGAAGACATATGGTATATTAAAAACTCCAGTCACAGTTCTCAGCAGAATGTTTAGATAAATAGCTTTAAATTTAATACAGATATAGAATTCATCACTTTTGTATTCTCATATGCATATTCTTCACTATTCCAACCATAAATACACTCAAAAATTAATTTTATCAGTTCTTATTTTGTGGATCAGAAGTGCTACAATCACTACTATATAGCTCAAAATATAAATTCTCAAATGGAACTTTTTAAATTAAAATGATAAATATTAGAAAATTTTGATTTTAAGAAATGGAATCAAAGGACATAATTTAGATAACACTAATTAATTTAGACATTTTGCAGAACACTGCTTGGTAAACATTTCATTTTCAGACTCTAAAGACTTCCCTTTGGATTAGAGAAACCCAGATATAGAGCTGGGAAGAATCTTGGACATTATCTGACTGAGCCCTTTTGTTTTACATATTGGTAATCTAAAAGCTACAAACAGAGTTAATGGTTTACCCCAGGTTGGCTACTGAGTAACAGCAAAAATGTGAACCCAGATTTTTCAATTTCAAATCCAAATACAATATCCTTTCTACAATGGATATTTTTTATTGGAGACCATATTTAACCTTTTGTTTTTCTTTTTCCAAAAGAAGAATGAATCCAAAGTCCATGAAGAGTACAGGGCAGCAATAAAAATGCATAATTTACTCTTTGCAAAAATGTATAAATACATAAGTTTACTTCTGAAGGATCCAATTTCAGAACCTACCCGGTATTTATATAGAAGTCCTCTTTGTGTATAGCAAGGCAGATGACTTCATTCATATTAATCGTGCCATTGGGAGTTGTTGCCTTATCACTTTCATAATAACTCAAGAAGCCCCCTTCCAAAACACACCATTTTTTATTTGTTTCTGTGTTTTAAAAGAGAGAGAGGGAGAAAAGTTGAACTGTAACATAATGGAAATCAACAAAACATTGTACTTTAAAACTCTGATCTAACTACTATAGATCCATCAGATTAGGAAAGGACCCGAGTAATCCAATCTGTACCTAAGGACAAAACCACTTTTTAATACCTTTCTAGAAGTAAAACATTAATCTCATTGTAACTTATTTAAAACTTCTCTCTCAAAATACAAAAAACAAATTCTATCCAATATTCTAAAAATCTCTTCTTAATAATATATTAATTACCCCTTAGGGAATTAGAATAATTGGTATTAGAATCTGAGAGAAAATTCCCTAACACTTTCTCCCCATCTATCTAAAAGAAGTTTAGAAAAAAAAAAAACTTTATTTAATAGTGAGAAACAGCATAATTCTGAGAAGATGAAGGCAAAATAAATAGTAAGATCACAGCAGGTGGAAGCAAAAATATGGTACTATTTCCTAATGGGTGGTAGAAATGGAGACTAAGCTCAGATTCAATTTATTTTCCACTGTAAGGTCACATCACAATGTCTATACTGTGATACAGGACAAAGAAATATAATCCACGTTTTCACAAGTTCTGTTTAAAGGGTGAAGATCAAACTTTTTGTACTAATTCATATATTAAACAAGTAAAAAATATGGAGGGGAAAAAAATCCCAGTTACAGTCTTTGTAGTGAGTTAAGAAAAATGTCTAAGATCCATCTTCAAATGACTTAGGAATGGATACATTCAGATAAATAAGACATATTCATCCATTTAGCTATATGCAAAGCATGGTACCCAACACTACACAAGATGCACAGAATGCATGTTCAGTTCTACAGCAGTTCTGCTCTCCTAGTTTTAATATTGATAATATTTTTAATATTTAATATTAATATTTTAATATGAAGAAATAACAAATTACATTCACAGAGGAAATCCATTTTTCTATTATGAACAAATCACCAAAACTTTATTAAATTCTAATTATATGCTAGGAATTAGATACTACATAGATAAAAAAAGGAATTCTGTCTTCAAGAAGCTTACTTTCAATTCCCCTACCCCACGTGAGCTTCCACATAGCACTTCAACTGTCATCAAATAATCCTCAAAGCCTTTTGTCTTAGCACCCTATAACTAAATACCCATGTGGAATTCAGAGACTGCTCCAGGGAGACTTGGAGGAAGAGATAGTATTAGAACTAAGCCTTTAAACAATAGGTAGTAGTACATAAGAAAAAATAAGGGGAGATATTTCTAGGTAAGATCCATGATGAGAGAAGAAAAAGCATGAGCTGGAAAACAGCCAAGATTGTTTAACAAAAGTAAACGTCCTAGTTTGGAGAGTGTAGTTTATGTACAGAAAATATTTGGAGAGGAAGCTGGAAAGATGGAGATGTTGCTTGGAGTCCAATGGGGAATATCTTGAATATCAGGCTTATGGGGTTTGGCTATAGGGAATATCCGTTGGCTTAGAAAATGAAAGGATGGAGATTGTGTCAAAAAGTGTAGAAATCACAGATCCTAACTTTATAAATATCGACCTAAAAACCCCACAAAACATCTCAAAAAACACATTTGTAAAAAAGGGATTATAGTCGACCAATCTTTAAAAGATACACCCGAGTTGGACAAAATTTAGTCCTGCAACCTATCCTTGCCAAAAGCCCTTGTTAAGCTTAGAATTAAAAAATGCAGAGAGCTGGATGTCCGAGTGGAACAATCATAGCCATTAACTGCAAGGAACCTGAAACATGTTCCCCCACCTGCTGATGTCCCTCTCCAACCAGCTAGTGTTTAAATGCTTTGGGTGTGAGCGTGTGCTGCTGTCAAGACGCTTTCCCCTGTGTCCAGCTCTTCCTGAATTCATTTTGGGGGGTTTTCTGGGTGAAGATCCTGGATAGGTTGGCCATTCCCTCCTCCAGCTATTTTACAGATGAAAAAACTAAGTGTTGTGCCCAGGAGCACACAAATAGTGATCACTGCATTCTCTATACTTCTATTTTTACAGTGGAGCAAAGTTTTCTGACACGTGAACAATAATATCTATTGACTGATATGGGCAAATGCTAATAATGCTGCTGCTCATTTCAGGTACAAGGCAATGTTTCAAATGAATTCAAGTCAAAGCTTCATTAGCTTATAAATATATAAAGATCTGATCGGTGGGAGGGGTCACCAGCTAAGTGGTGCAGTGGGTAGAACACTAGCCCTGAAGTCAGGAAGACCTGAGTTCAAATCTGGCCTCAGACACTTAACACTTCCCTAGGTGTGTGACCCTGGGCAAGTCACTTATTGCCCCAGCAAAATGAAAAGAAAAAGGAAAAATCAGGCCTGATTGGGGGGGAAAATGTTTAACCATTTAACTGACTGGAACCCAACTCTAAGACCTAAAAGTCTTCTCTCCCCACCCCCCACCCCCAATGAAGTTTAACAACTACCAATTCCTGGAAACTATTTGCTAACAAAAAACAGATTTGAAGAAACTCATTCCAAGAGGCTCTTTTGGCAGAATGAGAGTAAAATACTCTGAAAATAATGGAAATATATCAAATGAGGCTGGAGGGTTATTGACCGCATGGACTTCTAGTACAAGGTCAATGATCTTTTGAAAGGGCTCGGACATTATGTGCATATGGAGCGCAATTCCATCTGTATTTATACATAATAAATGCAAGTTAAATTCAGATTTAATTTTTTAGTGTCCAGTCATTAAAAAAAAAAGATTAGTATCTTTCATACATGCTAAAGAATGGACACCTTTTCAAAAACCAATAAAGATATAAATTCATGTTAGAAGTACTGGTGTATCAGAAAAAAAACCAGTACCAAATTTTGTGCCTGACTCAAGTTCAGCTACTTATACCATGCTAAATCATAATCCTTCTAAGCCACTGCCTTCCTCATTTGCAAAACCACTGAAAGAAAAAAGAACCTAAAATATTGGGATCAAAATAAATAGTGAATATCAAATCCTCTCTGAATAATAAAGTCTACATAAATGCCAGCAACTTTTATTATGACTATATCAGCTCAAATATAGTTTAAGCTGCAAAACATAAAATAAATGAAGTACAAACTACTCTGCAAATTATGGAATACTAAGGATATCAATCTAAAAGAAAAAAGAGTAGTCCATTCCCTTCCTGAATCACGGCCTCGTGGTAGAAGGAGGGCTTGTGAGCAGCGAGAACTATGTCGGGCAGGGGAACCCAATGTGGAAAGATGCCTCCGACAAAAAGTGATCCACTGGGGAAGGAAATGGCAAATGGATCGCTCCAGCGTCTTTGGCAAGAAAACCCCATGGACCAGAAAAGTCTGGGAGGTTATGGGCTACAGAGCCGTGGAGAGTCAGTGACTGGCGGCTTAGGAAAGGGAAAGGGCAATGAAGTTTGTGGTAACGGTGCTCGAAAACTAAGTAGAAATACACACACACAGAAACACAAAAAAACCACACTCACTCCCTCTGTCTCTATGTCTCTGTCTCTGTCTCATCCTTTTGGGTAGATTAATTCCTCTAAGAATCTCCACCATACCAGGATATTAAAAACAAAGCACCAAAAACTCTGTTCTTTAGATTTAACTACTTTCTTGGCCCACCTATTTTTCTTTAGAGGTTTCTAAAAGTATCTTTTGCATCTGTGGTATTATTTTATATACATTAGATTCATTGAAAGCAATCTTGTAAACAGCTGACCCCCCATTATCAAGAAGAAGGCAAGCTGAGAAGACAAACAGCCCCCACATTGCACAGGGGGCTCCTCCCAACAATCTGGGTTTCTGTTCGGCCACGCGGTGAATGCCGTTAACACACAACAGTCCAATGTCACTGAACCCACCTGTGACAATGGCCATTTTACGGAGGTACACGTCAGCCGTAAGTCCAATGCAATGACAATAATAAGGATGGTTGTGGTTACTGTGGTGGGGATACACATTTATATGGAGCTTTACCACTTCTAAAGGACTTTTACTTATATTATCTCACCTGAAGGTCACCTGACCTTCACACCCACACTGTAATAGGTGCTAATGTTTTTACAATGATATATGATTAAACTAATACTTAGAGATTCCCGAGTCTTCCTGGGACACACAGTTAGTGTGTGAGGCAGAATTCAAAACCCATATTTCCTGATTCCAAGTCTAGCAGCCTATTCAGTACACAGAATTTTATCCCAAAATAGTTCATTTGGGGAAAAAAAAAATGAAGTAAGGAAAGGTATAGAAGGATGAAAGGAAGGAAAGAAGGAGAGAAGGAGGGAAGGGGAAAAGAAGAAAGGAAAGGAGAAAGGGAGGTTTGAAAGAAAGCAAAGGTTAGAAGTCAACATACATAAAGGACAAGAAGAAAGTACTTTTAAAGTACTGTTAAAATATTTGGATTCTGTTTTGTTGATTTTAAATTTGGCAAAATTCATTAATTTATAGCCATATTCACATGTATTTCAGGGGTATAAATGAGGCAATACAGCTTTCTAAAAGGCACTAATGTTCATTCTATCATCTGTTCCTTCTATAGCAAAAGAATTTGGTTCAAATTTTTTTAAATGTTCTCATGGTTTTAACAATACCCACCCTCTGTTTTATTATCTCAAGTATACTCATTAGACTTTTATTTTAATTAATACAAGTAAAGTTCCAATTTGACAGCCTGGAGTAGTTAAAAGGAACAATGAAGGGGAGGAGGGTATTCAGTTCAATCACTAACTGTATAACAATGAATGAATTCTCTGAAAATTGGTTTTATCATCTGTAAAATAAAGGGGTTATATCATGTGATCCCTAAAGATGCTTCTGGTTCTAACTTTCTAAGAACAAATTATCCAAATCAAAGCAATTTAAAACACATTAGCCAACTTACTTCATTGGCTTTAAAGGAAAATATTCACTTTTTAGAAAAGCAAATGATATTACAAACTAATTAAATTCAAAAATTAAGCAAATGTTTCTTTCTTAGAAAAGCACTATTCTATAGAGTAGCTAAGGAAATAAAAGTTAAATAAAGCAGTCGTGGAGCTCACACTTTCATTGGAGGATAAAGTATGCACATGGTTATTCATAAAGTAGTAAGTGTATGAGAGAAATATAAAACCAGGTGCTATCAAAAGTGTGAGGATAATGATTACAATGTAAAGAAGTCATTTGAGATGGGATTACAGGATGGACAGAACTTCAACAAATAAAGAACAGACAGGCTATCCCCAAGCAAAGGCAATGGAGGCACAAAAACACACATCATGACGAGGACATAGAAAATGACGTATTTTGGCCGGACCACAGTGTGGAAGGACATTTAGGATCCAAGGGAAATGAGCTGATATCATCCTGGGAAGCATTAAAAAGCAAGCAAAGGAATTCTCAAAGGAGGCAAGAAGAAGCTACTAAAGGAGTGACTTGGGGTTGGAAAGACAGACTGAGAAAAAGGAGTATAAAGTATGTCTGAAGGCAAGCAGAGAGTTTTTAGCTATAGAAAGTGGCCGACAGGAAATAATGCAAAGAGGTCAAGAGGAAAAAAAGACTTAAAAAAAAAAAAGCTAAAATTTTATAATTACTAGGTCACAGCAATCTTTGAAATAATATTTCTCAGTAGGGGAAGAAAGACATCTAAAATAGTGAAAGAAGATAAGTCGCAAAGAATTAGAGGAAAATAAATACACATCTTTCTTAAGAGAGGAAAAGAGAAATTAGTGGATAAATTCAGGCAAGAGACATCTTTCTTTTTAGAACTAGAATAATACAATCTGGTTTGAAGGTAGTTATGCAGCTGGCAGGAAGAGAAATAAAGATAAAATTCCAGAAACCTCAACATACAGGGTGATAAGTTAGCCCAAAATCATAGCACAGTTTTAAACTTTAAGTGGCTCAGATTTTTGATACTGACTTAACAAAAACTTGTCTCAGTAAAACATGCACAAGTAACTTTATTCTGTTGGGTAGGCTTGGTATTTCATATCATACATCTGAAGCTTCTTCAACTAAACCATGATTTTCCTCTTTGCTAGAGAAGCTGTTGCTATGCTATAGCTCTCATTTGAATGCTATAAAATTTAATGCTGTTATCTTCAATATCCTGAAATTCTCATGAAGGTTAAGCAATTTATTTGGAGAACACTCAATTTTTCCCAAGTATATAGGGTGGGAATTGAGGAAATATCCTTCATATCTTAATATCTCCTTAATAAATGTCTGATTGTGAAATTCCCTGCAATGCAATATATAAATCAGATTGCCCCTTAGTTCCTTCCCCTTCTAGTCCTTCCCTATAGTAATATTTTTCTGGTTTCAAAAGGGTCATAAACTGATTTGTAAATTTTTTTTACAAATTGTTTCAATCAACTTTGTCACCAGTTAGCTACCTTTCTGCCATTAAAAATCACTGATGAAAATATAAAGTTTCAAAATGAAGTCTGAAAAAAATAGCTTTACTAACCTGGGGGAAGGGAAACAAGCACAAAACTTAAAAAAAAAAAAAAAAAAAAAGAAAAAAGAAAAAAATATCCTGATTAATTGTAATTCAATATAATTATCTTCCTTTGTGTTTAATGTAACATTAAAAAGTATCTTGGACACTTGTACCATTATTATTTTATATAATTTTAAAAATCCTCTCTAACGTATTTTAAGAGTATGATTATGAGAGGGGATTCAAAGGCTTTAAAAGACTGCTAAAGAGGGCTAAAAAAAAAAAAAAAGAAAAAAAAAAAAGTTAAAAACCTTAGGGCTAAAAGAACAAATCTAAATCTTGTACCTTAATGAAGTATAAAACTATTGTAAAAGCTTGTGCCAGAAAATCACTCTCATTACTTTACAGTTACCTCTTGTATGGTGCAAAAGATGTTTTCCAGAAAGTTTATACTCAATTAATTAAACTATTTAGCTCTCACTTGTCTTAAGCTCTTAGTAAAACTTGACAAATTATTACTAAGTCTAGATAGAATATCCCTTAAATGAATCCACCTCATAGGTGAAAGATATTTTATGAGGCTCACCACTATTTAATTATTGATTGCAGTTGATGACTGGTGGTCTACAATTAGGATATCTCAACATCTTAAAAACATTAAACTTTTGTCATTTTCCCACAATGGAAATAGACACTACTTTGCCATTCGAATCACTGTAACCACTTCTTTTCCTTTCCAGATTTCCAACTATGAAGATATCTTGTATACTTCTGCCTTATCCCTGTGACTGAACATCTGGAATGGCAGAAGAATATGAGATCAATTCATCTTTACTTAATTTTTTTTTTTACTTTAAAGATGGCATTTCAAGCTTGAGTTTCCATCACTTTATTATATTGTTTCTTGTCCAATTTCTGTAATCAAGCAAATATCTAATAAGACTTTCAATATTACACAGCACTGCCCTAGATGCTGACAACAAAGACGGATGGTAGCACAATGGATAAAGCACTGGGGGGGCGGTCTGGATTCAAGACCCGAGTTCAAATCCTACCTCTAATACTTACTCTGCCTTAATTCACTGGAGAAAGAAAAGGAAAACTCCATTATCCTTGCCAAGAAAACCTCAGTGGGGTTCACAAAGAGTCAGATATGACTGAACTGGACAACAGAGGCTGAGAGACACAAAAATAAATGAGACAATGATCTGCCCATAAGAATGATAGACATAAATTTTGCTGTTCATTCACTTCATGTCTGACTCTTCATCACCA
The DNA here is from genome assembly GCF_902635505.1 of Sarcophilus harrisii. Taxonomy (NCBI): domain Eukaryota; kingdom Metazoa; phylum Chordata; class Mammalia; order Dasyuromorphia; family Dasyuridae; genus Sarcophilus; species Sarcophilus harrisii. The sequence goes on from NC_045431.1 coordinate 25,174,127, forward strand.
GTTCATTTTACAGATGAGTAAACTGAGGCCCACTTGGTTAAGTGACTTGCCAAGGGAAGTGTCTGAGGTCAGATTTCAACTCAAGGTGAGCCTTCCCAACTCCAGGCTCAGTGATCTGTCCACTGGGCCACCTATTTATATCCACTAGTTGGCCTGAATATAAAATATAATTAATAAGGAAAGATATAAAGTGTTATTGAAAAGCTGCTTAAGGGATCCAGAAAATGTTATGGATTAGGTAGCTTATCCATGGAATATTAAAGAATGGGGAAGGGGGGAATAAGAAAACAAATGCAAAGTTCATATAGAGATACCGAGGTAAGAAAGGGTAGGATGTGCGGGAAGGACTGGTCTTGTCTGAGAGCAGAGAGTCATGAAAGAGGAAAGTATCATGGAAAAGTGGAAGGGAGACTGATAATAGAGCACTTTGCACGCAGTCTGTGAAAACCAGCCTCCAGTGGTCTTTACTTTGCAGACCATTAAAAGCTTCTAAGTTGGTGACTAAGTTGGCAAATCAGGAAGAGCAATATGGCAGCAGAGGGAGGGAGGCTGGAGAGACGATGGCAGCAGAAGCCAAGATCTAGCAATGGGATGGACCAGAGATGGATCAGAGAATTTCAGGATGAGATCATGTTTTGAAACTTTACATTTTCATTAGTGGTTTTAATGGCAGAAGGACAGCTAACTGGTGACAAAGTTGAGCAATTTGTAGTTTTTCACTTAATTGCTTCTGTTTACATCTCTTCTGAAACCAGAAAAATATTACCATAGGGAAGGAATAGAAGGGGAAAGAGATAAGGAGCGACACAATTTATATATTGCATAGCAGGGAATTTCACAATCAGGGTTGCAGAGACAGAAGTAATTGTCCAAGCTCACGTAATTCATAAAGGAAGAAAAGCCAAAATTTAAATACAACCCTTTGATTATGATCCAGAACTCTTTACCCAAAGGAGGAGAAAACAGGAAAAGATGTTCCAGAGGTAAGAGACCCAGAGACTCAGGAGCAAAAAGGTGGAAAAACAGATAATGATGGCTGTTGAGTCAATGGAGAAGCCGCTAAAAGTTAACCAAAGAAAACTCCATTTAGTTTCCACTAAAGAGAAAAGAACAGGTCTGGGGAGAAAGCCATGCTCCCTTTTGGGTAACATGGAAGAATGAGTTAGTCTTTGTTTTGAGGAAATCAATACCCTTATTACCAAAATAAAAGCCTCTCACTTGTATAATCAGTTCTTAAAAGAGAGGAAGAAAAATAAGAAAAGTCTAACCCCAACTGCAGAGGAGCTCAGCTCCAAAAAGCAACACACAGCCTAGGAGACTCTCCGAGCTGCTGCGGTTCCTCTCCAAAGCGTTTCTGGTGGTCCGGGAGCCGGCCAAGCTTGCCTGCTCCACCCAAGCCAGCAGGGCCCAGACCCACGTCGGTCTTCCCACTAAGCTAACGGGAGCCTGGCTTCTCTCAGGGCGGCAGGAGCCGGTTCCAGCACACGGTGCTGACAAAGGACAAGCCAGAGACGGACAGAACCGTGCCCCTCACGCCACTCTCGCCTTGGGTCTCCAGACAGTTTTCCCCATAAAAGGGGAGACAGGAGCCAAAAATGCCAGCTGTCTCTGTCAGTGGAGCTCTCCGGCTCTCTGCTGTGGTGAACTTCACCACTATGGAGAAGGTAATTGCAAATTTCTTTCCCTACCAATCCATGCTTTCAGGGAAGCATAATGATTCTGACCCACACTGGGTTCTTAACAGACATTTCTTCCCCACTTGCTTCTCTCTCCAAATATTTTAAAATATATTTTGAATAGTTCCAGAGAAGTATTTTTCCCCAAAAACCATAGCTTGATCCTAAAGTCCCAAGACAACAGCACATTTCCGTGTCTTCCAAAGGATGGAGCACAGTATCAAGTACATATTAGATTAAAAAAAAAATCTTTGAATATTTCATCTTTGTTTCATGAACCTGTGATTCTCAAAGTCTAATTTATTTTTACAGAATTTTTTTTTTTCATTGCTCCCTATCCACTCCAGGCTCTTACTAAGACTTCTCCCCTCCTGTCTACACCTGCACTTCCTCAAACACTATCTCCCAGTTACTAAGCCATAGAAGAAACTACAAAGTTTTAGTCGGTTTCCACTGTTCATTTTGAAATTCTAATAAACTTATCAATCAATGTTCCTCAACTGGCAAATTTAGTAAATCGGATTTTCTTCCCAGATTTTTACCTATAATTTTTTTTTTCTTTTGACTTTAATCACACTTTGCTCTTGTGATTTTCCCTTTACCTCACACATTTCCTGGAGGAAGACAGGTGATTATAGACTATATCTAATTTTTATTATTCAATCATATATGTTGGATATCTCTAATTCATAGCACATTTCTATATCTACAGATATATATGTATAGAAGAACTAAATTCAAACCTAGCCTCGATAATTATAAGCTGTGTAATCCTCAGCAAGTCATTTAATCTGTTGCCTCAGTTCCTAAAACTATTAAATGGGGATTGAAATATCCACCTAACCTCAAGGTTATTACAAAGACCAAATCAGATAATATTTTTAAAATTTTGCTTTGTTTGCATAGTGCCTAGTAGTTTGGATTGTAAGCTCCTGCACTGTCCTCCTTTTTATTGATTGTACTTCCATCACTTAACACAGTGCCTAGAACCTCACAAATACTTAATAAATGTTTCTTGAATTGGTCCACAATAGGGGCTATAGAAATGCTTATTCTCTTCCCCTTGAATTACCTCCTTTATAGGTTTATAATTTCCTTATTTCAATAAAATAACAAACACTTATCAAGTTCATAGGGTGTGAATGAAAGCAGTAGAATGAAAAGACCACTGGTACCCCTTGGAGAAAAGCACCTATCCTAAAAGTGGAGACAAAGCACAAAGGGAGTCAAAGTCAGTCCATCAGTTGGCAAGCGTTAATTAAGTGCCGATTATGTGGCAGGCCATGTACTAAGTGCTGAGGCTCCATAAAAAGGCAAAGGCGAGGGGCTCATATTTTAATGGGAGAGAAGGGGAAAATAAATGGGCAAATAAGCAATGTAAGTGGAGTACATAAGAAGAAAGATGTTGGAAGTGGGTGTGTGGGGGGAGATGCGGTAGTGTGGGGGCAGATGGATGAATATGGGGCAGATAGGGTAGTATGGGGGCAGATAGGTTAGAGGGAAGAAAAGGCACTTGCAAAAGGTGAGATTTGCAATAGGATGAGGAGGTCATAGAATATTTTGGAATATGAGGGAAAGACAGTGAAGGGAACCGAGGGAGACAGCACATGGGTGAGGGCAAGAAAGGCTTGGACACTTGGAAGATAGAGCGTGAAGAGAAGAGTTAAGACTCATTTAAGTTAAGAAATTAAGAAGGGATTAGATTATAATGAGGTTTAAGAAGTGAAGGATTTTAATATTCACCAAGACTTTAACACTTAATGTCATCTTGATCAGACACACGCTTCCCTTTACAAATATCATCTCACGGGGGTGGGGGGAAGCAGGGGGAAAATTGGAACAAAAAGTTTTGCAACTGTCAATGCTGAAAAATTATTCATGCATATATCTTGTAAATAAAAAGCTGTATATACATATATTATATACGTATATATATGTATATATAAAATTTAAAAAATAAAATGAAAAATTCCTCAAAAAAAACAAAACAAAACAAAACAAAACAAATATCATCTCACTTTATCCCCACAACAACTCTGGGAGCAAGTAGGGGGAGCAAGCCCCCACTTCCTAGTTAAGGATACTAGAGGGGCAGAGAAGTTAAGTGATTTGATTAATATCACACAAGGATTCTATGTGTGAGGCTACATTTGAACTCAAAGCTTTTCCAATTCCAGGCCCCCACGCCTAACTCACTAAATCTATAGTCATTTAGTGAAGTAATCAGGTATATAGGATATTATTACAAGAAGAGAAAAGATACCTTCGATCATTTTTTTCTCTGCAGACAGCTTAGCAGCTACAGTTGGAAACTGATATAGAAAGTCACAGAGAAAAGTAGAATGTGAAGATTCTTGAGGTAATCCACTTTCACAATGAATGTCATGTGTGGGGAAATCTATAAAGAAAAAGAAGAAAATAATGTTCTTTTTTTATAGTCAAAAGGTACAAAGGAAATGCAAAGATTTCATAAATACCACACCATATTATATATATATATATATATATATCATACTACATGCTGTTTGCAAGTATTCAAGTCATATTCCAATTGAAATCTAATTTTTATTATTCAATCATATGTGTTGGATATCTACATTTCACAGTATATTTATAGATCTACAGATACACACACACACACATATGCAGGCATATATCTACTTAATCAGTTATATTTATATTACTAAATTATATTTACTAAAGTTATACTATATTACTGTTTTGCCATACTCTATGTGTATGTGTGTGTGTGTATATATATATAATATATATACACATATATATACACACACATATATATAATATAATTATGTATATATAAACATATAATATAGTTATATTTACATGTCTATATACAGACATACATTATCTATATCTATATCTACATATAGATATACACATACACACAAATATGTTTCTATATCTATAATTCAAGGTAATTTGCTTCTTAAACTTTTTCCTAAAATGAAAGAACTATTTAAACTTTTTCCTAAAATGAAAGAACTATTTTGGAAAGTTTTTTGTCTCAAAATTAAATTTTGGTGAAAATGAGTAACTTTACTTACAAGTAATAGGTCATTTACTACCTTGACCATTCTTTATTTTTCTCCCTAAATCATACAAATCAATAATAAAATTGATTAAGCACTTTGCGCCAGGTACTGTGCTGAGCTCTGAGCATACAAAAAGAGGTAGAAAGATCATTCCTGCCCTTAACAAGCTTATAATCTACTGGAAATTAATATTTAATTCTATGTTAATATCATATTAAAATTACAAATGCACAGAATTAAAGATCTGAGAAAAATAAGACACATGAGAAAATAACATGGTGAATGAAAATTTACCTGAGAATTTATTGTGATAGAGAAATTCCATTTGCAGACTTTGCCCAGCCTTCTTAGCTAGTAAGTAAGGGGTGCTGTAAACAGGATCTCCAGTTGCACACATTACATCGGCTCCACTAAACAGCAACGCCATTGTTTCAAGAACATCTGGTTTAACTACCGCAGCACATAAGGCCTGATCAATATTAAAAATTTAAATGTATATATATAAAATTTTAGAATACATTAAGCTCATCATATAAAACCAATAATCCAATTTTTTTTATTCTCAAAAGCAACAACTGCTTGTTGTTGACAAGGGTTAGTTCTCAATAAATTAAGATATTAAAATATGAATGATGTCTATAAGCCACAATGACAAAAAGCATTCTTTTCCCAACTAAATTATAATATGCAAAAAAGAGTTATTGTTAGTTTTCAATGTACAATCCCCTACAGCAAAAATGATCAAGTTTAAGTAACAGATAATCTCCCAAAGACCTTAGACTTACTTGAAAAGTTTGTTTCAAAACCTTCAAATGATTGAAATTCTGAGGGTTGAAAACATTAGAAGTAGAATAAGGATGCGATTTTATATAAAGATTATCCAGAAAGCCCTAAATTAATTGACCTATTTTCTTTCCCTATGGTTCTATTATATTCTGCTTCCCACTGTTATGGTGAAAATGAACAGCGTTCCATCTCAAAGTACCGCAAAACACCAGCTTAAACAAAGATAGCATCCTGTTTCACATTCTTCTCCTGTTTGAATTAAATCATTACTAGAAGTTTGGATTCAAAAGAGTCAAAGACATAATGTGGAGAGGAAATTTCACTTTTCTCCTTTTTAAAACTGTCTGTAAGGGTAGAAAACAATAAAGACTGAAAATAAAGACAATAGAAACAGAAATGAAAAGTGTCATCAAAGGAAAGAGAATAGAGGTAAAGACATAAGGACAAACTATGACAGTGCAGAAGTAAAGATGTCAAAATGGTGCAAACAGAGACTACTATACAAATAACATAAAACTAAGGATCCTATAAAAAATGAACTGTAATTGGAAATTAATTGCCATGTGTCAAAAAATATGCTATTCTCATAGTATAATTTTTCACGTTAGCTTAAAACATGAAACATCAATCCCATATTTCCAATGGCAAATAAACTAAAGGAATGGAAAATTAATGAATGAGAATACAGTAGGGAATAGCTGATAAGTAAGAAAATTAATAAATGAGTTTAGCTTTTTAGATAAATCCGTGACATATGATGAATTTTACTTTTCACAGAAAAAAACAAAAGCAAGAATAGTCATTGTTTATGTATTTGCTAATTCTTTAGCCATTTTCATCACTGGCTTTTAATGCTCAGAACTACTGTAAGATTAAGGTATGCCATTCAGCTTCAATATACAGTTTTTAAGGAACTTTTTTTTCTTTAACAAGGTCTAAGATAGTTGAAAAAATGCAATAATTTATTTTTCATATGTCCTATATTTATTCACATAAATAAATTTATTTTTCATATATCAGTATTCCTTGTCTTGGCAGACTTGATATATATTATAGATAGAGACAATATGATTCAGGTATTTATTATTTATGCTCAAAATTCCTTAACCAACAGTAAGAATTTAATGGTTAAAAGTTAAATTGATAGAATTTAAAAATATAAAAAGGCTACTTTTTCCAAATAACTCCTAAGTAGCTTCAAGTAATGGTGGGTGGATTAATTAACTTTAGACTGATACAAGTATATGTCTGCCTGAAAATGTGTGATCTCTGAAAAGTCTGAGATATGCAGAACATCTTAAAAAACAAATATTAAATTCCCTGAGATTCTGAGACACTGTACCCAGCATGATCAAAATAAATTTTTAAACACCCAAAATACAATCTTCATGGAGAGCAAACCTCCTTTGACACATGAGGAGAGGAAAAAATAGCAGCAACATCAAAAATCTGCTTGTGGTGCTAAGAAAAACCTGGGCAGTCCTGGAGAGAGCTAATTGGAGCTTTCTTCCAAATATTTTTCAAGTGTCTTAGATTGGATCTTTCCATGGGGAGAAAAAGAAAGAGAGAAAAGTGGTCCTTATTTATCTCCAAAAAACCCCCAACAAACTATAGTTTTACATATGTATACATGCATGTATACATATATGTATATATATGAGTAAAATATTGATATTGTACATAGATACATACATTTTTGTGTATAATTATGTATCCAATATTTTTAGATAGATAGATATAGTATGTGGATATATAAGTATGTATGTATATGATATTTTAGATGGATATATATCCATATATATGTGTAATATGTGTATGTACATATGTATGCATGTCTGATTTTAGTGTTTTGTATAGATATAGATATATACATACATAGATCTATGTGTGTGTTTAGATGGATATGTATGTATTTGATAGTTTTAGATAGCATTATATAATGTATATAAAATATATGTTATGTGTATAGATTTTATATATATATATATATATTTATGTGTGTATATGTTCAGCATTTTAGATAGAAATATATAGTATATATAAAGATATGTTATCTATGTGTGTTTTTATGTCCAATATTTTTAGATGGATAGGAGCATGGATGAAAATGTGATAAAATGGATGGATGGAAGGGAGAATTGATGAAAATGAGATAAAATGTAATCGATACAATGGGCAATTCTACCTCAACATGATGGTCAGTTGAGGGTATGGTAGAATGCTATCTTGGAGTCAGGAGGACTCATCTTCATGAGTTCCAATCTTGTCTCAGACACTTACCAGCCGGGCAAGTCACTTATCTCTGTTCACCTCAATTTCCTCTAGTCTCTCCTGAGGAAATCCCAAATGGAGTCATCAAGACTCCAATTATGTCCAATTTATTGCATATCCTACATATATTTTTATATATCATATAGTACTACATATATTTATAAATATATAATAGTTAGACAATTATGTCCAATTATGAAGAATAGCTCCTTCCACATAAGGCTGAATAAAGGAAGCACCACCATATGGGTCATCTCATCAGAGAAGCTCCATGAAAGAAATTAAACTGCTAGTTTTACTCCCCAGATAAAGCCATAAATTATTTCCTTTCCTTATCACCGACACATCTGTAAGTGAAAATTTGAAAACGGCATCTACCTAATTAGCTTGATCATACCTTATTTAATTCTTCTTTGGTAAGAAAGGCCAAAAGGGTTTTTCTGAATCGTCCTTCTTTATATTTCTGAGTAATAAAAAGTTTTCTTTCTTCTACTGGAGCATCTATGTGTAATTCTTTATCTTTTTGAAGATTTCCTGCCCAAAAGTCATTTGCCCTTTTGTTTCCAATGACAATAAAAAGCTGGAAGAAAAAATATTAGACAGAAATATGATTAACAAAACAAGTTTATAGATTTTAGTTTTGTCAGAAGGGTTAAAAACTGGTTGGTTCTGTTTCTTTGGGGGGATTGTTTGATTTTTTTTTTTTATTTTGTGGGCTGAGAAGAAAAGTATCAGATGAAAGAAACAAGACTAGAATTACAAACCAATAAGTTATCTAAGTTGAATATAAACACATAGACATCCACTTTTTTTCTTATAATTTCTTTTTGCATGAATGAAGTCAATCTGCCTAATATAAGGAAAGCTGTCTATTAGCTTAAAAAAGCCTTACAAAGCATATATCTGATAAAGATTTAATATCTAAGAAATAGAGGAAAATAACACACATATGTAAAAGTAAGAGCTATTCTCCCAATAAATGCATTCAAATGCTATGAATAAACAGCTTTAAAAAATTCTGTAAATAATTAAAAACCACAGAAAAGAATTCTGCAAATCTTTAATAAAATAAATCCAAATTAAAACAAAACAACTTTCACCTCAAATTAAGCAAATCAGTAATTATTACAAAAACTGAAATAGTAAATGTTGGAGGGGCGTTGGAAAAACAGGCACACTAAAAATCTACTGCAACTCTGAACTAGTCCAACTATCTTACATTTGGGGATTGTGCTCAAAAAGTAACTATGATGTCCATATTCTTTGATCTAAAAAAATCTCATTGCTAGGCATATTCCCCAAATAAGATAAAAAACATAAAGTTTCTATTTACACCAAATATTTACAAAACCACTTGTGGCAAAGTCCAATCAATGGTTCAATGTAATTGTCCATCCATGGTTTGAGGAATGGTTGTTCTTGTGGTAGAATATGGTGTATCAACTTGGAAAAAAAACCATTATAACACTCTGTACCTCTCCAAATAAGGAGAATGGAGGAGTCCCAGGGTTAGAATTAGGGATGTAAGGCCCTCTCAGTACCATACATGATCATATTTACTATTATATTTATATTTAATAACATAGAAGTTATTTTTAAAGGTGTGTCTATCTCTAAACATACTGTTAAGAAACAGTTACATTAATCATATCACATAATACTCTTACATACTGTATTATATTACATACTATTTAATATTTAGACCTATTCTCAAAAGGTTCTAGTTAGTTTTTAAGGTTAGCATTTTGCTAAAAGAATTACTGAACATTTGACACATTATTCAACATTTTTATATAGGTATTTTTTGTCCTATTAGCCATTTCCCTTAGTTGGTTAGGCTGAAATACATTTGTGGACCATACCTCAATGAGTTCATTGCTCCAAATACTGGCATCCATTTTTAGACTACGAACTTTAGAATCTTTTGGCCCTAAAGATCTGTGTTGTCCTAAATGATTAAAAAAAAAAAAAAGATATCAATACAAGTTTTCAACTTATACATTTTCTGTTTAAAGTGGCCCTTTAAATGAAAAAAAAAAAAAACTTTCTCACCAATATTTTACAAATTCTATTGGAATCAAGAAATATCAACTAAGCCTGCAATGTATGAGATATTGTTCTAGTAAAAGAGTGTCTCTGTTTTCTTATCTTTTAGGAATTTTCATTCCACCAGGAAAGTTGTGATGTACACATACATAATTAATATTTAATATTTTTATTTAATATATTTAAAGAGAGAAAACATTTTGGAGATGGTTTCACAAGGGAAGTAACATTTGAAAGGAGAGAAAAATTCTAAAATGCTGAGATCGAGGAAATGAATAGTCCAGGGACGGTTGACGGTCAACATGAATTCATGGAAACAGGAGACAGACAAATGCCAAGTTTGCAGAATAGGCAGTAACTTAGGTTGGCCAGAGATTGAGTACACAAAGGGGAATAATGTTAAATGAGGTTGGAAAGGCAAATTAAAGCCGGTTTAAAACTTAAAACGTCAGGCTAAAGAAGTTTGAAAAAAAATTAAGTTAACATCAAGTCAAGACTAAGGAGCTCAAAATGGAAGCAGAAGAGGAGGTTCAGATCCCTGCCATATCCTCCAATATTGGGTGCCTCCTGTTATGTTCATCCCCCAAAAGGACAAGCAACAGAGACGACTCCTAGCTATTTGCTCCGTTTTTCCAGGCGAAGGGGAACTCATCACTCGGTTGCTCATGTGTCATTCACACAACATCCTTCTGGAGTTGCTCAGGGACACCAACTGAAGGCTTCCGACATATCCGATATGTCAAGTCCAGCCTTCCGGCCTCTGTTCCATATTTTAGTAAGGAGAGCGCCAAGCTGGAACTTGGCCACAGATGGTAATGAGGATGGGGACAAGATTTAAAGCTCTCTCCCACCCGAGGCTCAGCAGAAAATAGGGGGATTTCTAGCCTGGAGAATAAAGTACTCAGGTTACATGAATTCTATTTTCAAGTATCTTAGGGACTGAGATGGAGAAGAGGGAGTGGACTTTTGCTTGGCAGCTAAGGACAGAACTGAGAAAAATGTGCTGGCATTACAGGGAGGTAGATTTTGGTTTAATGTGAGAAAAAAAAATTCTAATAATTACAATCGCCTAAAGGTGGAATGCATTTTCAAAGGTGATAAAGTCACTAAGAAGGGATTTAACAACCACCTGAACGTTGTAAAGGGGACTGCTTGTCGAGTACAAATTGGACTTATAAATTATAGACTTTTAATAGACTTATAAATTAGACCCCCCACAGTTGCCTTTTTGTTCTGAGATTCTATGATATTATAATTCTATAAAATTAGTAAACATGAGCTTAGAATGTACATATATTCTCTAGCATCTTTATAATTTTCTAAAATAGCATCCTTTTTAGAAGACAATGAAAAACTGCACATAAATTTCAGATACGTGCCTAAAATAAGGAAAATAAAGCCTGATGGTTTGAAATTGTCATTTTAAAAAAGTCCACCACTGGACGAGCTGGTGAGAAATGTGCACCTGTGCTTACAGCGTTCCCCAGCTCACTAAGTCACATCCGAGGAAGGCTTGCAATCACCATCACCATCAGCTGGGGGAGCCGCCGCAGGGCAGAGCAAAGGGCTGGTGGCCCAGCAGCCCACTCCCCTGGGCCGGCGGCACGGCTCACCATTAATTACCTGCGCATTTCTTACAAATGACAACACAGAGATTGATGGATGCCCAGTCAGGATCGGGCGCTTTGCAATCAGCACAGTTCTTGTTTGACTCATTGAACCAAATCTTCTCAGCTACTTCATAATCCGAGAGAGTTTCTGCGATCGATTGCTGCACAGCTTCAATCCACTCTTGCTTCTCTTTTTCCGACTCGGCTGTAAAGCTGAAACAATTGACTTTTCTGTCTTATTGATCTCCATTGTAAAGGCCAATTAAGCAGAGGGTATGGTTTGCATAGTCATTGGATCCAAAGATGGAACCGCAGTTGAAAAATCTGGCCTCCATACAAATTTAAGAGTGATGGAGGATTCGTTTCTAATCCACTTTCAGTTGGAAATATCCAATTGTACTTCTCAAAATGAATTAAGGGCTATTTTCCTTTCTATCCTTTTGGCTTTATGTATCATGAAAGCAAACAGTCATAAAAATCTCCCCTCACCACAGTGCTACTCTTACCTTAGTACATCACAGGCTCGGATGAAAGACTGAAAACTTCCCAAGAGGTAGAGGAAGAATACTCAAAAAAGGCTGGGAGAAGTTTCAGGTCTGTAACTCGATCCTCAATTCACAAAGCACCTGCTAGCCACGCAGTTTAGCTTTAAACTAAGCTAATAATGATCATCACGTTGCACCTCAGAAGTGGCAATTTAAAACTTAAAAACTAAAAATGAAGTGAAGGGTCAAATGGGTTTGAGAAACTTTTAGAACTACCAGAGTTTCTCAGGATGACTGTTCCCTAGAGTTGACTTATAAAATCATCAATGGCAGCTAGGTACAGTGAAGTAGAAACCAGAAAAACCTGATTTCTAATACTGCCTTAAACATTTACTGCCTTTGTGGCTGGTCAAGTCCCAATACCTCTCCAATCCCATTTTTTCTCATCAGTAGAAAAGCAATAATAAAAGGCTTATAGTAAAGATAAAATATGAAAAATACTTTTTTGTAAGTTTTAAAGCAATATTGTATAAATACTCCCTATTATCCCAAATCAGGAGAAAATTCACAGATATTAATGGTTTATTTATACTTCTGTCAGCTCAGCAAACCTAATAGCTCAGTCCATTAAAAATGCGACCTTATACTAGATATGCCACAAAGTGGTTTATATAGTCTCTCTAAAGGTTTATAAAACTTTAGTTTTCTCCTCAAAATATATGGTATATTTTTGAGAATTCATAGAGGCCTAATAAATGCTACACCATCCCTGGAAAGAAAGCACTGGCTTGTGAGGCTAATATTTTCTTTCTGAGAAGTTGGAGAACTTATAATCACCAAGATATTCATAACTATGGATCCTACACAGGAACAGGTGGTTCTGGAATCTGTGTTTCCAAACTAAACTGTGATTCTGTCTCCAGCTGTTTACTTTTAAATTGCAAAGACTAAATTCTCTATTCATGAGGCAATGACTTTTATTTCTTGGTGCAAAGAAAATAAAATTTTAAACAGAATAACAAAAATCTCTAATCAATTATATTAAAAATTCCTTGAAAGGATTTATTATATGATCAGAGGCCTGTAACTATTATAATCCATTCAAGCCTTAGAACAAACAAGTGGACTTGCAATAAATAAATGTATTAAATTTAGTTCAAAAATTATCAACTGAGTATTCCTTATGTGGATTATATGAAGCTATACATTTTCTGGCTTCAAAATATTTAAAATCTTTTTTGGGAAATAACTTTTTTTTTTTTGCAAATAGAGACTAAAGCAAAATAAAAATTAACAGTAAAATAGGCTTAGTGCAATATTTTCAGGATCTGGTATATATTTTGGGTAACTCTCCTTAATGATATAGATAGTTGAGAGTTTAGAACACTGTCACCCTTTCCCCCCAAAATAACCATCACTTGATAGTCAACGAGCTATCAAGGAGATAAAACATTGAGGACAACAAATGCTAAAAAAAAAAAAAAGTCTTGAATGTGGAAACTATACAGAAAAATACTTATCTGGAAAAATATATATATACTTTATATACAGATCTTGTAGAAAGATTTGGATTTAGAGAGGCAAAAAATAAAATTCATTGCATTTTAAGTAAAGGAATAAGGCTTGAATAAATTGTGGGCACTTTTCATATGGACTTGAATCACTTATGCATGTTTTGTCCGAAAAAAATAATTAACTCTTTCTAAGTCTAATCTTAATATGTACAATAGGATAGGAAGAACAAAATTGTTGTTATTCAGGTATTTCAGTCTTCTCTGTGTGATCCCATCTGGGATTTTCTTAGCAAAGATGCTGCAGTGTTTTGCCATTTTTCCAGCTCATTTGACAAATAAGAAACTATAATAGGGTTAAGTGGCTTGCACAGGGTCATACAGCTAATAAATAAGAGAGGTTGAATTTGAACTCAAGTTTTCCTGATTACAATGCATCCTTTGCTTCTCTAACACAAAGCTGCCCTAATACAAAACTGATGAGTTATGGATTTCCTTGGACTATTTGATTTTCTAAAACTATTTTGGAAGGCATTTATTTGCCAACCACTATGGAAAAAAGACAAGTCACTACAAATAATTTCATTGTTCAACTAGTCAATTTTAAATACAAGACCAATAACTTAAAACAGAGACTTAAATTTACCAGAAGCACTAAAATATTCCAAAACTTTAAATCTTACCTAAAACTTCTGTAAGGAGTGATTATTTCAAAAGATTGTTTTACAGTCCGATCCACATGTTTCACATTGGCTAAATTCATAGGAATTACAGTAATACCAAGTCCACTCTTAAAATCCTAGTGTGGAAAATAAAAACAAAAAATTTAAAAATGCATACTTTTAAAAACATAATTATTTTATAAAAAACTAAAATAACCAATGTTTTAGAAGTCATACTTATTGAATACAAACCAAAAAGATTAGTATGAAAGATTTCCTTTTCTTCCCTCACAGTTATTTTTGCTATTCTCAAAACTGCATGATATTCTCAGATTTACTGTTTGGATGTTAATGATTTATGATTTTCTTTCTCTCAAGTGGAAGATAAGCTGACCAGAATGTAGTTTCTAAGGGTAATATATTTCCTCTGTTTTTAAAGGCAGGCATGATTACAAAAACTTATAAAAGCATTAACTTTGATCCAAAACATTTGGGGAAAATCCTGCATTTACATGCATTCTGGGTAGAAGCATTACTCATTTTAAGATATAAACAATAACATTGTTCTCTTGCTATATATTTCTCTTTCCATTTTTAAATTCCCCCAAAATTGTGGTCATTCGTGGAAGTATCTTCCCTAGAAAATATCTGTGTTACTAGTGCTAGATGCTATTAAAACATCTTATTTTGGCTATTATGATTTTGCAAAATACTAGTGTCCCAAAAAAGTCTTAATGCATTCTTAAGCTTCAATTACCTCAAAAACATAAATGCCACAAAGTTATGGGGAAAGAAGACTGAACAGTTAAATGCAAAAACTTTAAGATACTGATCTTTCTAATTAAAATTCAACATTACCACTCATGTGTTATATATAACCCTAATTAGTTTTCAACTTTTGTTAAGATTTTCTTCAGTTGCTGATAAATGATGGAAAGGGTTGATTTTCTAATCCTACCCTTTAGATCACCCAAAGAACCAAATTTTGATTTGTGGACCACACTTTTAATTTGATCTCACAAAAAAAAAAAAAAAAAAAAAAAGTTAATAAAGATAAATTAAATAACTGAAGAGGCCTGCCATCCTAAAGAAAGACAATGCCTAGAATGTACAGAATGAAAAAAAGATAATCTAACAATAGCAGAAAAGAGATTAATTTAACAGAAATCTTTGAATAGCTTTTTAAAAGTTTAATTCTAATTTACAGTAACTAAACGTCTGGATTTTTCCTCTAAGTAAAATATAAAAAAGTATTAATTTCCATATCTGAATGGACCATTTGGTTACATACATACTACAAACTTTTTATCTTCCTTGTTGCAATATAAATTTAATGAATTATTATTAACATGCACAATCAATTTAATTACATATAGAAAATAACAATATTGCTTCATAAAACATTCAAATAAAAGATTACTGTGAGAAAGATATTTTTATTTTTCATTTTAAAACCATCAGTTAAAAAAATGACTGCTCTAAGAAGAAATGAGGAGCCGGTATTATCATACAAAGATTTATATGAACAAATGGGTACTTAGAGCATTTAAGTAAATGGCAGGCACCTTCACATTCACGTTCAGAGAACAAATGTGAAAATATGTGACATTTTCTCTTTGAGAAAAACATAAAGATTCAAAAACCACCAGATGATGTACACAACAAATGAATAGCTTTTTTCCATGTTCACCCTTCACTACCACATTCATTTATCTGCTATTCAAGATAGGAATCGCTTGCTTCCAGATAAGTAGTTAAAAAAATTGTAATGTTTTTTAATCAAAAAATAATGATACATAATTTTAAATATTCTCCCGCCCTTTTTTTTTCTTAAAATAATTTTGTCAAGGGAATGACAATGATACTCAATCATGCTTTGTGTACTTGCTTTCCAAATGTTTTCCCTCCTAAAGTTTTTAGGTGAGATTTCAATGGTTCTGTAACCTCATCAAAAGATCCAGGATCCCTCCTCTCTAGCAATGCAAATCCAGGTCCCATTTTAATCAATAATAAAGACATGTAAAACCATGGGATTTCAAAGTTGGATGGACATCAGTTTAGTCCAAGCCCCCACCCATACACACACACAAATACTCTTCTTTGACACAATCCACAAGGGGTCTGTCTAGAATCCGAGCGAAGAGTTCCAGTGAAGGGAGATGACTCCTTGATGAAGACCACAACTGAGGGGTAATTAAAAATTCCCATAAAGATGTCATGGAGCTATCCTGATGATCTATTGGAAGGAAGTTTGTTTTGTTCAGGATAGCTCCCAACATCCATTTAAAATCTCAATAACTCAAAACACAGGATAGTTCCTGATTGATACCTGACAATCCCTCAACTCAGTGCAGGTCATTCGGGCCATCTCCAAAGGGGAACAAGGAAAACCCCAGGATATTATACTCAACATGTACCTGTGAGTCTTTCTTTAAGTAAACTGGGTCTTGAACCTTGCAATACCGCCAGAAGCAGTTTATTACATGCCTTGATAGCCCTAAAAGGAATTTTCTCCCTTATATCAAGGACTAATTGTCCTTTTTACAACTTTTAGCTCTCTGAATTGAACATATCTAATCTCTCCACCATGTAACAGCCCCAATTAAAAACTTTAAGATAGCTATCACAATTGCCATATTCTTTTCTTCTTTATAATGATTACCTCTAATTCTCTCAACCAATCTTCATGCAGAAGTTAAAAATTTCATTAACTCTTGTACAAATTTGAAAATAACTCCTGTGATTCTTGCTGAACAGTATGTTCCCATATGATTAGACAGTGAAAAAGCTTTGAACACCACTGTAAGAGAAATAAGTTTGTCCTCAATGATCTCTGAACAAAAGACATCATTCATACTTGAAGTAGGCTCTATTAATGTCATTGGATCATAGAGATATGACCTAAATAATATCCCTTATGTATATGAAGTAGAGTTGATGAATGGATTTAAGGTATTTGGTCTGATAAAGTGCCTAAAGAACTATAGGCAGACAAAATGTTTGTGGCAGCCCTGTTTGTAGTGGCCAGAAACTGGAAAATGAATGGGTGCCCATCAATTGGAGAATGGTTGAGTAAACTGTGGTATATAAATGTTATGGAATATTATTGTTCTGTAAGAAATGACCAGCAGGATGAATACAGAGAGGCTTGGAGAGACTTACATGAACTGATGCTGAGTGAAATGAGCAGAACCAGGAGATCATTATATACTTCAACAACGATACTGTATGAAGATGTACTCTGATGGAAGTGGATTTCTTTGACAAAGAGACCTAATTCAGTTTCAATTGATCAATGATGGACAGAAGCAGCTACACCCAAAGAAAGAACACTGGGAAATGAATGTAAACCGTTTGCATTTTTGTTTTTCTTCCCGGGTTATTTCTACCTTCTGAATCCAATTCTCCCTGTGCAACAAGAAAACTGTTTGGTTCTGCACACAGATATTGTATCTAGGATATACTGTGACATATGCAACATATATAGGACTGCTTGCCACCTAGGGGAGGGGGTGGAGGAAGAGAGGGGGAAAGCAGAAATGAGTGCAAGGGAAAATGTTGTAAAAAATTACCCTGGCATGGGTTCTGTCAATAAAAAGTTATTATAATAAAAATTTTTTTTAAAAAAAGAACTATAGGCAGAGATTTGCAATACTGTACAGGAGGCAACAACAACAACAACAACAACAACAACAACACACACACACAAAGGGAAAAAAAGGAGCAAGAAAGTAAAATGACTCTCTGGTGAGGTTTTACAAATAAACAGCTGAGAAAAGAAGGAAAAGTAAAAGAGAAAGGGAAAGATAAGCCCAACTGAATTCAGAATTCCATGGCTCTCAAGGAGAGAAGAAGGAAGGGGTTTATTTTTGTCGTATTGTTTTGTTTTCTTTTCTTAAATAAGCAACCCCGTGGTTTTTCCCTTTTGTGTGTGTGTTCTAATTTTTCTCTCCCAACTTGATTCACAAAACAATGTGTATTAAAAATAAATCAATGAATGAATGAATGATAGTTAACAAATGAATTAGAAATAAATAAGCAACCCCCCTCCAAAAAAAAAAAAAAACATAAAATATCAGAATGGAAAAGAGAAGAGATCTCTTAAAAACAACTAAGAAATATCAGGAGAATATTTCATGCAAAAGTGGGCATGGTAAAAGACAAAACTGATAGGAACTTAAAAGAGATTAAGAAGTAGTAAACATATGCAGAAGAACAATACAAGAAAGATTTTAACATCACCAATAATCCATGTCAATGTGCTTACTGATCTACATCCAGACATTCTAGAGAATGGTTAAGTGGGCCTTAGGAAGAAGTGCTAACAACGAAGCTGGTGGAGGTAACAGATTTCTAGCTGAGCTATTTAAAATCCTAAAAGATAATGCTATTAAAATGCTGTACTCAATATGCCAGGAGATTTGGAAAATTCAACAGTGGCTAATGAACTGGAAAAAAAAAAGTTTACATCCCAATCCTAAAGAAGAAGAATATTAAAGATGATTCAAATTACCAAATAATTGCATGCTCATCTTGCCCACCAATAGACATCACTTAAAATTGTAAATTCTGCAAGACTTCAGCAATATGTGAACTGACAATTATCAGAAGAGTAGGCTTGTTTTCAAAGAGGCAGAAGAAATGGAGACCAAATTGCCAATTTTTTCAGTGGACGATGGAATAATCAAGTAGAGCAAATCACTTAATATTTAGAGAAGTCAGATTATACTTTGGAAGGACGAGTACGGAAGCTGAAGCTTAAATATTTTGGCCATTTAATAAACAGACAGAATTCATTGGAAAAGACCCTTATGTTAAGAAACACAGGAGACAAAAGGAAAAAAGATGGCAAGGAATGAGATGGAGAGAAGTGTAATGGAAAGATTGAAGAGGAGCTTAAATAGACTTTGGTGGGAAATTGTAGAGAACGAAAAATTTTGGAGTGCTTTGGTTCATGTGATCACAATGAGACAGACCCGACTGAACAACTACTACTCATCAGTACTAAGGGAAGACATTCATTGAAATTTTCATCCCCTTTCCTTGCTGTTATGTATTGTGATCATGATCATGTCAGCAACACATGGCATTGGTCTTCTCTGTTCAACAGGTCTCCTCATGACCAAAGAATGAATCTGAAACCCTAGTTAAAAGCCAAATACAATAAGATCCCTATGATTATTTATATTAAAGTTTTTTATGGAAAAAAGTAGTTCTCAGATAAATGAGACTGTATTCCACTGTAATAAATCTGGTGATAGGATTCAAGGCCAAATTATTCTTTCCAAGGATCTCTTAAACTTCGGACAAAAAAGTTCCAAAAGACTGACTTAAAAACCTCATCTTTATAAACCTGTTAGAAACTATAAACAAAAAACAGCTGCTTAAAAAAAAATCAGAATACTGACGGGTTTTTTTTTTTTCTCCAAATTTGCACACTCCCAGATCTCTAAGTTGTTAAAGGCCAGTGGTAAGCAAAAAAGATTAAAGGTGTTCTAATGATCTCAGGACAGAAGTAGGAAAGAGGAGGAGATGGTGCAGAAAGGAAGATTTCACACAGACAGGAGGGAAAGTTTCCTAATAACTTCAAAAGAAGAGTAATGGGAGTAAAAGGAGGTTTCTTTCCTCTGTAGCAAGAAGTGTTCAAGCAGAGATTGGATGACTTATTTGTCGATGTTATAAAAGAGATTTCCATTCAAGAGTGGGTTAGAGTAAAAGTTTTGGGAGGTTTCTTCCAAGTTTTTAAGTTCTGTGAGCTATTTGGATGCTAGAAATATATATATATATACAAAAACTGCATATAGGATCTCTCAATCAACACTTTTTCATTTTCATATCAATTAGTTCCATTTCCTAGCTCTTTATCATTATACCAAGAATATTTGTGCTAATTTTTCATAATGTGTATAAAGGAATCATTAGTCGCATTCAAATTATGAAACAAAATTAGCTATATCAAGAAACCTGACTGTATAATTTCATATAGATAGCAAAAGCCAAAATGAATTTAGGAAAGTATTTGAAAAATTAATCCTGGGAAATGCTTTAGATTAGAAATGCCTTACATTAAATGCATACTGGCAAAACTATGAAATCCCCCCAAATAAAATGTTCTACTGCCTGAGAACAACAAATAAAGCTATTAAGCCAACACTTGTTTCCACATCATTTAGGTTCAAAGAATCCAAGATCTTGCTGAATATTAAGAAATATTTGTGACTACATATTTATAAATGCTTCTTTGCAAATACATGGGCAAAAAGGGATTTCAGGAAGCATTTTATAAGCTTTATCAAAATTATTTGCATTTTTCTACTTTCTAAGATTTGATCTTTTTATGCAAGTTTAATTCAGAGAAGCTTAAAAGTTTCATGAGCCAACATGAAAATTATTAGTAGAAATTTATACACACAGCTTTGGAAAAGTTGTTTTCATGTATACATATTAGATAGAAAAATATATGATATATAACACAAATATAAAATTATAAAAGCAGCTATTTCAAGACAAGACTGGCCATCATTTAACTTATTTCTCAATAAATATGAATATAACTGAACTTGACCCTCTAATATTTTCTTATTTCAGTTATAAGATGACAAGGTATTATTTATAAAGTTTCAAATAGAATTTATATGTATAGAAGAACTGCACACGTTTAACATATATTGGATTACTTGCTGTCTAAGGTAGTGGGTGAGGGGTAGGGAAGGAGAAAAATTAATACACAAGATTTTGCAGGGGTGAATGTTGAAAACTATTCATGTATTTTGAAAATAAAAAAAATAGAATTTATTTTCACCCACCAAAATAGACTAAAATTAGAAGAATATTTTTAACAGAAACAAAGATTTTTAAAAATAATTCTGAAGTTATTGTAATACGGAAGCCACCTGCCAGTGGCTGCTGGAGGTCTAACTCAGATCTGTAGAATGGACCTCTTCTTGTTGAGAGGATGATACAAGGAGACTGAGAGGCAGTTGCGTTGTCTGACCTCTCTCCTCTTCCCTCTGCCTTCAATTTATTTCAAGGCATTTTATACCAACAGCCCCATTTGAAATCAACTGATAAATTTTGTTCTTTTCAAAAAATCTTGTCCAAATGAGAATTGAACCCTTTTCTAATAGAAGATATATACATTGAAAAAGTTCATACATTCTTGTTCTCTCAGTGAATACCTGCTATGTATCTCACTAATGTAATTAACTATGAATTTTTTATTTTTAATAAACAAAAAGATGACAAAAGGAAGATATCAATAGCAGGAGATTGGACTCTGGACCTAAAACTGTAACTAGTTTATATTACAAGTCTATGGAATTCTGTTTCCTCATCTAAAAAATGAGGAGTTGGGACTATATAGATGCTAATGTCCCAACAAACAATGATAATCTATGAAATCAACACAGTACTATTTTCCCTCAAGAAAAAGATGATATAGGCAGACCTATATTATATATGTATAGGCAAAAAATAACATTGCATTGGAAACCTTTTATAGGGAGGTTTTTATATTTCAGGCTTTGTGCACAAAATGCCTAAAGACAAAATCATTCTTAGCATGTACTAATATATTTTTAAAACATTGCTACTGTGCATACAGCATTATTGGAAATGTCTGTCAATTTTAAAAAGATTCTGAGTTCTATATAGGGTTTATATACAGAATTTGTTTTCATACTACATTTTAACTAAGGTATTTAATCTATTCATGATGGCAAAGCTCTTTACATGCAATCTTCATGACAACATCTAGGGAAAGATTTCTTTGTGTAAGGTTAAAAAGCAATATAATAAATATCATTAGTGTGTAACCTTATCATATACTATGCTTTCTAAACTTTTACTTATTTTTCAAATGTTTTTATATTTAAGGGGTCTTCAAAATCATGATACTAGCTTACAAGCAATAAAATTTAGCAAAAATTCATTTAGACTTATCAAGTTAATACAAAAACATTTATGATGAGAAATAAAAATGAATACTTCATTTTCATAAAGATAAAAAAAATCCATCTCAGTTATTGAAATTTTCAATATATTCTTGAAAATGCCAAATGCCAGATTTCAGTGCCAGGGATGTTAGAACCCGTTGCTCAAACATTTGTTATAAACAGATGTGACTCTGGTTCCAGGAATTACCAGATTTAGAGCTTGGCCCAGACCATGAGAACTCGGGGCACCCCCTCCCATATGCTGCTTCCACAAGGTATCCCTAACCCCTCACATGTGTTAAATCATTGTTTCAAAGTGCAAAATTAGAAGGCAGAGGAGAATGGATACAGTCTAATTACTAGCTCAAACACTTGAGTGTCATCTGAGGTGCTAATAAACCACTTTACCCAATTTTCTCTCTGATAGAAGTCTCATTTCAGTTTCCTGAAGAGAAAGCCTACAAGAGTATCAGCAACCACACGGCATCAGCAGCCTAACTAGGATGAAGCCTTTTCCAGAGACAGTTTGAGCTCCTTATGGTCCAAGTTAATGGCTCATGGTTAACCACATAAATCCGTTAATGGCTCTCACAAATAGAATAAAGTATCAAAGATTCAACTTTATAATCATTTGACAGACATGAATGATATTAACTTAAATGACTCCACTGGGGAGGGGAAAGCAGAACATCAAATAGTCTTTTTATTTGATGGAATCTCTTAGGATATCAAAATGTATTGTCTTAATAAACAAAATGTTTTTAATGAAAGACAAAGACAAAGACTAAAGACTTTGAGCTTGCTTCAAGAGATCAAATTAACCCAAGCGACGACTGTGTTGATACTTTTAAAACACCTTTGTATCTGTTATTCTGGAGGTTCAGGAAAAAAAGCTATGGTTGGATATGTTAAGAGACTTGGGGGCATCCTGAACACAGTCAAATAGTAGTACCATGTGTAAGGCAATTAACATCAATAGATGTTAATCTTAATGCATAATTGCAGAATCATATAATATGTACCACAATATATTAGGAAAATATCATAATCATACAATATTACTGAGACATTTAACCACCACCCAATGACATCAAGACTTGCCCATAAAAAATATAGACTAAAATTCTTAAGAGGTTATAACAAACAAGTCAAAAACTTAAAAAATGTTTTGCTTTTTAACAATCATACATCACTTCACCTCCCCCAAAATACTAAGTTCAGTATAGGGTGTTTTCCTGACTTTCAGATTTCAAAATTATACCTGTCTTGCTTTCTTGTCTGAAAGCTTTCCTCAGAGAGTTTCCTTATTTGGGAACATACAACTAATCCAATCAAATCAAAATTTCTCCTCACTCTGGAATCATCTTCTCTGAGACTGGCCCCCGAGTTCCTCCTAAGTTCTATTTTCTGGAGGGACCCAGGACAACCAGCCTGCATTACCCTCCTCTATCTACTTGTGACTCACAGACTTCAGAACTATGGATTCATGTCTTCATCACCCGCCACCTTGATTCTCTGGTCCTGTTAGTGAGTTGGCTTCCAATAAGACCCGACTTTCTGTTTGTTATATGTTACCCCAGGGCTTGGCCCATGGAAGGGCATGTTTGTTTCCTTCTTTCTTATCAATAGGAATAATACCATAAGATTTGACAAACTGAAAATGATTTTACCTGCAGATAGAATGAATGAATGGAAATACTTATTATGGATTTAGGATGTTCCAAGGATAGTTCCAAGGCGAGCAAACAAGATAGTCCTTTGCCCTCAAAGAGCTCGTTTTAATGTTTGGGTGAGAAAGGGTGGCAGGGTAGCATGGATAGAAATGCCTGGGGATTGATATGATGGGTCTCACACTAGGTAAAATAAAGTGGGTCAGTCCCAATCTGAGCCCAGTTCACAGAGTTGGGAGCCTATGGAACAGCTAAAATCAAAAAATTCTCAAGAGGTCTAATGTCTGCATGAACTAGGATAACAATATGTCAATAATGACGTGTGCAAAAGATAGCTTAGTCATGTGGATTTGTTTATGGAATTACGGGTTTATGGGAAGTGAGAACAAAGCAATCATCATTATAAATTACAGAGCCAAGACATAGGAATCAAGATAGCAATCAATGCAAATTACGCAAGGAAACAAAACCCACAGGCTCTGTCACACATTACTAGAAGCTGCAAAAACTTACCGCCTACTGAATAATTTGCAAGACATGTTTCCATGGCTAGAATTATATCAAAACTTCATTACCTTCTGCGAACTGATGGATGACAAATATCTTCACAACAAAAACAGATCTCAAATGTTTTAGATAAAAGGACAAGATTCCTAGTTCATCGAGTTCAATGGCCTGATTTCATAACTCAGTTTCATTTTTCAATACCATATGGGTAGTAAGGGTCAAAGATGGAACACAGAACAACCAAAACTAAAGCCACTGTGCTTTCTATTATACCATTCCTCAGATAAAGAATTCAAAATATCCACGAGAATTCAATCAATAAACTGATTAAAAAAAAGAATTAAACTTTTCAATATTTAATATATTGAAAATATTGAATATTAAACTATTTAGTAAATACAATTAGACTATTACTACACACTAAATTATTGCTCACAACTGCCTAAACATAACAGTGACTCATAAAAACTTAAGTATACTTTTTTAATAGGTATTTTTCTATGTTAAATACAATCTTCAAGTTATGTGGACTCACACACTTTGAAAACATAAAAAATTAACATAAGAAATCAAAATATTATGATAATAAGATGAAATATATGTCATCTCCACTATTCTATTTCCTATTAGAATTGTCTCACAGAAGCTTTTAGGGACCCACCAGAAGTTAAGCACACATCCAAATATTTCATTCAAATGGGAAAAAAAGCATTTATTTGGAAACAACTGAGCAACAGTCTAGTTAACATTACCTAGCAGAACAGCAACTTTCTCCCAAATCATTTTCTACCCTATTGTTTTAATTACTATTATTTTTAATCTCATTCTTATCTCTTGTTGACAGAGTTCAGATGTCACTAGAAGAATCACAAGTGGCACTGACAAATTGGTAGAGGTGACTGTTCAGGCACCTCATCACTTAGTGGCGGAGACCTCCAGCTCTGTCCATTTAAGAAGAACTTATTTCCTTTCCCCCCTGAATCAGAGAACAAGCTTGTGAACCTTCAAAAACTAAAGAATGTGAATTTTTCTCACTGGCACCCTAGCAACATCTCCAGGACAACAGCGATTGGCAATACTGCAACGGGGTTGCAGGTTTGGCTGTTGGTAAAAGTTATTTTTCAGTCATGTTCAACTCTTCATGAACCCATTTGGGATTTTCTTGGCAAAGATCCTGAAGTGATTGGCCCTCTCCTTCTCCAGCCCATTTTACAAATGAGGAAACTGAGGCAGGTGGGATTAAGTGATTTGCCCAAGTCCACATATCTAGTAAATGTCAAATTTACTATTTTATAAATGCCAGCTTTCTATCTGCTGCCCCAACATTGCAGACAGATGAAAAAGTCAGATCCATTCTGGAGGAAAAGCAACACAAAATCTTAATAAGGAGAGCAGCAAAAAACAAAAGAATTTCCAGGGAGAGCTTGGAGTTCTGCCCGCTGCCACATGTGCTCTCCAAGTCTGCATTCATTTTCCCATAGACTGCCTGCATTTACTGGTAAGAACATCACAGACTTTGAGGAAATCTTTTATACCAACTGGACCACCGTGGAAATATCTGCCAGAGGGAACAGGAGTAGGAAGATGAGTTCCTCATCAAGTTCTATACAAGGATTCTTATTTGATGAACACTGGATTCCTGTTTCCTAAAGAAAACCTTATATATTCCCTTAAGTATTATTTCTTTCTGGTTCTAACAACTGTGAGAAAAATGCTGAAACAGGAAACTGTGGTTTTGGGGTGAAAAAAACATTTAAAGAAGCAAAGAATGACAAAGTCTGGACACAGGAAATAGATACATTTCCTAGAAAATGGCTCAAATCAATCAAAAGACATTATAAAGCATCTACTATGTACCAGAGAGATTCCAGGGATTCAAAATCAAAAGACAATCATTCTTATTGCCAAGAATCACAAATTTTAGAAGATAAAGCAACACATATACAAATAAACAAACCTATCTTCAAAGTACAGCTGATTATACACTGCTCTCTGAAGACGTTGCCTAGATGTCATTAAAAATATAACAGTGCAAGTTTCAAGTACCTGGTACAAGATTCAACAAATATTTGCTGACTGACGCCTCAAGTTTTCAAAAGAAGGCAATCGGGCAACTTTTTATTTAAATAACGTAAAGTAATAACGTGGTGATTTACAGAATCAGCACTTTAAGTTTATTGAATAATTAATATTAAATAAGATTTAGGATATTAGACATTATGGGATAATACCAGAAAAACAAGCCACTTAAAATCCCCTTTGTCTCTGAAGTTCAAAAAAGATTCTACTATTTTGAAATAAAACGACATGAAATCGTAACATGACATACATAAAAAATTGTAATTAAAACGGCTTAAGCTAGCATTACATGTTAAATATTAAAGGAGCAGGATTTAATTTCACTGATATTAATAGCACTGCAGTGTTTTGTTTTTTTTTAAAAAAGGGGGGGGAGGGCTAAAAGAATAAGTCTATTTTTTTATGGTTAATACCAGGCAGTGACCTAGATTATTTCTGAGAAAACTCAGCATGATACCCCCTTTACTATAGTAATTCTATAATTATTTTGATTCCTTCCTCAATTACAGTGTTATATCTATTTTCAATAAGTTCTATCATACACAAAGGAAGAGAATATGCAACTACGGTAAGCAGAAACAGCAATTGTCATACATGGTATCATCAGATATATTAACAGCATGGCACTTGCGCAAGAGAACAATTAAAACCACTTACACGTCTCAAGGACTTAGTTTTCTCATCTATAAAATGGGTGTGCTAATGACCACCCCGTCTACCTCCCTACTTTGACACTCCAAGGACCTCAGGTGCATGAATATGTTTTGAAAACCATCAAGGGATGTAATATGAAAACCATGTTAATTCCTGCACCTGGAGAAAATGCAGGCACAGTCCAATAGAAGAAAAAAGAAATACTGAAAACACAGATTTCAATGCTCCAAGTACTAGAATTGCTCAAGATTTCCATTTTATATGGAGACCAAAAGCCTTTGAAAATTAAAGTTATAAAGAACTAATATTAAATTAGCAAGTGGTGAGGCAGAAGCTCATTAAGAGAAAATTTACAAGAAGGTTTTAACACATAACAGAAAGATGAACTGTTTTTCAAATAACATTCTTTTATACTGACCAAGGAAATGTGCCTTTGACATTAACCTAAGACTCAGGTAGGAGCAAGTCTAGGGTGGGATTTGTACTCTTCTGAACCAGAAAAAAAAAAGGATTTTGTCATACATTTCGATCTAAAGAGAAGGGGAGGGGAAGGGAGGGAAAAGAAAGAGCGATGAGGAGGGAGAATTATCTCATTTCTATCATTTTTCTTCAAATTTTTCAAGAATATTATAACCAACTTCATTAATTCAATATTTACTAAATGCCTATTATTTGCACGGTATTGTGCTACGAGCAAAGTTTACAAAAAGACCAAACCAGCCGTTCGGCATCTCTAGAACAATTCCATATCCTACAAAGACACAGTGAGGGAAGAAGCACCAAGTTCTAACAGCTAACAGGTGAGTTTCCCTGGAATAATTCTAACAATTAAACGCCAACGTTGGGCTTACTATGTGCCCAATAGTACCATCTCATTTGAGCTTCGTAGCAATCCTAGGAGGCAGGTGCTATTATTATACCCATTTTACAGATAAAGGGAAACTGAGGCAAACAGAGGTGACTTGCTCAGAATCACACAGCTAGTGATTGTCTGAAATCAGGACTTCCTGACTCTAGCCCATCCCTCTCTAAGTTGCATCATCCTCAGAGTTACACAAGAAAATGAGATGAATTAAGTCAATTGTGGAGGTCTTTAAATACCAAACAGGCAACAGGGAGTCACAGTTAACATCCGAGCAAGTGAGTGACAAGCAGAAGAGTATTTGGGTGCTATTCCTGCCTCAGCTGCACAGAAAACGGACAGCCGGCAGGAAGGAGTGGAAGCAGAGAAACCAACTAAGAGGATATTTTACTAGTTCAGAATCAAAGGGTCTTTAAGGCCCGGACCTGCTAGCAGCTGTGTGAGCCGAGCCAGGGGGAGGAATGGGAGAAATAACATAGAGGCAGAGCTGGCGAGGACTTGGTGTTGGACAAGAGGCAAGAGGGAAATCCGAGACGACTTCAAGTTTGCAAACGTGGGTAACTTTGATCTATGGCAGCGCTTGCACCAGAAATTAGTTATCCTGAAAGATATGGTTGTTTCAATACACAAACAGACAAAAAAGACTTCATGTAAAACTTGAATTTCTGTTATAAAACTATATATCTATATTGTATTATATTACATTGAATTATATTGTTATATTATGTCATATTACATATAAAAATATATTACAACATAATGTTGATGTAACCTTCTGAACCTTTTCCTTTTAGTTTTCCATCCCACTCCAATACAGTACAATATAAAACATCAGGGCACTATGCCGGGTGATGAGGAAGATGATATTAATGTCAGATAATTCCCCGTTCTTGTAAAACAGGGTATTACACTATTAACAACAAATGAAATGTGAGTAAGGAGTACACAGAATGTTAGATAAGCCCCAAAGATGCAAGTAGTCGGTCCCTCTCAAAGGAATATTTAGGGTCAGAACAAGGGTTTACAATTAACAATTAAAGCTATTCCAAAGTGGAACACGACGACTTCAGAAACGGTGACAACTTCTCTACTGGATGTGTATGTAAAATCTGAATTTCTATTATAAAGCAGCCCCACATTCACTTGCTAAGTAGACATATTTCTAGAGGTACACTGAACTGCTAAATTCTGTGATTCTGTGACTGGAGAATAGAAGTAAGGGAGGAAAAATGAAGGTCAAATGCAATAATGAAGCTTCAAAAGATTAGCGGCTGAATAAATAGTGGTGTCATTGGCAAAAACCAGTATATTCATTGGAGCAAATTCTATTAGAAGTAGGAGGGGATGGAAAACAAGTATGGCGCAGTGATTAGCTGGGAGTACTGATTCTTCTTTTAGAGACAGGGGACAAGCAGTATTATCCCCCCCAAAAAAATGCTAAATTTTTAGGATTTTAAGGAGAGAGTCATGGGAAAATGCTTCCTTTTTCTCCTCAATGATACAGGAGGCTCTCCTCTCTAAATTCAACTTCCAAAACTCAATTTCCAGAAAATGAAAAAAAAAATGTGATAAATAAGTAAATTGGAAACTTAGGCCAGGTGTTTAGGAATATATAAAGAGACTGTATGTCCATTCTACTTTCTTGTCAATTTTATCATTCTCTGGTTTTCTAATGCTGTAAGCATCATCAACTGAAATACAACAGCATGTCACACTCAACATCATGGAGAAAATTCACTAAGCTCTCATATAAGAATGGTAATGACTAAGTCTTGTCTAAAGAAATTTTATATATATATACATATATATATATATATATATATATATATTATGTTTTACAGAAGGTTAAAGTGTAAAACTCTGGAGGTAATCCTAAAATGTTTACCATTGGTGATATTTTGTTTTCCCTTTAGAAAATACTTATCAAATATGCTGAGCTCAGTATATAAACTACACTGTGTGATTAAGTTCTTTTACAAGTTCAATACACTATTTGAGGCTACAAGAATGTGGTTCAGCATCCAGGAAGTCTTATGGAACTAAATTACCTATGCAAAGAAACCTTAGGCTGTTTATACTATGTCTACCTCACAAGTTGAAAATGTATAGATTAAATTCCACACCCAAGGCAATAACTTTGTACAGTAAATGCTATCAAAAGGCAAAAAAAAGAATTAATGCCATTTTTAAACCTCAGGGAGTAACCTAAGCCCCAGGAGAATCTAACTCAAGTAGGGAATAAAGTTGATAATGTGAAGTACACTTTAAAAGGAATGAAATTATGTCTGTATTCAAGTCTATACAAGTTCAACTGAATACCTTAATTAATTTGGTATGGTAAGTTCCATACTAATACATGTAAATTATGCATGTTTAACCTTCAAGCCAATAAGAAAATTTTTCATCACCATACTTCACAGGATGAAAAAGTACAGCACCTTCAATTTATATATATTATTAAGCTGTACGTCATCATTCTTCTTAAAGAGTTAGTTATGAATATGCTAACAGCATTCAATTATGCTTTCTCTACCTAATTAGCCAGAAAATTTTATATAGAAAATGTCATGGGCAAGTTCATATTGGAACATAGAAGCTTAAGGACCTATAGTACCCTAAGTTAGAAATAATTTGTTGTAAGGCGATCGCTTCAATTACTTGTTAGATGAACGAAAATGCAGCTGGGCTCCATTATAACATGATCAACTACGGCAACTTTCTTGGATCCCTCCATCAAATGAGTTTAGTTTCCCAATGTATCAAAATAAAATATCATTATAGCAATTTTCCCCAAAATACAATTCTGTGGTCAAGATCCCTGGAGGACAACATTTTATATAGCAAGGATGCTCTTGGCACTCGCCTAAAAAATTCTCATCCTATAATATTTCAACACGCTAATGGGAAGGATCGAAAAC
Organism: Sarcophilus harrisii; assembly: GCF_902635505.1. NCBI lineage: Eukaryota > Metazoa > Chordata > Mammalia > Dasyuromorphia > Dasyuridae > Sarcophilus > Sarcophilus harrisii. The sequence goes on from NC_045431.1 coordinate 25,204,851, forward strand.
TAGCAATAGCATGTGAGGACCATAATCCAAATTACTAACAGGAAAAAACAAATTAAAATAACTGATTATTAAAATAACTCATGTTCCACTTTACATCCCTCCAACTGGGGCAAAGATAATAAAAGACAGATATAGTCAATGCTGAAAAATTATAGGAAAACAGGTATACTAACACTCCTGGTGAAGCTATGAAGTGATGGAACTGTTCCCGATGATAATTTTTAATTATCACAAATTGTTTATACATTTTGACCCAAATATCAGGTTACTAGTCATAAAGCTGGAGTCCAAAGAAAGACAAGACAGATCTCTTTATATAAACCAAAATATTCACAGTAATCATTTTTGTGGTACCAAAAATCATGGCAACAACTGCCTGGGGAATAGCTTATCAGCGTGTACTTCATGAATATAATGGATTATTGGCCACAAGAAATGATGAATAGAAGCAGAATTAAGGGAATGTTATACGGACAGTAAGGTACATAAAAAAGAACTATAAGAAAACCAAAATAAGCAACTTCAATGACCAAATCTGGTTCTAAAAGAACAGATGATTAAAAATATCTTTCTCCTTTCAGTGTAATGATGAGGGGCAATAGGACTTAAAATGCTGAATATAAAAGTAGAGAAGGTCAGTCTCAATTGGTTTTGCTTAATTATTTTCTTTGTTATAAAGAGGGGCTAACTATACTAGCAGATGGAGTGTTAACTAGAAAGATAAAAGGAGAGAGGGAAGGGCACTTACAAGAAGCATCTGAATCATTTAAAAAAGTGAATGGTAAGGAGGAATAATATAAAAATCCAAAGCCACTCTTTTTTTTCAATCTTTTCTTGTCTCATTCCACAGAAAAAAGGAATTCTGAAGGAACATATTCCCCAAATGTTATCTGAAAGTTCCCTTTGTTCCTTTCAGATGGGAGAACAAAGTAAATGTTCACTTGAGGGTTAATGAACCAATACTGAAATGTACCTAATTCTCACTCTATCCTTCCAAACCTATTTATCTTATCTAAAACATCCTGATCTACTCCCCTATACTTCCTTTAAAAAAAAACAAAGAAAAAGAAAGAAAAAGGGAACCTTCATGAGACAGTCCCTCTATTCTCTCCACACAAAAAGCACAACAGCTTGGACTGGTGCTTAATTTTAGATGTTCTCCAATGTAAGACTAATGAATCGTGAACAAATTACTGGAAAACATTCTTTCAAACACATCATCACAACTAAATTATCTGAATATAATCACAGATATCTAGTCACATGATAAGACTAGGAAAAACATCACTAATTTTTTTTTGATATCCACATTATTTTAAAATCCAAATAAATGTTTTAATGTATAGATTTTTTTTTTAAAATATACAGGTAAAGTCTTCTCTCTTACTGTAGTCACTAAATGCTGAAATCATTGTTGGTTTCACAGAGTGCTGCAGGAAATGGGAAGGGTTGAATAATGTCCTCTTGCTCCATTTCTAATTCTCTCTCATTTTAATTAGGGACACACATAAAAAAGGCAAATCATCTAGATCTCATCTCAACACTGACTAAAGAAGCATATTCTCATTCTGTATTAACAATAATCTTGGAAAATTCACTGGCAGGGGCGTTAGCATGGTTATGGCCAGACTCTTAGGACATCTTTGGCGAATCTGTCTTATAATTACGGATGACAACAATTCTCCTTTTACAAAAAGAAAGATTTTTAGAACATTAAGGCCCTCTACTGGATTTTAGAGTATTGCATTTACTTCCTCCTCGGTTAAAAGAAGAAATAATCTTAAATTAGAGAATAATTACCTAGCACTAGGCAACGACAGAAGAGTTTTGTTTTGTTTTTAAAGGGGGATTTTTTTGGTTTGGGGGGTATTTTTTAAAAGAATCTTTCTAATAGATCTTTCTGTTTGAAACTTATTTAAACATTTTCCCCTTTGAATCATATTCAAATGTAATTAAACTGAACCCACAAATGCTGGAGAGTTCTTGAGGAGCTGTTTATCCAGATAGAGCTGGTGCCCCTGCCCACATGGAAATGATGGATCAGATAAAGAAAATGGTAAAGAAATAGATTCATCTCACATGGTCACATCTAACAACCATTTGTCCATTTATAGGACATCCTATCCTGTCAATAGGAGAACAGAATAGCAAATGGAACAAATTCTTTAAAATGGAGTCAATATGCATTTACACAATATTACTGAGTCTTGAAAGTACAATTTGTCTCATGCACATGCGAGGTTACCTCATCAAGGTATATATAAAATCTGAGGCAGCAAAGTGTAGAGTGCAGGCTAATAAGTGGAACAAAATCAGAGACTGATGTAAACAAAAGTAACAAAACAATCAAATAGACACTAAAAGGACTGCCAGGATTTTCTTAAAAAAAAAAAAGAAAAAAAAGAATTAACATTAAATAAGTTCTGACCCTCACAAATCTTTTATATGGCATTTTATATTTATCCTGGATGAGGGACAGGTTAAAAAAAGAAAAAAGAAAATGAAAGACATAAAAGTACATTTAAAAATTACATTCTCAATTCTAAGAATGCGCTTGAAAACCCACGTTACATTTTAAATTAGGATAGATATAGGAAAAAAATTAGATTGCAAAAAATTAAATAGAGCCATTTGGCTGAAGAAAGTATGAGAAGCGAACATCATCACACTAATCAGAAAGCAAATAGGTCATTAACCAATCTGTAAAATGAAGAGATTGCTCACAATAGCCTCTGAGGTCTCTTCCAGTTGTAAATCAGTGATCCTACATTACCAATATATCAAATCAAAGTTTAGAAAGATTTTTAACCTTCTACTTAAGAAAATAGATTTGCAAAACGTATTTTAATAACATTTGAATGTTAAACATCAAATAGAAAATCAGCACTTCAATGCTGCTTCAAATAGACTTTTACAATATATATTCATTTGAAATAACAAAATCCAGTAACAATCAAACAGAACTTGGCACCTCAGTGCTGCTTTAAAGACTTCTAAAATATGTATTTATTTTAAAATAACAAAATCCAGCAACGATCAAACTAAAATCAGCACCTCACTGCTGCTTTCCAAAAGCCACCCAACTTCAGTCAGTCCCTTCTAGCCTTGTTCACTTGAGGGTTAATGAACCAATACTGAAATGTACCTAATTCTCACTCTATCCTTCCAAACCTTTTTATCTTATCTAAAACATCCTGATCTACTCCCCTATACTTCCTTTTAAAAAAATGGTTTTATCAGTTCTTTAACTTTAACTTTAAACACACCTGTTGGAACTACCACAATGTTTTTTTCCACAGAAATGGGGCACATGGACAACACAGCGGGCACAGAACCATGTCTGTTTGATTAACAGCTGGAATCTGAGAAGAAATGATTAAGCACTTCTTAATTACCCTTTGGGATGAATTTATGTTGCTTTAGCTGAAGATGAACTTTTCAAAAATTAATTGTGACTGTTCTGTTCACTTCTGGAAAAGGTGATGACCAGACCAAAATGTGCTTTAAATAGCTTCCCTGTTGCTGGAGAACTTGAAGACAATGAAGACAAAAGCTTTTATAAAAATCTCTGGTGGAATATTCACAAAAGGGGCAAAGAACACTTCCCACTAAGAGCCTATGAGGAGGAAGACAGTTAAAAGTGCAGTTGTTCACGTCATCCCAAGGGACGGCAATTTCTAATTATGGCAATCATGGAGATAATTTATAATTACTTTAACAATGCCCACCTGCTCATTTTTGCAGAGCCACACATTGCTTCCATTCAACACGGTAAAAATTTTAGCTTTATATCCTCTCAATTCCAGATAGCCACACTTCTCTGGTAGAACCGATCGAGACTGAGGAGCAAGTGGCTGAGATTTCAGTGCATTTAACAGAATAGTGATCCAGTCATTTCTCTCCTCTGAAATAAAAGACAAAGAAAATAAGTCTCTAAATCTATATACGTATCCCCACACACACCTAATAATAAATTACATACTGCATGCACACAGGCCATTTCTTCTAGCCCTCAAAGGACTCATCAATACTGTTATTCCCTGCATTGAAGCACTCACTGAAGAAGCAGGTCCTGCCTTTTCAAGAAAGGCAAAGTTTGACCAGCTCCCAAGGTCTTTCCCACTTTGTAGATACCAGTGTATTCATACACTCTTATCACAGACAAATACAAAAAAGTACCATCTCATTGTCTACAAATGGTGTGATTATCCACTGCCTTCTCCCCACCTGGGCCCCATTGTACTAGCAAGGTCAAGGGCAAATTCCAGCTTGGAAAGAGAAGAGCCAAGAGCCGAGTGTCTAAACATCAGCAAAAACAGAAGGTTTTGGTGGGGGCTGGGCAGGAATCACAGAGAGAAGGGAGGCAGGGAAAGGGAGCAGGTGTCTCCCTCATTCAGCAAAGCCCCTAGGGTTTTCTCTCACAAAATCTGGTGATTCCACTGGGAAGTGTCGCAAACTCTGTCATATATGGATATATTAAAACTCGTTGGTTTTGCTTAAGTATTTTTCTTCCTCACAAGAAAGGAGTAAACATGAGAAGGTATATCATCAAATTAGTGATGTAAAACAACCTATGTATAATATTTATATTGTTTATATATGGTAAAGTCCAAGCTAGCTCCCTAGAGGCCTCAAGAACAGCCTGAGTCAGGATAAGCAAAAGTCCTTGGTCTTCAGGGGGAGAAGTGAAGGAGACAGAGAAACTGCCAGGACTTTTGCCAAGGATCCTTCCTTGATTCTAGAGTCCAGAATCTCCACATTTTTTTCCTCCTCCTCCTACAGCCAAGTGAGTCTGGCTTGTCTCTAATGTCCACCCTCTAATCCCTCCTATGATTATCTGTTTACACCAAAAGATCAAGCCAGCAGGGAATAGAGAGAAGGGCCATTTTTCCAAACATATGCTAATAGAGTTATTGTCCAATAGGTAATTAGCCCTAAGTGCTCAGTTGTCTCATTCAAGCATCCCTATTAAGAGTTTCAGCCCTTTACAATATAAGTGTGTGTATATATACATATATATTTATATAATAGATAGATAGATATAGATGCTTTTTAAAAGCAAATCAAGACAAAGGGAAACAAAGATGCCCCATGGTTTTAGGGAGGCCAGAGGACAGCAGTGGCTCACATTATCCTACATAGTAAGGGCATAAACAAGATCATACCGAACCCAGTTCTTCCCATGACAATCAGTGACTCTGACACCTCCTTATTTCTAAATACTCCTTATTCTGACACCTCTTTATACCTAAATTAGAAACCACACACACACCCTGGGGCCTGCATGCAGCCCACAACTTTCTTAATTCAATTCAAATGAGATTAAAATACAACTAGGAAATATTTAACAAAATAAATAAAAATAGAATAGACGACCATGTTAACATGTGGCTTCCCAAATAGCCCATGTACGGTTTCAGTGGCTTCGTTTCTAGCTGACTTTAACAGGCTGTCATAGACCAAACAAACCAACATGTAAATGGGAGCTCAAAGACGGGTTCAAAAGCCAAATCTGAATGGTTTTTGCATGGTCTTCACCTCCACTAGTACAGAATCATCAACATTTGACCTTGCTGCTGACAATCTAGTCAAAGTTTTTCATCAGTTAACTATGATGGACCTGGTTGTTTTCAACAATGAGAAGATTAAAGGCAATTCCAATTGAGCTGTGATGGAAAGCACCATCCACATCCGGAGAGAACAATGGAGGCTGAATGTGAATCAAAGATAGTATCTTCACTAGTTTTTTGTTGTTGCTTGTTTGTTTGCTTGTTTTTTTTTTCTCTTTTTTCCCTTTTGATCCGATTTTTCTTGGGCAGCATGATCAATGTGGAAATATGTTTAGAACTGTATATATTTAACCTATTTCAAATTATTGCTGTCTAGGGAAGGGAGGAGGGCATAAAGAAGGGAGAAAACTTTGGAACACAAGATTTTGCAAGGGTGAATGTTGAAAATTACTTTTACATGTATGTTGAAAAATAAAAAGCTATTATTATAAAAAGGAAAGAAAGTCTTTCATAAGAAAATCCCAAATGATTTTTGTCACATATATCTCCATTCACACACGTATGGATGTGTACGTATATGTGTCTTAGGTACATGTAAGGATGTACATGTGTATTTACATCCATCATTTCCATGTTCAACTCAGAATATAAGATTGACGGGGTGAGAGGGGTGATATTTACATGTTTATTTTCAAAGAGGAAAAAAAAAAACTTTTCTCAACTTCTGAAAAACCCTTCAAGGAGAAGGATGAAGTTTCATGCAGTTTTGTATTTCCCCAATGGATATCATAGTACATTCCATTTAGCAGATGCTCAGATACTTAAGATGCTGCCTTATTACTATGGATGAACAAGTATTTCCCCTATCTCCCCCAAGACTAGGGGAGAAGCAGCATAAATAAGATCTGACAACCAGAACGATCTTTTTCCAGACACCGTAATTCAGAAGGGGCCTCTGGGTAGTGCAGGGGATACAGGACCAGTTCTAGAGTCCAAGAGGGCCCAGTTCAAATGTGATCTCATCATTTGTGACTTACTAGCTGTGAACCTCTGGGAAAGTCAAGTAACTCCAATTACGTCACAAAAGAAAAAAAGGAAAAAGCTAACTTTTCCAGCAATATGAAAACAAGTGAGCTTACAATCTACGGTTACTGGTGTTAATCAGTCCCTGCAGTCCTGTCCTGCTCTTCATGCCCTCATTTGGGGTTTTCTTGGCAAAGATACTGGAGTGATTTGTCATTTCCTTCTCTGGCTCATTTGACAGATGAGGGAACTGAGGCAGAGTTAAGAGACTTGCCCAAGGTCATACAGGCCAAATTTGAACTTAGCAAAAGCAGATAGTTAAAAACTTCCTAGTCCCCTCTGGGGTAGATTTCTTTCCTGTCCTTCTCTTCCCCAAGGTCTCTGCCCATGTGGGTTAGTCCCAGGGGTCTGTTTTCCATCCCTTCAAAAACACAATCATCTCATAAACTGGATTTAAAACCCTGCTTTCAGGATGCTTTTCCAAATACATTTCACAAAGCTTGTTGTAGGAGCACAAACCAGCTAATTACTGTTCTAAAGGAGACAACAGTACCATTTTAAATAGATATTTAAATATATGAGGTCTGTGACAATATGTCAGGGCTGAACACTTTCTTCCTAAAACCTTTATAATACGCAAGTTCAAGGTGGGGATTATTCACAATTGTTACCAAGTTTAAAAAGAAGTCTGGTGTCATGCCAATTTTTTATATTTTGTTTTTAAACGATGATGCATAAAAACCATTGTTTAAAATTTAATTAATAATTAGCTGGACTTCCAGATCAGTGTGTGTGTACTCTCCTAAATTCTCCTCAAACTGGCAACTGTAATATGATCTTTAAGCATCTTATTAATGAAGCCACAAATGATACCCCACAGAGTCTCAAAGAACTATGTAATCCTTCAATACCTAAATGACTACCAGGAAGTGAATTGAACGGGCAAGAAGTAAAATTGGACATCTCTAGAGTTGATTCTAATTATCCATGATAATGGAGGCGAGCTTTGGCATTATACTTCAAAAAATAATAAATATTACAGAAATTATTTCTGCTCGGCTCTGGCATAGGTTCAGATAATTACTTTCAGAGATGAGGGATTGGATGTTCTGGGAAGCCACAGCATCTCAAATAGAGTAATGCTGTGACACTGAGTCAGAGAGAGCTGGGAAATAGGCAAGTTTTCTCGGTCACATTTTGCCCAGTGATTTCTGCATTTTGTACAATTTGGGGCTGACATCATGTACAAATATCCGTAGCGTGTTTGAGTTTAGTATTACATTAAATCACTATTTCTTCTCCGACTGTGCCCATTACAACTTTTCTCTGCTCTATATATTTTCAGGCTTTAAAAGAGCATTTAAATAGCCACCTTTTTCACTACCATGATTACCTGGTCAGGGTACGGAAAAAAAAGATAACATCTTTGTTGGCCTTTCAACCACCTCCTTGGTTGTCAGGATTACTTCTTTCTTTTTACTTGAACCCCTAGCACCTAGCAGATCACCTAGCACTCAGTTGTGCATTTAAGAAAATACACATAGATTTATGGTCTTCCTAAGAACAACACACTCTGTGTTATATACTTTCCAGTAAAATACTTGAAATATTCAAAATATAAATACAATATGAAATGACATACAAGAAAACTTAGACATATATATCTGATGATCAAACATTAAAAATCATTTATGTTTCCTGCCATCTACACAAGATCTCTTCTTCAAAATATCCTCAAACCTCTTTGGATCTAAGTCATGGGAGATCTCTTAATTGCCTAATTTTATGGCCTTTTACTGGTCCTTATAATTCTCTATTTCTTGCCTACTTCTGACCCTGTTGATGATGTTCTGCATCAAGAGACTCTCTTGATGGGACTCCTGGTCCTTCTCTAATAATAATAATAATAGTAACCACAAATAGTAACCAGCATTTACACAGGACTTACTACTGGTTCTTTATCTATGGCCACTAAATGTATATCCCCCTCCCCAACTACTCCCGCACCCCAACTGTTCTGGACCACGTTCCCTTTTCTCTAGTCAATCCTGTATTTCGCTTAATGATTTCATTAGCTTTCATGAGTTCGATTACCATCTCTATGCTAATGATGACCTGATCTATAAATCTAATTCCAGTCTCTCCTGAACTAAATCCACATCCCTATTTATTTCTTGGACATCTTCTACTGGTTTTCCCAAAGAGATCCCAAAATCAGTATATCCAAAACAGGGCACATTATATTTCCCTCAAACCCTCCTCTCTCTCCTGAACTTCCCTATAAAAAGGGCTTGCAATATTGGGGTCATCTGGGAATCCTCACTCTCATTAACCCCATACAACCAATCTTTCCATTTCAACACCCCTTCCTATAACCCTTTCTCTCAAGCACTAACAAGGGCCCCTCCATCCTTCCATCGGCCCCTCCACCTTCCGTCAGTCGCTCTACCCTTCCATTGGCCCCCCATCCTTCTGTTGGCCTCTCCATCCTTCTGTTGACCTCTCCATCCTTCCGTCGGCCCCTCCACCTTCCGTCAGTCCCTCTACCCTTCCATTGGCCCCCCATCCTTCTGTTGGCTTCTCCATCCTTCTGTTGGCCTCTCCATCCTTCCGTCGGCCCCTCCACCTTCCGTCAGTCCCTCTACCCTTCCATTGGCCCCCCATCCTTCTGTTGGCCTCTCCATCCTTCTGTTGGCCTCTCCATCCTTCCGTCGGCCCCTCCACCTTCCGTCAGTCCCTCTACCCTTCCATTGGCCCCCCATCCTTCTGTTGGCCTCTCCATCCTTCTGTTGGCCTCTCCATCCTTCCGTCGGCCCCTCCACCTTCCGTCAGTCCCTCTACCCTTCCATTGGCCCCCCCATCCTTCTGTTGGCCTCTCCATCCTTCTGTCAGTTGCCAAGGTAATCTTTCTAAAGATCAGACTGGACTCTTGTCTCCATCTTGGTCTATCTCTCTCTCCCACCCCAACAAGCTCTAATAGCTTCCTGCTTTTTCCAAGATCATGTATAAAGTGCTCTCTTGGCCCTTAGCCTTCATTATCACCTGCCTCCATCTTAGCTTTCAGATGGTTTTAGACTTTACCCTCCTGTAATTCCTACACAGGCTTGTTCCTGCTGTTCCCTACCCTAACCTGAAGCCTTCCTGCTAGCCGGGACTTGTGCCGACAGTTTTCTTCCTTCTCCACTCTACATCTGCCTGGATTCCGACCCAACTGGACCTTCTCCATGACACCAGTGCAGGTGTTCCTTGCACCTTCCATCTACTCTACATATCTGCAATGGCCTGGTTATTTACAAAATTACATCATGAGCTTCTCGAGGAAAGTCTTTGAAGTCTCAGGGGTTAGCACAGTGCCAGGAACACAGTGAGCGCTTAATACATGCTTACTGACTGTTGACCGACTTTCGGATAATAATCTTCGACTTCTACGACTTACAAGCAGTACGGCTCCCAATTTCACTTAAAAAAACAACTAGAGCCAACACACAAGGCCACTGATTTACAAAGCAAGTCATGTCTATCTTTTGAATCCTCACAACAAGGATGTGAGATATAATCAGACATGATTATACCCATTTAACAGATTACGTAAACTGATGTTCAGAGGAGTTAAATGATCTAGCCCACAATCACTCAACCAATAAGGAAGCAGACGTGGCACCCATCCTAGACCTACTGACTCCAAATCCATTGTTCCTTTCACTATTATCTCAGCTGTTTTCTACCACTTAAAGTTTCTGCCTCAGCTTCCTTGTCTATAAAATAAAAACACCAATAATTAATCTGCCCGTAATAGGTTTGCTGGGATGATCAAAGGAAATAATGTATCTGGCTGTGTGAAGGAAGTGAGCAGAGACAGAAAAATCAAAAATTATAGAATGCTGCAAGTCCGTGTTATTATTGACAGAGCAGCACACTGCCCACGGCAGTAACGCATTAGCCTCATTTTGATTGCTTTATGGATAAGCAAAACATATTTTTAGAACTACTTTGGATTTTTTTTCTCTGATTCAAACCATAACTCCCCATATTGTATACAATCTACAGAAGTGTTGGGGTTTTTAATGTTTAACAGAGCTAAGCTAACAAAGAATGCCATCACCTTATGGTTAATAGGGAGTTATACAATGTAAAACTCAGACTTCATCTATTAACTTTGTCCTACTTTTAAAGTTTATTCTAATGAGTGACTCACAGCAGATAGGCTCATTGATTTTTTTTTTCTAAGTGAAAAGGTAACGTTTCTTGCCATCCCACTGCCCTTAAAAAATTTATTTGCTGATTTTTAAATACTAAAATGTACCAAAATAAGATGGGCTTTCACTGCTGATGGGGCTATGAACTATTCCAACCATTAAGGAATACAATTTGGAATTCAGCAAGAAAATTTTCCAGTTTGTTCACATTGCATGTTCCAAAGAGCCAACTAATGGATATATTATAATCCAAAGACATCACTGAACAGGAAAAAAGATGCATTTTTACCAAAAAAAAAAAAAAAAAAACATCATTTATATTAAGACAAACTATAAGAAACAGCTAATCCAATAATTTGGGACTGGTGAACAGATCGAGGTAATGGAATACATTCTGTTCCATAAAAATGATACATATGAAGAATCCAGAGAAACATGGGATGACTTATATGAACTCATGCAGAATTAAAAAAAGCAAAAACGTAAGGACAATGTACATGATTTCTAAAGCAAATAAAAAAAGTGCTAAAAAGCTACAAAACATAGATTTAAAAAATGATTGACAAAGTTGTCAAAATATTTTATTTAAAAATATTTTCTTTCTTTTCATTAAGAAATAGGAAGAAACAACATGGAAAGGAACCTGTACTACTGGGTCAAGGGAATGTATTTTGAGGAGGTTATATTGTTAGGATATATATGAAGTCAAAACAAAAGCTAAACAACTAGTAAGGTAAAATACCTTTAATTACACCAGTCGAAGCCAAAATTGCACAAGGTCATTTTTTTTTCAAATTTAGAAAAATATGGGGTTTTGGGGGGCTAACGAGTTCTTATACTCTGTTCAGATGTTAGAGAAATGAAATCAAGAATCAGTCAACTCATTACAATGTAATTTCTATGCTATTCAAAAGATCTCAAAAAAAATACTTTTAAAATCTATTCCCAAAATTTGCTGTAATTTATAATTAAATCAGCTATTTATAAATCATTTCCTATATGTAAATGTACTTATCAATGTAAACTTAATTTTTTAAATATATACAGACTAAAAATTATACTTACCTTCTTTTTCTACTCTAAATACAAACGTCCTTTGTGATGTAACAACTTCAAATTTGCTGTCTCCTTGACCCCGGATTGTCGATACAGCAGAGAGAGGAATTATTCCTTTGGAATACACTTCCTATATTTGGGGAAGACACAACAGCAGCATTAATGGAACTTAACTGTTCTTATTCTGAAATACAATACCAAATTTCATTTTGCAATCCCATTGTTAATCCCAAAGATGGCAATATATGCCCACACTAATATAATTTCTAAAGAATCAAATCATCTCTCATTTCTTCTTCTATGTGTTTTGTTCTACACTGGTCACTTAAAAACACAAACCTACTCCAAGGACTGCAAATTAGTTCAAAAAACAGCAGTGAATTTATTCTGTAACTCTGCTCTCTAAGTTGTTCATTCACAATTATTTTATGGAGTTTGCAGGCATCTGCTGGCTATTACAGGTACTGTAACTAAAATGTTTCACATTTCTCTATTTGTCTCTATCAGCTATGGGAAAAAAAAAAATCACCTAAATCTAAGCACCTGAAATAGTTTTCTTAATCTCTTTAATTTTACGTAACTTAACTCTCATAGCAGGAATTTTAAAAATTACAAAGGTTGCCTGTTTACAATAAGAAACCCATGTACATGAAGGTGTCAGCTATTTACATAATGCTGTGGTTTACAAATGGTGAAAATTTACTTTCTAGGCAAGAAGGAATCCTCCTTTCTTTCTTCAATTTATCAGAGGTGGTCATTTAGGTTTTCGTTTAAAACTGAGTTTTTACTAAATATCTGATGTATGTCAAGCACTAAAGTGGATATGATGGAGGAGGGGTTTGAGGAGAATGGGGATAGGGCAGAAAAGGGGGAGAGTAAGAGAAAGAAGGAGGAGAGGAAAAATGATAGTGGGGGAGGCTGAGGAAGTAGGAAAGGAGAGGGGGGAAAGGGAAAAGAAAAAGGAGGAAAGGAAGAGAGGAAAGGGAAGAGGAAGAAGAAAGGAAAAAGGAGAAGGAAAATGTCACACAAATGAAGCAGAAGCATCAATCAACATCCATGCAGGTTGCATGCAGCCTACAGCACTCCTTCATGCAGTCCAAACCAGATCAAATGTAATTGGAAAATATTTAATAAAATAAATAGAAATGCAATGAAATACAGACAATATCACATCCATATATGGCCTTCAGGGCTCCTTACTATGGATTAATGGCCCTTATTTCTAACGCTTCTTAAATTGTGGGTCGTGACCCCATATGAAGTCTTATAACTGAATGTGAGGGTCACAAAATTATGACTTATTATTAATAAATGTTTGCACTGTGTACCCATTTTATATACCTACATACCCAGGGTCATGTAAAAATTTCTCGGGTGAAAAGGGATTGCAAATAGACTTATGATAAAGTCAAAGAGGTGAGCCAGAGACACAGTCCATGAAAACAAAAAGGCAGAGCAAATACTTCTGATGGCCGTGGGAATGGGGAATGCTGGTAATTCTACATACTCAGATGGTGTCGGAAATGAACTAGGCTGGCATCTAGAAGGAAGAGGATTTCACGGAGATTGACAAATGAACGGAGGCAGGAAACAAGACAAAGCAAGAAAGCAACGTTTAGTTCACTTCAACTGAAATAGAGTGCGGATGGCAGTCATGCGAAATGAGTCAGCAAAGGAGGGTTGTAGAGACTTCAAACGTCAAGCCAGGGGAGAAGAGATTTGATCTCGGAAGGCGAACGAAGGTTTTCTAAGCCGTGAGGACATGGGAGATCTGTGCGTTAAGGAGGGGCTTTCTGCAGCTATGTGAAAAAGGTGTCAAGAGTGAGATCAAAGAGGAGGTTGGAGGGGGGAGGAGGAGCAATCATTAAACTTGAAAACTGGAAGAGATCAACAGATAATCCAAGAATTCACTCCATAATTTGTCCCCAGGGAGAAAGGGAAGCCATGACTTTCTGGGGCAGCTCACACTGTTTTTTAGATGGCTCTGATCATTAAGAACAATGTCTCTGCCATATCAGAGAGAATCCTAAAACAATCAAGCTGTGTGATAACAGGATGTAATATAGACTAAGAAAGAGCAGTTCCTGTCACTAAAGAAATCAGAATTTATGGTGGAGCAGGTAGGGCACCAGATGTGAAGTCAAGAAAATTTAGGTTCAAATCTCAGCCTCCGACACAACTCTGTGATCCTGAGAAAACTGCTAGAGCTTTCTGTGCCTCAGCTTCCCCTCTGCAAAATGAGAGGGTTGAAAGGTCACTACTTCCTCTAATCTATGATGAAATGACCGCAAAAACCCTAACATCCACAATGCCCTCTCTGATTCATACAACCCTTTCGGTTCACAGGGAGGACCTCTGGCTTCTGGAAGGAGCCATTATTTGGGTTCTTTCTGTATATTCATCAGTGAGTTTTAACCATTTGGCTACAATGACAGAAAACACAAAAAATAAAATGTGAATTATGGACTAATATTGTTACAACTAACATGAGTCTAATTTTTGGAGAATGATTATTAAATTATATTTAAACTTAAAACTGATATAAAATATACTATTTGGAAGAACTGAAGCAAGGATAATCAGTTTGTTTCAGCCTTTTTTTTAAACCATGTATTTCACAGTTTCCTTAACTTTGGGGTTGCCTTTTAGATCATTTTTCAAGTTTCAATACACAGAAAGGAATCTTTAGCAAAAATGATGACATGGAGAATTAGAGATGTTATGGGAAAATGTTTGCTCTCTTTTACAGTAGGAGTCCAGATTCCTATTCATATATGACTACAGTTCTGATATATATTTTAATACTTTTTCATTATGTGGCACCACTCACCCTGAGAAATAGATTTTGTGGTCTCGCTAGCAATCACCATGCTTGGCCATTTTTTTTTTTAAAACCATAATTCTTATATCAAGATAGAGAGAAGGTGACATATTCTCAGGAAATAACACCCAAAAGTAACACCATCTCCAAACAGTTTATTGCCAGCTACATTGGAGGTTATTTGGCTTTATGTCACCAAGAACAAGAGAGAGATAGGGTTTTATTTAGATAAATACAGAGTTCTGCTTTGCGACTTTTCTAAAGAGTATCTAATTTAAAAATCTGGTCAAGTACTTCTTCCTTAACTACTAGTTCAAACCTGTTTCCTTTCTTGATTATAGGTAACTGTACAGGTAAATGATCGTCTGCGGATTAGACTGCTAATGGTATGTTTATTATTAGATCACCAGAGCCAAAGTATGACACAAGTGTAATGGACAGTAGGAAGCTGTAAAGTATGACACGTGGAGGCTAGCATGATTCTGATCTTGGTATAATTCCAAGGAAACGTGTCCCTACAAACTTAACTGTCAAACTAGTCGTCCAGCCTCTTCCCTCAAACTTATCCTTTAGAAAAATACTCCCCACTCCATGAACAATATTCTTTCTGGAAGGAGCATCAGATATATTGGAAGACTAATATTTTTAATGGAAATAGCACAGTGAGAGTTAAGAATTTCAGTTCATCTAAAAATGAGTATTTTATAAATGGAATTTATTGACTTAAAGTAGACTTTAAATTATCAATGATTCAGGATTTTATTGGTTTAGGCAACTCTTTCACTAATGGAGAATGAAATCCATCTCTCCATTACTATACAGTATTCATAAGTTAATGTGATCAGACAAATTCATCATCTTCAGACTTCTGGGGAGCAATCTTGCTGAGCTTAGCTAGGATGACTGGGAGACAAAGAATGCATCATTTTGCCCAGGCTGGCAGTTGAAAATGTTTTACCTTACTATAGGCCTTGGCCCTCGCTAGAGTAGCCTTTAAGAACCTACATTTGATTTATGGAAATTCTCCCAATTAAAAACTCTATCACAAAATGCTTTATAGAAGTGGGAGTGTTGAGAAGAAACATTTGACCCATTATTCATAGGAGGATGGTTCTGAGATCCTAAAAGCCCATCAAAAATTAAAAGTATCCAAAGACATGCTAGTTTATATCTGAGTCATCTTTGATATCTTCCACCTTATTCAGAAGTAAAGAAGGAAATTTGATTCAGGTTTGATATCTCTCTACCCCTCTCACTCCTAGCCAACATGTTTCTGCCAGTTTTTTTCAGATATTTTGTCATTATGGACTATCTGGAAGGTGATGAGATCTTTTCTCAGAAAGGAAAAAAATAAACTTTTTAGAAATTCCATCTACTTGTTGACTGAAGGGATTTCCAAACATTTAGCAAAGTATGGCTCACTTTTAAAAACTTTAACTTGTTTTCCTCTTTAAAAATAAATCAAAAAAAAAATTTAGAGATTTCCTCTTTCATCTTTTCAGAATTATCAAAGTACATCATTTTTTTTAACTAATAAAAAAAAGAAAAGTGGGGAAATGGGATTTCTTGCCAGTTTTAGACATAATGAAAATTTTGTCATCAGAACAATGGGAATGATAATTCATCAGCTTATTCATTTATTCAACCAATATTAACTGGATATCAGTTATACGCCCTCCTCGCACTCGAAATCCAGAGCATGATTTCAGGATAAAATTTTGGTAACAGGAAACTGATAAAAGAGTTAAATGTTATGTAGCTCATATAAGTGATGGGATATTACTAAGAGCTATCACTGGTCATCTCTTGGGGAGGTCACTGGATCGATTTTTCTTTTGCTTTTCATTTCCAGAACCCAATGGCAGAATCACACCTGGATGGAATTTTAGAGGCCATCCTGGTAAGTTATTTGTATAATGCTTTAAGGATTTGAATCTAAAGTTGGTCAGATCTACCACCATCACCACCACTGCAGCAAACTCTGGGGACAACACCGACAAGTCTCATACAAAGCGAGCAGGCAGGGAAGAATGGCAATCACCATCGCTCAAGGGAGCTTTCTTGTTGATGAGACACAGAATGATGCAGCAACCAGAATTCTGGGACTCTAGTTGGGTAACCCTTTCTAGGTTGAGTTTACTCTTCTCTCAAATAAAAGTTCCAGAGTCTATGACAGGGGTCCTCAAACTTTTTAAATAGGGGGCCAGTTCATTGTCCCTCAGACTGTTGGAGGGCCGGACTATAGGAAAAACAAAACCTTTGTTTTGTGGGCCTTTAAATAGAGAAACTTCATAGCCCTGGGTGAGGGGGATAAACATCCTCAGCTGTCACATCTAGCCCACGGGCCATAGTTTGAGGACCCCTGGATCTCCATTATGATTTTTTCAATTCTAATCCATGAACTCCTGATCCATGTAAGTGTCTAAATACTTGATAATCCAAGTTCTAAAATGGGTTGGTTCTAAAATATAAGGAAGACTAATCAGTCTCGATGAAGATATTCACACAGGGCTCGGAAGCACACACAAATACACCTATATGCCCTCTTTTCTCAACAGGATCTTCTACTTCCCTTCTGTTTTCTTCACAAGAATGACCCAAAGAGCAAAAAATAGAAAACAAAAACAGTTAACAGGTAATTCATTATAAAGGGATGTTAAGGCTAACCAACTGCTTTCAAGGAGTTCAAATCACCAGGCTTGGATGAAATACATGCCAGAAACTGAAAGAATCCATAGCTGTAATTGCTGAGTTGCTGTCAATATTTTTCACAACATAACAGATAAAGGGAAAGAAGCCATAGTACAGGAGAAGAGAAAAATCAGCATAATACACAAAGTGCTCTACTTGTAGTCAGTTAAATTTTGTCTTCATTATAAACTTGTCTGAATCTTAATTTTTCTCCTTTGTAAAAAAAAGTACTAATACCTGCCTTACAGAAATCACATGATAGTTTATATATATATATATGAAGACCGCATATTTTAAAATCAGCCAGAGTCAGGAATTCAGGTTAGGGGAAAATCGTCAGTCTTTATTCTCAGTGAAGAAGGATCAGAGGTGGAAGAGAATGGGCGATATAAATGTGTGCAGCTGAGTCAAGAAGCTAGCTAGACCAGCAGCCACACGGCCAGCAGCTAGGAGTATGGAACCCAGGCCCACTCTCTCCCAGCTACTCTTCCTGTCTCTCTGCCTCCACCCACCAAAATCATCATTTCTTATACAATACATCAGGACTTGCACAGAGAGTGGGCAGGGGCCATTCTTTACCCAATCATTTATATCAATAGGGTATAGTCCAATTACTATTTAGCCTCACGTGCTTGGGACCTCAGTGCATCAACTCAAGCCTCAGCCCATTACGTACGTGTATATATATATATATATATATATATATATATATATATATATATTTTTTAAAGGGTAACATTTACAAAATCCTCTGCCAACTTCAAAAGGTTATATTAACATCAGCTATCACTCTTGTGATTTGATGTGGAAGGTGAGAAAAATGTGACTATTCACAGAATATGGTCACACATGACACAAGTTTTAATTTTTTAGTAATAACATCCTGTGACCTCTCTGTGGGCTTTAAATAGCTAAAGTATAGACAAATTTTTATCAGTTCAAAAGTGGAAAATATTACAGTTTGGAGTCCCCTGGGTAAAAGACCATTAGCCACTTGGCTTTGAAGGAAAATTGCTGATGAGGGCCCTATACACACTCCTGTCTTGCATATTTTTCCTGGTGGTGCTATTCATATTATAACATATTATAACCCTCCATGGATGGAAGGTGTGTTTCAAGCAAGACTAAAGTTTGTCTAAAGCTCTCTTAGTTCTTTGTTTTTAAGCTAGATTTTATCTGCTGACTAATTGTTAATGTTTTCATTAACAATTACTGCCAAATGGTGTGGGCTTGTGAGCTAAAGGGTTAGGAGTACAGATTAATGGGATTAACAAGAGAAGTTTAAGACTGAAAACCTTCTGGCTAGTGGAAGTTCCTATCTGGGAAACAGCCAAGAGATGATGTCATGTAAACAATGATCGGAAGAAGAAATAAATGAGTAGACATTATTTCATAAATTTCACTTACCTTTTCATTATTGAAATAAGAAATGCAAAAACCATCAAATTTCACCCATCGCTTCTGAAACATGCGTTTTCTGTAAAAATAAAGAATATACTTGTTTCAATTTGTTGTTAATATTACACATTTATTTATTCTTTTTATTGGTTTATTTATTATTTTTGTGTGTTTATTATCGATTTCATTTATATATTTATTTATTTCCAGTATGCTGTGAGGTTGCTACTCTAACAAAAACATTTCTAATTTTTACCAATAGGTGCAAATTCAAAACTGCTCTTAAAAGTTAGGAGACAGGGAGTGGAATTGGGGATGGCTATAACTACATTTTTTGGGGGGAGAGGGATAAAAAAGTGAATTGCACAAAGATCTAAAATGATAAATGTTTCTATACTTCCTTATCTTTTGTATTAAAAGATACTACTCTCACATATGAATACAATTCTTTACAAAGTTTTACGGATGCCAAATTATTGCCATGGGGGTTCCCAATTACTGTTCATTTCCCTTAACACAGCCATTTCAAAGGAAAAGTTATTGGAAGTCTTCAGTACTTTTAGTACAAATACCTTTTTAGAAGCATCTGAGCACTAGAATACATAACACCATAATGAACTCAATTCTAATTTAAGTAAAAGCCCTCATCAAATGAAGAGAACTATCCAAGACCACAACAAACTAAAATGTGTTAACACAATTTAAAAGTGAGTTTTTAGTAAAGTGAAGTCTGCTTTGCTCAGACAAAAGCCTGTCTCTCATTCAGGCTTTGAAAATTTTACTTTGATGATATTAATAAGCAGAGAATGACAGTCCAATTAGTTTCCATTCCATCAAGGATTGGTCTTGACTACTGATCATAACATAAGAATTGCTAACCTTAATAGTTCTGAATAACAATAAGTGGCTCTCTAATTTTCTGCAGGGTCAAATGCACATATATAGATGTCGCCACACAGGAAATAATCTGCAGAAATAGAAAGGATTTCAAAAGAAAATATTTCAGCAATTTCTATCTCTTCCTTTTATGGCCCCACTTTCATGTTTGTCTAAATGCTCAAACAGAAAGATTCATTACAATGCTAGCTGGTAAACAGTTCCTGAAGCTTTCAGAAGGGAGCTTCCAGGAATGTCTGCTCAGTCCCTCGCACGTCCTTGTTGCACTTCTGTTCAACAATAAAGGATCCCTATTAAATGTATACTATGTTCAGAGCAAGGTTGCCATGTCACAGTCCCATGAGATATTAAGCTTAGAAAAAACACAGTCCTTCAAAACAGTCAATGACTATCGCAATCTAGTCTTTGACAAACCCAAAGATCTCAGTTTTAGGGATAAGAATTCTCTATTTGACAAAAACTGCTGGGAAAATTAGAAATTAGTATGGCAGAAACCAGACATTAACCCACACCTAACACCGTATACCAAGAGAAGGTTGAAATGGGTTCATGATCTAGACATAAAGAGTGATATTATAGGATAGTTTACCTCTCAGAACTGTGGAGGAGGAAGGAATCTGTGACTAGAGAAGAACTAGAGATCATTATTGACCATAATATAGATAATTTTGATTATATCAAGTTAAAAAAGCTTTGGTACAAACAAAACTAATGCAGACAAGTTTAGAAGGGAAGCAATAAACCAGGAAAACATTTTCATAGTCAAAGTTTCTGATGAAGGCCTCCATTTTTAAAATATATAGTGAATTAACTCAAATTTATAAAAATTCAAGCCATTCTCCAATTGATAAATGGTCAAAGGATATGAACAGACAATTTTCAGATGAAGAAATTGAAACTATTTCTAGTCATATAAGAAGGTGCTCTAAATCACTATTGATCAGAGAAATGCAAATTAAGACAACTCTGAGATACCACTACACACCTGTCAGATTGGGCTAAAATGACAGGAAAAGATAATGACAATATTGGAGGGGATGTGGAAAAACTGGGACACTGATACATTGTTGGTGGAACTGTAAATGGATCCAGCCATTTTGGAGAGTGATTTGGAACGATGCTCAAAAAGTTATCAAACTGTGCATACTCTTTGATTCAGCAGTGTTACTACTGGGCTTATATCCCAAAGAGATCTTAAAGAAGAGAAAGGGACCTGTATGTGCACGAATGTTTGTGGTAGCCCTCTTTGTAGTGGCCAAAAACTGGAAACTGAGTGGATGTCCATCAACTGGAGAATGGAATGCTCTATAAGAAATGACCAGCAGGATGATTTCAGAAAGGCCTGGAGAGACTGACAGGAACTGATGCTGAGTGAAATGAGCAGGACCAGGAGATCACTGTACATGGCAACAAGGAGACTATATAATGTTCAATTCTGATGGACGTGGCTCTCTTCAACAATGAGATGATTCAAACCAGTTTCTCTTGTTCAGTGATGAAGAGAGTCATCTGCATCCAGAGAGAGGACTTATGGAAACAGAGTATGGAACACAACATAGCATTTTCACGTTTTCGGTTGATGTTTGCTTGCATTTTGTTTTCCTTCTCAGATTTTTTTCCCCCTAGATCCAATTTTTGTTGTGCAGAAAGATAACTATAAATGTGTATACATATATTGAATTTAACACATATTTTAACATATTTAACATGTATTGGACTACCTGCCATCTAAGGGAGGGGGTGGGGAGAAAGAGGAAAATCTGGAATAGAAAGTTTTGCAAGGGTCAATGATGAAAAATTAACCCATGTATATGTTTTGTCAATAAAAAGCTTTAATTTAAAAAAAAAAAAAAACAAACAGTCTCTGACTTCATGGACCTACAGTCTAGTAAGAAGTATGGTAGTTCAAAAGAAATCAATGAATTTTCTGTGTTAATTTTATATTGCCATCTTTGGTTAATCACTTTTGTTTCAGCATGAGTTATGAAAAAATGCTTCAAAGAAGGATAAACTTAGAAATTTCCATAGGTAAAACCTTCACATTAATATTGAAATTAGTTGTAAGCTTAACTAGATGGGATCAAAAATAATATGTTCTTCTGCTCCTCTGATTTTTTCCTTTGGAACTAAACCTTCCCTATGTCCATTGCCCTACCAATGGAATTTTGGGGTATTTGTTGTTCAAGGCAGCTTTGGTGCTACAAAAAAACATTTTTCCTTCTTTTTTAAAAATTATTATTATAGCTTTTTATTGACAGAACATATGCATGGGTAATTGTTCAACATTGACTCTTGCAAAAACTTCTGTTCCAACTTTTCCCCCTCTTTCCCCCCCATCCCCTCCCCTAGATAGCAAGCAATCCCATACATTTTAAACATGTTAAAGTATATGTCAAATACGTATGCATATTTATACAGTTATCTTGTTGTACAAGAAAGATCAGATTTAGAAAGAAGGTAAAAATAACCTGGGAAGAAAAACAGTAACATAAACAAACAACAATAGAAAGAGCGCTAATGCTATGTTGTGGTCCACACTCATTTCCCAGTGTTCTTAAGCTGCGAAAACCAGTTCTCTGTTCATCATTGATCAATTGGAACTGATCACAAAAAAATACTCAACTGGAAACATGGAATGAATAATGGAAAGACCTGCCTCTACTTCCAACTCTCCTATTTTTCAATGTGACTTTAAAATAAGTCATCCTATGGATCTCATCTTCAGTTTGCTCTTCTGTTGAGTAAAGAGATGGCAGGAGAGAGGGAGAGGAGGTGAGAGCAGTCCTACTCTAAATCATAGGATTTCCAACTAAAGCTACTTAAGAGATCGTTTCATACAGTGTCCGACCTACATTTCACAGATCGGAAAGAGATCAGACAATTTTTACAGACAATTTTTTACGAGTATTTATTAAGTGCCCACTAGCTTCTAGGCACTGTGCTTAAGCACTAAGGAGACCAATCAATCAATAAATAAATAAAAATAAGAAGAGACAAAAATATCCCTAATATCAAGAGGCTTATAATCTAACTGGGGAGGCACAATTATATAGAAACATGTACAATGACAAGATAGATTGGAGATAATTTCAGGGAGAAGGCACTAGACTTAAAGGTGAACAGGAAAGGTATGAAAAATAGCGATCCACTTAATAAGGAAACGAGGAGGAGGAGGAGGAGGAGAGATATGGGGAAAATAAAAATGAATCCACTTTTGGACATATTGAGGTCAAGGAGATCTATAAGACATTCAGTTCCAGACGCCCAACAGGCAATTAGAGATGTGAATGTGGAAGAATAAAGTCTATCCCCAAAAAAGAGACCTAAGAATCATGTGCATGGAAATTAACTAAATCCATGGGAAATGATGAAGTCAAAGAGAGAAAAAGGGCCAAGACATAGCACCATGAAAGAACACTGGGATTTGATCCTAGGTCCTCCATAGGTTACTTTCCAATAGGCAATTATGCTCTTATTTCCTCTAAGGTTCTTTCTTCAATAAAAATTCATAACTCCATGAGACATAAAGAAACAATAAAACAAAGTCAAAAAAAAAAAAAGGGGGAAAAAAGAAAATGTGAAATATCTCGTTAGAAAGACAACTGACTTGGGAAACAGATGGATCAAAGATAACTTAAGAATTACTGGGATACCTCAAAGCCATGACCAAAGAAAGAGGCAAGACATGTGGAGAAACTATTGAGAAAAAACTGCTTTATCTTAGATCTAGAGGATAAAACTGGAAGAATCCAGTGATATCCTGAAAGAGGATGAAAAGTTCTAGGAATATTATAGAGCTTCTAGATTAAAGAGAAAATACTGTGCAGTCACACAAGATAAGAGAGAAGATATTCCCAAGACATAGAGACTTCCATTAAAGAAGCAGAGGGCTAGAAGTAGGATATTCCTGAAGACAAAGGAGTTAGAATTATACCCTTAAATCACCTACTCAGCAAAATTGAGTATAATCCTTCAACGGTTTGCAAAGGTGATACACGTAGCTCCTAAGAACTTTAGCATTATTAGAGCAGTAAAAATGAGTTCACAGAGACTGAGAGCATAGATATGAGTCAATTATGCTGGAAGGATCTTCAAAATAAAATGAAAGTGTGAAAAAAAAAAGGCACTGAAAAAAAGGGAGAAAAGAGAGGTAGAATAGGGAAAAGTTTCTCACATAAAGAGAAACACATGAAGAAAAACTTTTACAATGTAAGTAAAAGGAGGGGAGGATGGCAGGCAAGGCTTGAACCTCACAAATGGAAACACTCAGCTGTGTACAGAAGTGTAACTTAGCCAACAGGGAAATAGAAGGGGACAAGATAAAGGGGGGCTGGACGTGGAATAAGGGAGACAGTGTTTGGAAGCAAAATAAGCCTTTTGAGGAGCAACAGGATAAAGAGAAAAAAGAAACAGAAGAAAATGAGAAAATAAGATGAAGGTAAAAAAAGAGTAATCCTAACTGTGAATATAAATGGGATGAGTTCAGCCACAAAATAGAAGCAGAAACAGAATGGAAACCAGAATGCAGCATGTTATTTAGGAGAGAGAGGCTTAAAACAAAAAGATAATATAAATAAAATTTATATTTATTTATTTATCTGTATATTTATTTTATATATATTATTATACATATTACATATATATTAATATATATTAAAATAATAAAAAATTTAAATAAAAGGAAGGAGCAAAATCTAATATTATTCAGCTGAAGCAAAAAAAACATGGGTATCAATCATGATCTTAGACAAAACACGAGCAAAAAAAGACCTAATTAAAAGAGATAATTAGAGGAAACTACATTTTGTAAAAAAAAAGGTATCAGACAAAAAAGTTAATTTTTAAAATGACAGCACATGTTTCTGTAATAAAGATCTCATTTCTAAAATATATACTGAGAATAAGACTGAGTCAAAGATATAAAAAATAAGACCTATTCCCTAACTCATAAATGGTCAAAGGATATGTATGACCTATCATTTCCAGGAAAAAAGAAATCAAATCTATCTGTAGTCACAGGATAAAATGCTCTAAATTACTATTGATTGGGGAAATGCAAATTAAAACAACTCTTGAGAGATCATCTCACATCTCTCAAGGGAAAAATAGATACACTAATGAACTAATGATGGAGGAGTGAACTGTTCCAATCATTCTGGAAAACAATCTGGAACCTATGACCAAAGGACTATAAAACTAAGTATACCCTTTGAGCCAGCAATTCCCCAAATAGATCTGTATCTCAAAGAGATCAAAGAAATGTTTATAGCAAACTCTTTATACAAAAATATTTATAGCAACTCTGTTTGTGTAGACAGAAATTGAGGGTTGTTTTCTCCAACTCTTCATGATGACACTTAAGTTTTTCTTGGCAAAGATACTGGAATGGTTTACATTTCCTTCTCTAGCTCATTTTACAGGTGAGGAAACTGAGGTAAACTGGATTAAGTGACTTGCCTAGGTTCACACAGCTACTTAAGTACCTAAGGCTAGATCTGAACTCAGGCATTCACCCCAACAAGTTGCAGCATATGATTATGATAGAAATTACCTACTCTATAATAAGAAATGACAAGGGGGGTGGTTTCAGAAAAACATGGCAAGATTTATATAAACCGATGCAAAGTGAAGTGAGAAGAACTAGGAGATCATTGTGCACGATAACATCAATGGTACAGTAATTATCAACAATGAAAGAATGAACCTCTCTGACAAATACAATGATCCCAGACAATTTTGGAGTAAGTTTTTTGGAAGATTCATGATGAAAAAAATACTTTATACCTCCAAAGAGAAAATTGATAAACACAGTATATACATTGAAGTATAATTTTCTCACTTCTTTATTTTTCCTGTTTGTTTTTTTACAAGATGGATAATATGAAAATGTTTTACATGATTTCACATGTGTAATATCATATTGATTGCTTTCTCACTAGGTGTGGGAGGAGCTGGAGGACAGAAAGAATTAAACTTAAAGATAATGCTAAAATTAAATAATAAACTATGCAAATTACAAAGGCAGCTATTTTAAGTTATAACCCAACCTATGGTTAATATCACTATAAATAAGAAATCAAATGGGTTCTAACATGTTTCGCCATATAAGAATTTCCAAGTCGTGATTAATTTAGGATACTGCTTTCAAGTGATAAAATCCAATTTCAGTCTTGTTTAATGAAGGAACCATAGATATTCTCTGCAAGTTAAATAAGAAGAGATTTGACTTGTATACAATTTATAGGTAAGTTTTTTGGTTTCAGGTTTTTTCCCTTTAATGTTGACAATTTCCTTTTTTCAAATAAAATGATAAAATAGACATATAACATATACTAGCATTTTTATTTTATTATACTTTCAAAATGCTGTAGGGAAATGCTTCTTTAAAAAGCTTTTTGTGGAATAATTTATAAATACTGTGTAGTATCATTTAAAGTGATTCTACAGACTATTCTCAAGAGTTCTTGAAGGGCAGATGGTATGAATTTTCAAGTGCTTTCATAAAAAAAAAGGCTGCTTGTACTTTGTCTCAATATTCACAGTCTTAAATATGCATATCCTAATATAATAAATCCTTTCCTAAAACAAAATACTCTAACTTATTTAATGCAAATCAGAAGTCAATTACTCTAAGACTAAGAACATCGATTTCCAACATTTTCAAAATAAGCAACAACCAGGAATTCTGTGTGAAGGGATACGTTTTATTTTCCCTCTATGCTTAATTTAACAAGATAAAGCAATTTCTTTTTTTTAACCTAACAAACTTTTTTAAATTATTAAATTAACTTGTTGAGAAGTGATTATTAAATAACTAATTGTTAATAGTGGAGAGACAAGATTTTTTTTCCTTTCTGAAATTTTATTCTCCACTAGGCCAAACCACCATAATGAGACTGGATTAACTATCTTGTTCAGACTGCACCCAATTGGGGAAGACCTCTCAGATTTAGGTGAGGATAAATTCTTTAATTCCATTGCCGTAGCCTGGGGGGTGATTTGGAAGTAAATGAAATGATCAGTCCTATCCCCCAGATCCTTATTAAAACAGGTCCACCTTTCCTTATACTAATTAACCAATTAGAGTCATATCTTGTCCCCCCCAACACCCACTCCCCAGGCATGATATATAAGCATTTGAGTGGGTTCCACAAAGGGTCTTTGGCATTCAGGAGTGTCGCTGACCCCTTTTATTTAGTTATTGTTAATTACCCAGAAACTGTCCCTCAAACTTTTTAAATGTCACACACTCATTAGGTATGATCCCCAAGCCAATCACTAGCTTCTCTCAGCCCCACTTTTCTCACCTATAAAGCAGGACTAATGCAAGTAGTACTTCTCTCACAGAATTGTTAAGAATTTCCAACAAGAAAATGCATTAAAAATGACTTTAAAGTGCTATCTAAATGACAGCTATCAATCATTGCTACTATATTATTTAGCTTTCAATCCCACCCACTCCCCCTATTGAAATCATTCCATTGAAGGTCACCTACTGCCAAATGCAGCTTTCTGGTAGCATTTTACACTCAACAAATTTTTTTTTTCTAGATACTTCCTCCTCCCATAGCCTGTATGACACTATTTTGTGGTTCCCTGACACTTTTTCAACCTCTTTAAGGGCTATGTTGATCTACTTCCTTGTGATTCTACTCAATTTTATTACTCTTTAGACCAAAATCCCCTCCTGTGGTCTCCAGTCTCCCTGGAGGATGGGAGTTGCACATGTAAGCACTTAACAAAGTGGCCTGCACACACAAAATGCTTAATCGGTCTTTTCTGATTTCATTTCTTCACTGATTCCTCTTCCATCTCTTGCCCCCTAAATATAAATGTCTACAGAGTTGTTGTATCAAATGAGTTAATAATTGCAAGCCATTTAGCACAGTGGTAAATGCTACATAAATGTTTCATTATTATTACCCGTCTTTTCTCCTCTACGGGAATTCTCTTGGTAATTTCATTGTCTCACAAGACATGGGTTTTGCAAAGCATCTTGGAAATATATAATTCTAACCATTTTCCGCTGCCCTCAAGTCCCAAATTTCCAAGTATCTAAAATAGACATCTTCCCTTAAAAGTCGGATTTAACCATAACAAAGGAAATACTCTCACCTAGCATCCCTGATTCTGTTCATGAACTACCATTCTCCCCATCAACCACATTTGGAAACTCAGTCACTTTTGAATCTTTGAGACCCTTCAAACACCTTCAAAGACCTACCCAACCACCAATAAGTTGCCTGGCTTGTAGATTACAAGTTGGCACTATTTCCCCTTCATTACTTCATCTCCATCCTGTTTGCAAGGCCTCTAGTTCAGGTGCATTTTAATCACAATAATAAGTTTATTTCCAAGCAGCTGTCCAGCCTCCAGAGTCTGTACAGATACCCCTCCACACACAGCTACACATAGTCCTCATACTGAAAAAATGTCGCTTTCTTTCACAGAAATCTTTTGTGGCAGAATGACAACAATGATAATGTCTTAGCCTTATTTTCTAGACATTCTCCAATATGATTCCATTATTTTATACTATTCCTACCAATGGATTCTGTTTGCTACTCTAACTGGATTATTCCCTTTTTACAAGACTCAGCTCAAAGGTCATCTTTTTCTTGATGCTTTCACTGACCCTCTCCCTATCAAAACACAGATTAAGTGAGCCTTCTCCTTGTAAATCTATGCTAAAGCTTTTAAACCTGTAGTTCCCCCATGATCTCTTCCTACTCATATTATAGTTAACTATATTTATGTCCCATCCTCCTTCTTAAAGACTTTTTTGATGTCAGAACTTAACTATTGTTTCTGTGGTTGTTCTTTCCGAATGTTTACAATGTACAATGCTTTACAAGAATATCACAGAATCTCAGACTTGGAATGAAGCACAAGGCTAGCTAATTCATCTTACACCTGAGCAAGAATCCCCTCTAGTAAATTCTTTCTCAATGGCCACCTGGCCTTTGTTTTAAGGCCTCTAACCCTTAGGAAATGGAGTGGGGTGTTTGTTTTGATTTTTTTTTCCTAACTTAAATTTGCCACTTCTACCCACCCCTATGCCTTTCTTCATTTTAAAAAAAATTCTTAAAATATCACTGCATCTGCCAAAAGTGTTTTAACTCCCTGCCCAAAAGAAAATACTTTAATGGTTCTGCCTGGTAATGTTGTGCTTAAGGCATATGATAACATCGGAAGAGTGACTTCTTTCAAATATGTTGAAAACAATGAAGTTTTCCCAGTCCTGACCTAAACTCTGGCATATGGCTATACACAGCCAATGAAAGTGCCAGGGAAAGAGTGGACAGAGAAGGGACAAAAAGAGAAAAGAGAAGAGAAGGATGGAAAAGGAGGAGGGGGGATAGAAAGAGAGAAAGGGAAGGAAGAGGAGGAAGAGGAGCAAAAGAAGGGGAAGTAGAGAGAAAAAGGGGGAGGGAGGAAGGAGGAGGAAGTAGAGAGAGACAGAGAGAGAAAGGGGAAGGGAAGAAAAAGGAGGAAAAGGGAGAGAGGGAGAGGAAAAAGAAGGGGGGGGAGAGAAGGGGGGAAACGGGAGAGACAGACATAGACAGAGACAGGAGAAAGTCTAGAAAGATTTAGCCCTTTGTACCATTTCCTCAAACAATTACTATGTATTGTTTCAGACAGATATTTTGTGTTTTGTGTCAGCTACACAGTCTGATTGACACTGATCCCGGTCCCACCCTGTGCAGCAGGGCTGAGCAGGTGACCTTTGGGTGATCCAGCAGACAGGAGCCCAGGTGAGGAAGGGGCACAGGGGTCCACCCAGCTTCACCTGTAACCCCCAACCCTCCCAGCTGGGGAATCCCTAGGTCTGCAGTCTCCCCTGACTCATGGCAGGTGCTCCCTAGGCGGAGCTCCCCGGGCTGGCTCCCCAAGCAGCCCAGTGCCAGGCTCCCCTAGCTTAGGCTCTCTCAGGTGTGGCAAGCTGGGACACAGCAGCAACCTTTGAGCCTCGGGGACTCCACTGGCCACACCCTAGGAAACCAGTCACTGGTTACTGCTCCAGCTGGGAAAATCCCTGGGGCTGGATGAGGCAATGGGTGACCCAGGCTGCTCAGCAAGGGCTGCCAGGCTAAGGCTCTGCCCGGTCTGAGCCCACTTCGGGGTCTGACCGCTGGGTTCCCCACCCCCACTGACTCTCGGCAATCTGCTGGGCTCTGCCCTTTCTTAGGGCTCCTGCGTTCTCCGTTTCCAAACATTCTGCTTGAGGTGACCAAGCACTTTCCTTTGGCTGCGGTTCCAGCCTAGAATCTCTTCTGTCTGTCCTTGGTTAAGCCAGTGATTTTCAAATTCTGTGTGTGTGTGTGTGTGTGTGTGTGTGTGTGTGTGTGTGTGTATCTGTATTTGTGTATGCACCAGCACCCAGAAAGATCAAAGGATTAATCACCGGTGCAAGGAACTGCAAGACACTGAACATTTAAATCCTGCAGGACACACGTGAACGAGCAAATGTTTGCAAGTGTGAATTCTGAGCGATTTAACGCTTAGAGAAACTGAGTCAAGGGTACATCTTTTGAGAAGCCCTGAATCTGCTCGATGCAATAAGCCTCTTTCCTTGAGAGCCTCCCACGATAATGAAAAATGTTCCAACAGCTCAACCCAATCTGAGCAACTAACAAGTACAAAAGGTGCCTGGGGAGATGTTATCAGACAACTATGAGAACTATCTGGGTGTTTAGATGTAACTGCCAGATTCAAGGGCCCTTTCTCAATCTTCCTGACCTTTTCTTTGGACACATTCTCTCTCCCTGGGTTTTCATGTCTCGGTTCTCCTGGTCCTCCTGCTAAGTGGTCAAGCCCTTAACTGGCTCATCAGTTTTTGAGAGCCACAGGGAGAGGATTTCTCTATCAGCCCCTTATCTCTCTTTAACCACCCCACCCCACCCCAACCCCTTGATAACTCAATTTAGTGACTGGAATGTCTCACTGTTTATTTTTTAGGACATCAACATATTTTTTAGGCCACACACATCCTGTGCTTCTAGATGTACTCTTGTGCACTCAATAACCTTTTATTATCTTCAAACAGGTCTTAAAGAGACTTACAAAGACCTTACTCTGGAAGATCTGCCCAATTCAGTCCACCATGCAGTATGAAATAACAAGAGTCACGTCAATGTACTATAACAGAACAGCCAGAGACTGGATGAAGACAAAGAAGCTGAAGACCGCAATTCTAGCTCCAACAGAGAGCGGTTTAAGCTGCCCCCTCAAAGCTTTGGTTTTCTCAATTGTCAAATGAGAAATCGGATTAGCAGACCCCGAAATCTCTTCCAGGTGAATATTCTACAATTTTATATTAAAATTACACTTTGGCAAGAAAACCACTCAAAAGCTCTGGAGTCTATTACCTTCACAAATGGAGAAGCTATGTAGGGCTCATTTAGGACTCCTCCATCACTCTCAGACTACGTAAAAAGAAAATTCAAAAAGACAACACTCACAGAATAAAATATTACATAGCTAATGAAGAAATAAAGTCAAGGCAATAGTTAATTTCCTCACTAGCAATCATTTCTTCCCCCCTCCCCATTTTTCACTATCTTCTTTTAAAGGTATACTAGAGATAAATTGAAAGAACAAAAAAGATGTACGAACACACTGAGTTTGGGGGCACTATAAATATTTGTTGAATTTAATACAACAAAGTCTTGATATTTAACCTCGTTATGTTTTCTGCAGGTTTTTCCATTCACTTCAAATGATTTGGGTTTTAAGAATTAGAACGTGTGGCTTTAGCTCAAGACTGGCTACAAGACTACTGCAGTATTTCATTGGTCTGTGACTTCATCGCTGTGGGTATTCCTTCCACTGGGTCAGGTCACAACCACCACCATCAGTTATGAGATGACCTTTAAAAGTTGCTACAATTGAATTTTCCATCAACATAGAGCCAAGTAAGGAACCTCTCCAAATTTAGCTAGATTGTTCTTCAGATGGCAGATATGCAATCAATCCATTATTAAGTCTAAGTAAAGATTTTCTTCTTCTTCTTTTTTTTTTTTTTTTTTTTTTTTGGCTGGGGCAATTGGGATTAAGTGACTTGCTCAGGGTCACACAGTAAGGAAGTGTTAAGTGTCTCAGGTCAAATTGGAATTTGGGTCCTCCTGACTTCAGGGCTGGTGCTTTATCCACTTCACCAACTAGCTGCCTTAAAGTAAAGACTTTCCAAACAGGAGGTCACAAGAGAAATGGAATCTGCACCTGAGTCAGTTCTTTGGGGAATGTTTTCAATGTTACAAAAGACCTCTAGAACATTACTAAATACTACGTGCTAATAGCAAAAAGAAATAATCTGGGATT
This sequence comes from Sarcophilus harrisii, assembly GCF_902635505.1. Classification (NCBI taxonomy): domain Eukaryota; kingdom Metazoa; phylum Chordata; class Mammalia; order Dasyuromorphia; family Dasyuridae; genus Sarcophilus; species Sarcophilus harrisii. The sequence goes on from NC_045431.1 coordinate 25,236,764, forward strand.
AGAAAGTGCACTGCTTCACTTTATTAACATCTGGCAAAAAAAAAATGTTCACAAATTTACATATTTAGCAATAGCATAATTTAATTTAAAATGATTTTGCTGAAGAGTATATAAGTTATTATTTATAAATACAATAGCCTCTTATCACCAAGTATACAGAAACCAATTAAAAATAACAAAAAAAAAAAAACCCTAAATATTATTTGATTTTATCACTTTAATTATGCCATTAAGTAAATCACATAATGTTTTATATAGGTTTCTTTTCCCCAGGGGAAAAAAAAGATATTGATGAAAATATCAGTAGGGGATTTTGAGAGTAACAGCGACTTCAGACACCATTTAGCTAACTAAGCTTTCCACTTCACACAGCATCCTCAACAAGACCACTGACTGATGGTTTTCTAATCTGTACTTGGAGATTTTATATATAATATATAGTCATGAAACAGACTATCTTAAAAAGTAAGACATTTCACAACTAACAATATCTTTTAATTTCAAAATTTCAATCTTTCAAATTTCAAATCCTATTTTTTCTATTCACATAAATTATTTCATTTGTCAGTAAATGAGACTCACTATAAATGGAACAAATAAAATAATTTAAGAGAACAAAAAATATTCTAACACAAAAAGGGCACAGTCTAGACCAGAGTCACACATTCTAAAAAGTCACTAAACTAGTTAGACATGGGTGTAGCCTAATTAAGTAACAAAGAAAGACATGAGAGGAATAGCCCAAGAAAACTTCTTACCTTAATATCCCAAGTACTAATTGTGCTTTAAATATCTTCAGTATTATAAATTAATCTTTATGTGGAATAGAAATCAATTTACTCAGAAATACTTTGGAAGCCAATGTTGGATAGATTAGGTCAACTTATAATGACAATTTTCAAAAGAAGTTAATTTTCTTTGGTCATAGGACTAAACTACATTAAAAATAAAAAAGGCCTCAATATTATATAATTCCTTCCCATCCTCAGAGTAAATGAGTAAGGATGAACAAAATATCAATAAATATCAGGGGGAAAAATTCAGCATTTACAGCCAAGTTCAGTAATTCTAAAATATAAAGAAGTGTTTAATATTCTAATTTCCCTATCAAAATAAATTTCCACAAAGAAATGATTTCTATAGCTTTATGAAGAAACGAATGCCATTCTATATGGAAAACTCATCGCAATACAAGAAATATTAGATACATACCCTTGAGGAGACTGCTTATCCAACCATCCCGATTTGACCTTTTTTGCTGATGATCCATAATAGCATGCGTAAGGTGATATGGAGTTGGACGTCGAAGTTGCTTGATCAGTAAGCCCACTACTGACGGAACTTTGGGGATAACTGTGCCTGTTAGCGGCCAAGTCCAAACTCCCTTTCTGAGCCCTGGATTTGGATGCCCTGGAACTTCCTCTTCTTAAACTATTAAAACATTCTTCCACCGTGGAATATTCTGACTCCGAAGCCGAATCTAATGAAGCAGCAGGTTTGTCTTCTCGAGGAATCCAAATATCTTCTACTTTGTCTTCACAGGCTTTTATTCTGTTATCATAGATACTAAATGAAAAGGGGGCGACGGTGGGAAAGTACCAGATCATTAGAAAGTAATAATCACCTTGTAAAATTAACAAATTTCTCTAAATTCTTTATGGACAATGGGTCATACAAGCATAAGCTGGAAAGGACTTTGACAGACTAACTTGAATCCTCTGGTCTGTGCTCCATTTTGCATTTTTCAAAAGCACTTCGGAGAGGGTGCTCCCATACCAGTGGAGTTATTGACCTTTACCATGGGTGCAATCGAGTCACACAACTACAACAAAAAACCTACTGAAATTCTATAAACACTAAGTTCTGTGAAGTAGTCCAGTTAAATTTCTTATATGAACAGTGATATATGACAATATAACAATTGTATAGTACTTAAAGTTTGCAGAAACGTGAGAGAAAGATTGACAATGTGAGTATTTTATTTTAGCACTATTTTTTTAAAGAACGATTATTTTTAATTAATTTTAATAGCTTTTTATTTACAAGATATATACATGGGTAATTTTTCAGCATTGACAATTGCAAAACCTTTTGTTCCAATTTTTCCCCTCCTTCCCCTTCACCCCCTCCCCCAGATGGCAGGTTGACCAATACATGTTAAATATGTTAAAGTATATGTTAAATATAATATATGTATACATATCCATACAGTTATTTTGCTAAACAAGAAGAATCAGACTTTGAAATAATATACAATTAACCTGTGAAGGAAATCAAAAATGCAAATGGACAAAAACAGAGGGATTGCAAATGATTTTAGACTATTTTACGGACAGGGAAACAGAAGTCACTAAAGTTTGTGATTTATCCACAATTATGTGACTAAAAACAATTCCATGTCATATAGTTCGATTTATACTGATTCCAATTTTTTTTCTACTATTCTATGCTGATTCCCTTAATATCTTATTTTTACATAACATTTCACCATTAGAAAATGATTTATAATTTTGTCTCATTCAATGCTCATGACAACCCAGTAAATTAGCTGTAGCAGCTTTCATCTTTATTCTACAAATGAGAAAACAGACTCCAATTTGTGACAGTCATACAGCAAGTGCTAGAAAAAGGACATCAACCACAAAGACCAATAAGTTCTGACTCCAAGTACCGGTTCTCTTCCCAAGATAGAACATCTATTTCACTACAGAGAAGAAAATCAATAAATGTGTTAAACTGATCAGGCCTCTTCACAATACACATTTCTTTATGAAAATGCAGTGCAATGAATGTTTCTATCATGTATTTAGGAGATATACTCTAATTTTATTAAGGGAATTAAAGTAAGTAAATGATCACCAGCAATTTTGCAGAGTATTTGGACAATTTATTCCAAAATTGCTAGACAATCAATAGAAATACATGTTAAATGCTTTTGTAGCCAAAAAGTATTTTAGAAATGTAAGATATTAATATAAATTACATATGTATATATATACATATTATATTAATATAATTAATTATGAGCTACTCCAACACGTGATAGAAAGCACACAGCATGCATTATGACCACCAGATGTCCCAGTCCTATATTCCCCCCACTGACTGTACTACTGACTAGAGCAGTCACTGTGTCACTGTTTCAATTTTCTTAATTAACAATTGGAAATAAAGATTTTTCACCACTCTTATTACCATGTAAAGTAAAGTAATGAGTAAAGCAACAACAACAGAGCCATAGAGCTCTTTAAGAGAAATGATATACATAAATCAAACATTATGTTAGGATAAGAGATTAAACTTGTGGTTTCACAGGTAGAGGGATCTCCCAGATGAAGAAATTTCCTTTACTAGTACGGGTAGGTGCTTTCTCTGTAACTTAAGGCCATAATATGTTCCCTAGAGTTCAGAATATCAGAACCAAGAGTTCTGAGATACTAAATGAATTGCCTAATGTCCCACCAACAGAAGAGGGACTTTACCATTTTGTGGCATATATTCACACCGAGAATGACTATATTTAGAATTGTTTTTGCACCTCCATCAAGCCTTTCACAACTATCATCTGCTGTATCGAGTTTCAGTGGAAAATCAAGCTCAATAATTCAAGACAAAAATTAAAATCTAGATAAGCATGATAAAGTAACCAATTTCAGGGAGAATCGTAGCCCCATTTGGGGCTTTGTTGACTTTGGTAATCATAAAATCTCAGAGGCATCCAATCTAACCTCCTCATCGGTACTGCATGTATTACTGTCCCCACCTGAAAGATAGGAAATCTGGGGCCCAAAAGAGAAACCACATAGCCATAATGGTAAAGCTGGGACTATAACCTCTCAAATCCTGACCTGGCTCTCTTTCCACTACATCATGTGTATACTGAAAATGAAGTTCCCAATTATAATGCACCATCATTGTCACAAAAGCTAGAGTGCACAACATTTCCCTTCACAAGTCCAGCAATTCTCCAAAATGGAAACTATAATAGGTCAGCCCACAAAAATCCTTATGGTATTTGATGATTTTTAATACCTTGGTTATTAAAAGGAAGACATCCAAAAATTTACATGTGAAAGATACAATCCCAGGAATTCAAATCTGGCTGTTTTCCTTTGACCCAACAGCAATCTAAATGAAACAATGAAGTTTTAAACATCCTATCAGAGTTATTTCACTTTAAAAAAAAAAATAAAATAAAGGATACCCTTTGATCCAGCAGTGTTACTACTGGGTTTATATCCTAAAGAGATCTTAAAGAAGGGAGAGGGACCCACATGTGCAAAAATGTTTGCGGCAGCTCTTTTTGTAGTGGCAAGGAACTGGAAATTGAGTGGATGCCTATCAATTGGAGAATGGCTGAATAAACTGTGGTATATGAGTGTTATGAAATATTATTATTCGGTAAGAAATGACCAGAAGGATGATTTTAGAAAGACCTGGAAACATGAACTGATGCTGAGTGAAATGAGCAGAACCGGGAGATCGTTGTACATGGCAACAATACTATTCAATGATCAATTCTGATGGACGTGGCTCTCTTCAACAATGAGATGATCCAATTCAGTTCCAATTGATCAGTGATGAACAGAACCAGCTACATCCAGTGAAAGAACACTGGGAAATGAGTGTGGACCACAACATAGCATTTGTACTCTTTCTGTTGTTCTTTGCTTGCATTTTTGTATTTCTTCCCAGGTTATTTTTACCTTCTTTCTAAATCCGATTTTTCTTGTGCAACAAGATAACTGTATAAATATGCACATATTATATTGTATTTAACATATACTTTAACATATTTAACATGTATTGGACTACCTGCCATCCAGGGGAGGAGGTAGGGAGGAAGGATGGGAAAAGTTGGAACAGAAAATTTTGCAAAGGTCAATGTTGAAAAATTACCCATGCATATGTTCTGTCAATAAAAAGCTATAATAAAAAATTAAATAAATAAAATAAAGGATTCTGTTCAGCGCTGACTGAGTACCTTGATTGTCCAAAAAATGAAATCCTTTCAGGACCCGCTTCCTTTTTAAGTTTTTCTTCAACACTCCAAAATTCATTCTTCAAGGATTTCTTCTGTAAGACACACACAGACACCAGTAAAAGGTTTTTGTTTTATTGTTGTTGTTGTTGTTTTTAAGGTGTTCAATATTAAATAGGGGTATAGTTACACTATCATAGACGGTTTTCAAGTCTTACTTATACTTGCCTATTGACTTTAACATCAAATTACTTATCATACTCTCAATCAATCAATTAATCAAGCGTTTATGAAGTGCCAATTACGAGTCAGAAATTGTGCCAGGGTAATACGGAAATATATTTTGCATGACTACATATGTATAATCTATATCAAAATGCTTGCTTTCTCAAGGAGGGGAGAAGGAAAAGAGGAAATTAAGAACTCAAAAATGATAGAAAAAAAACTTTTAAAAATTGTTTTTGCAAGTATTGAGAAAAAATCTAAATACAAAAAGAAGGAAGGGAAGGAGGAAGGAGAAAGAAAAATAAATTGTGCCAGAAGCTAGAAATGCAAAGACCACATATATCATTCCTGTTCTCAACCTGTTTTTGAGTGCAGGTGGGAGAGACATATGTGGACCACAAAAATGGGAGAGCCCTTGGCAGAAGACCAGGGATGGAAGAGGCGTGCCCCAGGGAGAAGGATGCTGAGCTCGCTTTGGACAGGCCGGGCGATCCGGCCTAACGTGTTCGGTAGGCTTCGGATGAGTCAGGATAGGCTCACAGGAGGGAGAATAGGGATGAGTGTACAGATCTCGGAACCACTGGCAGACAAAAGCGAGCTTAGATGATCACGAAGAGAATATCTGTGGGGCAGCTAGATGGTGCAGTACATAGAGCACCAGCCCTGAAGTCAGGAGTACCCGAGTTCAAATCTGGTCTCAGACCCTTAACATTCCTAACTGTGTGACCCTGGATAAGTCACTTAACCCCAATTGCCTCGGGGGGGAGAGGGGGGAAGAGTCATCTGAAAAGAAACAGTCTCAGGACCCAGCCCTGGTGCACACTGATAAATGTAATACAGTAACGGTCCAGTAAATCAGACGGAGAGAGAGCAATGATAAAGGGGGGGAAAGGAAAAATCCAAGGAGGGATGATGGATGGTCCACCATGCTGAATGCTAGAGTTCCACAATGAGAAGGTTTGAGAAAAAGGCATTCGAGTTGATGACTAAGGGACGACCGGTGACTTTGGTGGGCCTGTTTCAAGTAAGTGATGAATCTAGGAACAACAAATGGTTAGGAAGTAAAAGGAAAGAAAATAGAGACAATCTTTCTTTTTTAGGAGTTTGGCTGGCAAAGGGCAGAATAACATAGAATATTGCTTATGGGTGATGGGTTTTCTGGCAGGGAGACGAGTATGTTTGTAGTCTGCAGTGATGTAGGAGAAAAGAAACGGGGATGATTATGGGGACAATATGCAGGGGAACTGCATGGGAGTGGATGGGAACCAAGGTTACACATAGAGGAGAGTGGCCTTGGCTTGGAAAGGAGAAGGCCATGACTTATCAGCAGTGATGGGAAATAATATGACGGGGTTGTGTGATCAGGAGAAGAAAGCCATAAAGTGCCAGCATATCCAGTCAGCACAAGTGAACATTGAAAATAATCCAGGGTTAAAGTTAGGCAAAGAAAGTAAGGGGATTGAAAGTATTACATGGAGTTGATCTAGTTTATTAAAGGTTAGAGATTAGGAAGGAAAAAGTCTAAAGACAGAAAGTGTGACAGTCTGGAAAATATTTCAGCATGGAAGGACCAGAGATTACTGAACTGAAGGAGAATATTTAAAGGTTATAACTGGAAAGGAGTGTTGTCAGCTTTCTAAATTACAGAAGCAGAACAACTTCTGGGGACTGAGAGGTCATGTCTATGACTAGCCCTGAGTGTGTGGCTGAGATGAAGAGAAAGAATATATCATGGGAGCTGAGAAACTGGAAAGTTAGTGTGCTTAAGTGAACATTTATGTAAACAAATATTAAAAAGGTCTTTTAATATATTTCCCAAAAGGTTGTACTTTCTAATAAAATTCCCCTAACTTTCATAAAAATTTCATGATGTGAAAAATCTGAAGGCAATTAATTTTAGCAGATTTCTTCCCTGATTTCATCTCCTCACTTTTTTTATACTAGCCTATCACTTAAAAAAAAAAAAAGGCTGCATTAAAAATGAGCAGCAATCATCAAATGCTAAATAAAATATGAGAAATAATTTTAAAGATCCTGATTCTAATTAACCAAATGCACACAGAAATAATAATCCCCATTCTACCTGAGTTGTGGTAATCTAACCAGGAGAATTCTCTCAAACCACTTATGGTAGGAACATCCTAACTGCTTTATCTACCAAAGTTAGATTAATTTTACCTTAAAAGGTACTGAGACCATCCTTAAGTCTTGGTTGGCTCAGAGACCTAAACATTTAGACATACGACAACACTTCCTGATGTGCCCAAGTACAAAACAGCCATCAAGGAAGTCATTCTGGTCTGCATGGCTCTGGAAAATGTGGTCAAAGGCGTCCACTCGGCGGAATCAAATCAGGTGTGGTCAATTCCATCCTTCTCGTTATGACTGAGTGCATGGCCTGCCTTTTGTTATCTGCTGAATGATCTGAGTGTCTCACACCTTGTTCCAATAAGAAACCAGCATCCATTCTATTCCTGATAAGTTCTTTTAGAACTAAGTAGTCTTCTTTACAAGTAGTTTGTTGATATTATAACGTACTTCATTCTCCTATCTCAATAAATATCACTCTTTCTAAAACTGCTCTTTTATTTTACTAGCTTAAGGTGATGAGAAAAAGAATCTTCCTTAATTAAAAATACATTTTGTAAGCCATTTTTCTTCCCTCCTTCTCTGACAAAGACTATTATGTATTTTTGAAAATTAAACAAGAACCATTTAGAAGATGAAAGCATCAAAAGAAACCAAATTTTACTATCTAAAGGAAATCAGATGACTGGTATTCTTTGCGATGGCACTCCATCTACCATACTGTTCTAGAATGTTTGTTGAAAACAGCTGCTTCTAAGTGGAATACCGTGGGTAGCCATTTCCAATTTCAAGATCTAGAAAAAGATTTCTGTAACACTTTATCAAAACCATGACCACCTTCAGGTTAAATCCAAACTTGAATCCTTGCTGACATTAATCCAAAACACTAAGGAACTCAAAGCACTTAGCACAATATCTGGCACATAGCATACTCTCCTGTCAAGCTCACCCATAAGATTATAAGGTTCTCAAAGGCAGGGTTACCTCACTTTTGTACATATATTCAGTTCTTTGCAAATAGTAGCCATGTAATAAACATGTTTTAATTCATTTATTCAATACCAAAACAGTTGAGTTACTTATGTAAACTACTGCCACCAGCAAGCCACCAATTTTTCCTTAAAACTTTAATACCTTGCTAACAAGATTACCTTAAATGTGACATCATTAATATTTTTCTCCATATTGTGGAATTACATATTTCACCGTGTGCCATTCTCAAACACAGTCCAATGCCTTTGGAGATCGGCATATGTATGTTCATTATTTTCTGTTACTTGATGTAAATAGTCAAAAATGGTTGCCTTTTATTTTCTCAGGACCCTACAAAACTTAAATACAATCCTAAAGCTATTATTATCTAACTTATTTGGAATTATTTGTAAATTATTTCTGAAAGATCCATAATATTCACTAATAATGAATTCCAAAGGTCAAGGACTCTGAGGACTATTTATATACATGGGAAAATATTGCAAGTCCCTAGCCAACAGACTTAAAAATGAAATAAAAATCTTAGCAATGTCTCCAAAAAATCCTAAACAAAATCATCAAGCACCAGTAGTGCTAAGTATTTGGATATGTTTTATTTAATTAATATTTATCGACCCTAGTGGATAGGTTATATTGCCTTAGGATATCAGAAGATATTTGCATAGTGACTCAACCTTAAAAATAAGGAAATCTATCTTTTCATTTTATCTAACTTATATCTGACAAGACATAAGTCTTGGTAATGAAAACTATTCTTAGATTTTGCCTTTAAGTTTAAGGAAAAAAAATTACTTTTAATGACAGTCACTTGACCAATCCTCAAAAACTACCTAAGAGGAATTAAAATATTAGGTGAATTTTCAAAGTATTTTATATCACTTAATGTTTTTATGAAAACCACAAATTAGCTTTTATTCTAAATTCATATAAATACATGGGGATGAATCCCATATTAGATACTAAGATTTCATTTCTCAATCAGCCAATCAACTCATTTTAATAAATATCTGCTATATTCATGGCACTCTTGTTACTATAGAATTGAGTCAGGGCCCAGATTTGGATTTCACTGGAAAATTACCATGTGAGAAAATTCTCTCTACCAACTCAGAATGAAGCTTTCTCTATGACTTATAATCTTAACACTACATGGTTAAGGGACCTGCCCAGGCTCATGCAGCCACTATGTGTAAGCTATACTAGCAATAATATAGATCTCTGAAGTCTCCCAAACTCGAATGCTTCCTCTTAAGGAAGAGGAAGACAAGGGTAAAAAAATAAATAGAACTTATGTTCACCTAATACACTTAGGCATATCTTGGTGATATGCAATGTTCTCGGTTGGTTTTCAGGAGGTCTTGGAGCAGCCTTTGTTTCAGCAGAGTAATCATCACAAGAATAGCCAAGTGTTTAAGTCCAAATCCTTTATTGTCTCCTTCACAGTCTAGTTTTCTTGCCTGGGACTTGGCTGGCTTTTTGGAGGCCCTTCAGATGGCCTTGCTCTCAGTGGGGGGAACAGGAGGACAGGCCAGCCACCATGAGGCTTCTGAATGTCTCTGGCTGAGTTTGTCCCAGCTTTAAATGCTCTATTCTAATTACATGATCATAGGTGTGAATCTTATAGAATTATATTAAATATTAAGTACATGTACTGAACTAGAGAACTATTACTCACCTTGCTAAATTAGATAACCATTGTCTCATGAATTCCTCTGAGTTAGTACCTTGTAAGAATCCTTATTTCAAGTACAAGAGTTCTGGCCCATAACAGTGATAGAGAGTACAATGACTAGCATAAATAAAACCCATAAGTAATCTGCAAATATCATTTAAACAATTCTTGCTACCTGTCCCTAATATCTTAGAAAAGATGTGTATTCCATATTCAATTTATTTTAAAAAAAAGCAAACCTTATCTTCCACAGGTATTAAAGAACAAGTATGCTAAAAAAAGACATAACAAGGACTTAAAAATTAACATTTATATAGCACTAGGCATCTTGATGCACAATGCTTCTCTCACTTGATCTCATTTCAACAGTCAAAGCAAAAGACCCCACTACGAGAAAATCTGAATTTAGATCTTAAAATAGTTACAAATAGACTATGTAATCATTAATTTGAAATTAAATAACTTAATTCATAAGTGAGTACTATACAGAAAAGCCTGCCATGCATTGACATACTTTCTGAAATACTAAAATAATGGTGGTACATGAATAATAAATATAAAAAATGAAATGAAAGGCCTTTCATGATAGACTCTTTACTGTCATCTGAGGAAGGTAAAATGTGCTTTGCTTCAATAACTCACTGAAAATAAATATTAAAAATGCTTATTTTTAATAAATAACATTAATATTTAATATGAATGAATATTTTAAAATGCCTTATTTTTCACTTTGCATACATATATTTCTGGCAGCACAGACATAAAGAAAAGGAGGGTGGAAATACATACAGAAAAAGATATTTACATTAAACCAACTCACCTTGGAGTTTTCTGTACTCTTCAAAAAAAAAGGATCCCCATGTGGAAAGATCAAAGATGATTTTTCTTCAAATGACTCTTGAGGAGAGAATAAAAGGATAAAGAGATGTTTTTTTTAAATTAAAGCACTTTCACAATAATAGCAGGACTGATTTATTTTTATGTTAAAAATTATTTTACTTCATTCCCCAAAAAAATAAAAATGACTTTTACCAATGACCTTCTCCAATTCTTTCTCATGGTATGAAATTGGCCCTTGGTTCTCAAAGGCTTGGCCATGTAAGGTGAGAGTTGGAGCTGGAAACTGAGCAAATGTGTACCTTTCAATGCCCAGCCAGGCTCTCAAGGTGGGAGCTGCCCACAGGATGGGGAGCTTTTGTCACCATTGCTCAATGACCATAACTGTTTAATGAGATCTTTGCTCATGCTGAAGGCAATTATACCAATAAAATTATAGACTTGCTAAGCACTGAATCACCATTAAAGGCTGTTGGAGACATCTTGCATTACCAAGTTGTTCTCTGCTCATTCCACCCAAACATCCCTTCCTCACTTTCTGCACATTTGTTCCCAATCATTCTTGCCAAAAAATACCATTTGCCTCAGTTTCCTCATTTTGTAAATTGTGAATACTAATATTATATCTCACAGGGTTATTATGGTCAAATGAGATAATTTCAATGCGCTTAGCACAAATACCTGACACACAGAAAATTAGTGATTTACAACTGCATTCACTACACTACTTGTGGATAAAAACTGCCTTAGCCTCCTCTCATAGAGTTGGCATCATGCCCTGAATATAGTAGGAACTAGATTCCAATGCAGAATGAGACATATGGGAATTTGTTTGCTTTACTATGTATATTTATTTTTTTAAAAATCTTTTTCCTCAATGGTGAGAATGGAGTAGAAAAGAAAAAAACAAACTGATTTTTTTGTTCATTAAAAAATAAAATTTAAAAAAATAAGAAAATGGTAGTAATTCAATAAATATTACATGTTTGCTCTTTTCAGCTGTAATAAGTGTCCCAATTCTGCCCAGAAGGCAACTTAATTTGTTCTCAAGCAAGCTAATATTTCAATGATTTCAGGCCAACCTTTGGGAAGCAGAAAAAATTGTAGTCTCTTCAAAGCTTTAGGAGTAAAAAAAGTTATGACCATAAGAAAGCAATATTTTCATAATCAAACTTTCAAATTTTAAGACACATGGCCCAGATTATATTCATGGTCACTTATCCTAATCATTTTGTTTGATATAATCTACAAATTTCTAGAAAAACTATTGTTTCAAATACTGTCTCCACTTGGTGTTTCTTCCACATTAACTAAACTTTTGATTAACCATCATCTTGTCCCATTTACTTTGGGTGGCTTGAGTTCATATGTGAGTGTTCCTTTTAAAATTGTGTTCAAGTCAACAAGAAAAGTTTCTGCAACCTTTGGCTACATAAATTCTCCCTTCCTAATTTCCTCTTTCTGTAAAAGTTAAAAGCCCTACCATCAATATCTATCAAGAGATTTGCCTGCAAGGAAATAAAATTAAAATTTACATGTATAGAATTCTGAATGACTAGAAATGGGTAAATAATTGTTATTTTCTTCCCAAAACTATATACCACCAATAACTTAGACTCATAATGACAATTCTGAGTCATCCCTTGGAAAAGTACCTCATTCCCTAGTAATCTGGGGGTTTACTATAACCATATTCAACTCCAATAATAATAAATCAATGAAGAATGTTTCTTTGATTTACCCATATTGGGTATTTTGACTTCTAACCAAATGGCATCAATAGAGACATAAGGTTTTTGTTTGTTTGTTTGTTTTTTAATAAAAGTCACTGCTCAGCTAGGTCAGGAAGTTAGAACTGACTCATTTCAAGATTCAAGGATTCTGTGCTCGATACTCCTAACCCTACTCCCATACCACCTTAATTAGGTTTTTTTTCTGCCCTTTATTCAACCTCCCGGCCATTCCCTTTATAAAGCCCTATATGGTAGAAACAGAAAAGATCCCAGAAAAAGCTGACTTTGTGACCATCATTCTGCTGATGAGTCTCTAACAATTCAGTTGGCTCTAAAATGACAGACGCTCCATTGGGTCCTCTACTCACAGCCCTTCTTTCCACCTGATAACAATCTGCCAGCATTTGCACTCCATCACAAGGAGGTCAGACCCTACCATATTAAGGCACTGGAGTAAAACTTCAGGGGAAAGATCTGCCAATGCAGAAACGTGAAACGTTCACAGACAAAACTCACTATTACACATCTGATTATTCGGACCCCCGATGCATTTCTAGAGCTGATCTTCCTATACATTAAATATTCAAGTTTCCCACAGAAAGGCTGTTAGAAAAAGCTACAGCCGGTATCTTTTTAGTTTCCTGACATGGGCGATTTTGTCCCTCCTTCCCCCTTCCACTCCCCAAAGTGGTATTTGATCTTAAGATATTGCCATCTTTTACTAAGGAAAAAAGGCATCTGGACTTTCAGCATGAAGGAAGAAAGGATTTTGGTCAAAGAACAATTTGCTGGGACATCCCTCTCAAGTATTTCCTGTTTACCACGCACAGGCAAACTGCCAGCAGCAGCACTAATCCAGCAAAATGCTTTCATTTGTGGCTGGAGAATGACCCAAGTTTTCTCTATAAACATGTATTCACTGTTCAAGGTTTCCAAGCAGGCTTTGCTGTATTTTATTCACTCGCTTTAAAAGTGCCCCAGCATGTAGTATAAACAGACAATTAGTTATGTCATTTCCTTTTCCGCTGGCTCATGAAACAGGTGGCTTGAACATTCGGGATCAACTTGGATTTAAAACAATCGGTGAAAAAAGGTTGGGGAAAAAAAATCAGTGACTCCTGATTTAAAAGAATTAACTCACTTTGCATGGTGAATGTCTTTCCATTGGCGTTCCCAATTCTCCTCTCTCGGGCATAGCTTCAAACAAAGGAGAGAGTCGGTTACAATTAATTTCAGGACAGCCAGTGATTAGTTTTATATTCACTTGGGATTGGCAATTACAGTGGCAAAGGTAAACATCTGAAATCAACACTACACATTTTCTAGAGTTTTGGGGTTTTTACCTTATATCACAACATGCTTAACATACTCTGTAGAAATTGTAGAACTGGAAAAGTATCTTAAAAATAATGAATGATTAAAGACGAGGAAATTGAAAAACAATGAGATTAAATTACTAATTTAATTACTTACCCAAGTTCACACACATATTCAATTATGAGAATTATTTTCAACACCAGTAAATCAGTTCAAATTAATTTTTTTGGAGAAACTGTTTTTTCAAGAAACCATAAACTAAAACTCCCGATCCTACTAATGAAACTGACTCATACCATTTATTGAAAAACATTTTTAAAAAATGCTTCAGTAGACACTGGGAAATCCCTTATTATAAACTTTGTAAACTCATTAGCAATATGCAACTGTCATTAAAGGCCTGGAATTGGAATAGAGGCTTAGAATTTACAAAGTAATCACTTATGCATTAACTTAGTGGATCCTTACAACACTCTCAGGTAGATAAGATGAATATTATTAAGTTCATTTTACGGATGAGGAAACTGGTGTGGTTCATATAAGTGAAATGAATTGCTCAATCCAGAATTGCAGACAGAACCCAGTTTTAGGTCTTGGGATCCATAGTCAGTTCCAGGGCATATGATATAATTGCTCCTTTACATTTAATATAAACTATATGCTAATTGCATTGCCATTTTCTTCTACTCCCTCTAAAATCAAGAAGGCCTTGGAGGGCTACTACTTTGTTAGCACATAAGAGTATTTCAAACTACATGCCTAGAAAAATGTTCACTAATTCAATGCTTTCACTAACTGGCTGGCTGGCACTCTCCCCCACTTACTATAAAAATAGGGCATCACATAATTTTAGAGTTAAAAGGAGTCTCCCCAGCCCAAAGTAAAATCTACAAAAAACATCTCCAATGCCAGGTAATCAGCCTCTACCTGGGGGAAGCCCAGCGCCTCATGAGCACCACCTAGACTGTGGAGCACTGTTTTGTTTTCTCAGGCCAGTCTGAGTCTGCCTCTTCACAACCTCCACACATCCTTCCTACTGCTGACCTGGGGGATGAGGAAATTGAGTCCATCCTGTCCATGTTCCCTGTCCTTTCCCTGTTCCTTCAACTCATTCTTATACGTGCAAAGATACGGACTCCAGACTGGTCACTGTGACCAGAGCAGACCGCATCCAGAACACGGTTAGGGTAGGGGGACCACAATACGCGTGGGGATAAACATAAATAAACTGGCAGCTATCACCTACTTATTGCTAGAAATTAATTATACATGCCTTAAAGCAGCCTAAGATCACACGAGCTGGCGTAGCTGAGATCTCACTCTACTTGATTAGTATCCAGCCCTCACTTAACCTGCCAGGTCTTTTCTTATATAAAACGTTACATAGCCACAGCTCCCCCAATCTTGCAGCTATGAATTCAACAATCATTATCAGACTTTTTTTTATCCCTGTTTAACTTCATCTTATTAGATAAGGTCAATGATCTTTTATTACCTATATTATATATATATATATACATATATATGTATATATATATAATATGTATTGGATAATATTGTTGGGATCCTCATATATATTTTATTATTATTATTATATATGAGGATCCCGACAATATCATCCAATATGTCAGTGATATCTTTCAGTTTTGTCTCATAAGAAAATGTGAAGTTTTTAATGATTATGAATTACCTTTGATCAGTTCTCCCAAACTCTTCAGGTCATTTCCAATTCCTCTCTTCGATGCTTTGTAAGGCCTCTTATATTTCCTATAATCATACCAGCCACATCCTCCTCTCCCTCTTATTAGTCTCCTACCTGAATTATAACTAACCATTGTTCTAGACTACTTGCTCCCTTACAAGCTCCCATAGCACTCACACACGGCCTTTCTTGGTTTTTAATTCATGCTACGTTGCCATGTAGAACTATTCTACTGTGGGGTATGTGTGGAGGGGGCAGGGGCATTTTTCATCTAAGTTATGTGCCCCTCGAGGGAAGGAACAATATTTCTTTTGTACAAGGGTTGGTGTAAAGTGCCTTCATTTTGGCAGCCTGGCTACTTCAGTCCCACTCAGCTCTTACCTGTGGGAAAACGACTTCCACACTCAGGTCTTCAGATTACCCTAGATTTTACCATCAATTCCAAGCAAGTGACTCTAATGGTATCAGTGTGCTCGATTTTTTTGACACACTTACATAAATGAACGTACCTGAGCTCATTAATAGATTGTCAAGGCCTATGGTCTCTATAACCCAAATAACACACTTCAACCTTGCCTGAAAATTCAAATACGTAAAACTGTATCATTTCAAAGTGAATGCTGAGACTTAGAAATACAGAGCCAATCTCAGACTCCTGGGATCTGATTTCAAATCCTTCCTGTCATATACTGGCTGTGTAACCCTGGCCAGGTCACGTAACTCCTCGGTGCTCCATAAATTAGGGAGCAGCTTCTGATCTGAGTGCCCAGGAAGTATCCCCGCTGGGAGGCTGATATACCAAAGAAATCACAGTACCATTCAACCACACACAAAATAAATTTCCCAACAATAGCAGCATTTATTTGTGCTGCATTTCCCCCCTCCTCCCAGTGCTATTTTTTCCCAAAAATTTCAAGATTTGTCGATTGGAAAACAAAAAGCTCTTCATGGTAAATTTTTAGAATTCTGTTATTTATGGAATCAGAGAGAGAGTTAAACTAGTTGAAGGACCTGGAATCAGCTACACTGTCCCCAGTTGTGTTATAAAATAAATAGATTCTGACAGGAAGTTAGTTATTTACCCAAAGAACAGATCCAGGAGAAAGAAGCCATGCTCTTAACCAGAAGACCTAGAAACACTTAAATGGAAGAGGCAGCTCTCAGAAGGCATTTCTCCACCCTCCCTTGATTTCCCCAATACCGTAGTGGGACCTTTAAAGTTAATGATGATGGCTAATATTTAATAACATTTTACACTTTTACAAAGCTTTTTATCCCCTTTATCCCACTTAATTCTCACAAACGGCTCTCAGAAGTAAGGAGCCCCAGTATTACCCTCATCTTAGGGATACTAAAACTAAGGAAAAGCACTTAACGAGATATGCAAAGAAAGATTAAAGTATTTTTTTCCAAGGTTAAATAGCTAGTGGCAGAATTCCAAACCCGGTCCCCAGAATCCAAATCTAGTATTCTTTCCCTTACACAAAAATACCTATGCTGCTAAGCCCTGGAACTATTTAATGCCATCCAATTAACACCCTGTTCCTGGCCTACTTTATAGTTCTAAATTTGCCTCTGGGGCCCCTTTTGGTTGAGATAGGTTCAATGATATAATGATATTAAGGATAGGTACTGAATCTTCTTAGGGGGGGTGATGGGGGCTGAAAAGCCCAGAGTAGAGAATTTCACAAAGCATAAAACATCGTGGGGAAAGTGGGGCTGATGGGCTCCAGGATTATTAGCCCGGAGTTAAGATTTACAGACCCTTTGAGAACAGGGATGGCCTATCCCTGGCCCAATTGGAACAGTGTGACCATCCACCTTCCAGTGATTATTTTTAAAGAGAGAGGTAGAAATCAGAAGCTTCCTCAGCACTAATAGAGGTAAATATGCTCCCTCCTATGTATTCTGACAGCATTGGAGAAAGGCTTGCTATAGCAATAAATGAAGGCATAAATTGGAGATAATAAAAACAGCAAAGACAAAATTATCCCTATCCACCAAGGACAAATTGGTTTGCTTAAAACAGTCCAAGAAATCGAGAATGAAAAAAAAAAAAAAAAAAAAAAAACCAGCCCTCCGGAGCCCTGGAAATACTCTGTGGGGAAACCACAAAAAGACTGGGATGAGCATACCACCAAAAGTAGAAACAGTGATTGGGATGGACAATATGGCAGGAATACAGCCACAAAGAAGAGGCCGCAAAGTACCAAAATAATACGATAAACTCTTACCTGGCCAATGAATGGGGCATTCTGGTGTGTGACGAGATTAAGTGGGAAGGTAACACGTCTGATTTCATACTTAGGATACGGAGGGAACCCGTTTAACTCTAACTTGGGGAATAGTGATAACTCGAAACATTTTGAAATGGAAAGGGAATTGTATCACAGTAAAACTTAAAACTTTGCTTCTTGTCAGGGCTATAGTACTAACTAGTATCTGCAGATCCTTAGCTAAACCTTACTTCATCTTACTTCATCTGGGAAATGGGGGAATTGAATTAGATTATTTCTAATCCCTCCCAGGCTTAACATTCTATAAATCTCTGATTTCTATTGTGGTAATACTAGGCACTTTACTAATTTGTGTAAGGCGTAAAGAGTATATTGCAGCCAGGAAACAAAATATTTGGGTAATGTATATATGGTAATTTATAGAAAAATAAAATGTAATAAAATATATTTAAATATATAAAATAAAATAATAAAATGAAAATATACAAGATATAAATTGATATATAAAACAACTAAATGGTTCAATGAATGAAGCAAAAGGCTTTGAGTGTAGAAGATTTATCTTCCTGAGTTCAAAGGTGAATCCAGACACTTCCTAGCTGTGTGATCCTGGGCAAGTCACTTAATTCTGCCTGCCTCAGTTTCCTCATCTGTAAAATGAGCTGGAAAAGAAAATGGAAAAGCACTCCAAAATCTCTGCCAAGAAAACCCCCAACGGTGTTACAAATTGTTGGGCATGACTGAAAAAACTGAACAACAAAGGTAAATTAGTGAACATATTCCAGCCTTAACTACAACAGAGCTACCAGCTGTGTCAACTGCAGCTTAATTCATAGGGTTTCAGCAAGTTCCTATAAAGATGCCCTTACTTCTGGGGGTTGTGCCCAAAGGAATACAGATTTAAATCATTGAAATCTTGCAAGATATCTTAGGGTTCATAGGCTAGGACCATGCCTTAAACTTAAATGACACTGGCTCTCATTGATTGGCCAATGACAGGTCCCAGGCCAAGGTCCATGGTTTGGGCCCTGACTGGCTCAGAGTGAACGTAAATCACAATTGTTTCTGTTTTGGCCAGAAATTCCAAGGGTCCTATTTTCCCTCTCAGATTGTTTCCCAGTTGAAGGAGTGCATTCTCTGCCTCATTTCTTACCTAGCCTTAACCACCGATTGGGCATTGCGTGGGCCAAGTTCTGCCACTGCATCGGGGCCACCTCCACAGTCTGGTCACTGAGCCCAAATGGGCTCTGGAGGGGAAACTGAGGCAGCTGACTTGTACTTCAATCCAATTCACTTGCCCATCATAGTATCACCTCCATGACAAAGATTAATAGATTATAAACTCCATTAGACTACCTTTTATTTTGTAATCCCTAGTTTCTATCATAGTGCCAAATATACAGCACTTGAAAAAAAAAAAAAATTGAGAGCCAATTGATAAAATCACTTACCAGGATAATAAATCTCATCAAAATATTAGTCCCTGATGTGTAAGTTAAACATTTTGAAATCCACCCCCCCCCCAACATTTTCTCAGTAATCTGTTATCTCCAAGCACAACTGTCACCCTACAGAAAATAAATTACAGATACCACAAAACCCGACAGTACATGTCAGCAAAAGTCTCTTTTCTCATCATGGGGACAGTTCACAACCCAATTTCAAGAGAAAATCACAGGCTGTAATCCTGACTTCAACAGAGACCTCAACATTAGTGCCCCAAGTATATAAGCCCACACACAAGCGAATCTAGCCGGTGCCCCAAAGCCATCTGACCAAGAACAAAAGCAATGAGTATTAGATCAAGAATCTGAAATCTATAATTCATAGGTAACATGAAGTCTCAGCACTGTCATGTTCTGAGAATAGTGACAAACAAGAACTTCCTGAGTATAAACAAGCAAAAGAAAAGGAAAACAAAAAAAATCCTCAAACTGCTGACAATGCTTTATTTGTAAAATATGATACAGTGGAATGACTGCTGGCCATGGGCTCAGAAAATCAGAATTCTGATTTAAGCTTACTGCCTCTCTGACCTTGAAACTAAAAATATTTTAGTGAGAATTATTATGTGAATTCATCCTGATAAGTAATTTTAGCAATTGGCTCTCAATTTTTTTCAAGTAATTTCAATTATTACTTTTATTTTTGGCCTTAACTAAAAAAATACATATATTTGTTTTAAATTTTATTTAACAAACATTATTAAGCATCTGTTGTATACTTGAAATTATGAATTACAAAATAAAAGGTAGTCCCCACCCTATTATTACCTTTGTTGTTGTTATGAAATTATGCTGACCCTGACTTACCTCATCTAGAAAATAAGGGGGATGCATTCATTGGCATCTGAGGATAATCACAGTTGTAGAACTCTGATTCTGACCAGAGTTCTGGCCAATGAAGTTTTTAAACCAAGTTAGAAACCAATATAAAACACATTTGCAAATGCAAAATTGTTTCAATGGAACTTTGAGTACAGTTAATCCAAAAAAAAAAATAAAATAAAAAAAGCCCTTCCAAATAGTACACAAAGACAGACTTTGTTAAAATGGCAATTCTTTCTGGAGAATAGTATTTCTATTAAAAGAAACACTGTCCTAAGAGTTTATAAATAACTTCATTGATAATAAGTTAAACTGGATTTCGAACTATCATTTTAAAAGTCACAATTTTTCACTAATTTAATCCATGCGATTTAGGTTATAATCTCAGTCGTATTAATTTAAATTTTCATTTTTTGCAAATGTCCCCTGTACTTTGGGATAACTGAATAGTAGGTACTTAGTCCAATCTTTCAAATGGATATATACACACAAACATACATATACACCCACATAAAAAATAGGTGTGTGTGTGTTTATACATACTCTTGATAATATGTATATGTGCGTATATGTGCTTTTATATACTCCTCTGATAAGCTAATTTACTGTGACTGAAACACAAAGGTTACTTGACCAGAAATCTGAAGATTTGATGCCTTTCACATCAGTCATTAATTAAAACATTCAAAAGTCACACTTTATCTATGGGTCTCAGTTTTCCCATTTGTAAAATAAACAGACATGGGCTTGCTTCTACAATTCTACAATTGTTTACCCCAGTAAACAATTCTACGACTACAGAAGATTTCCTCCTCCTTCCATTATTTTAAATGAAAGGAAAAATAAAAAAAAAAAAAAGCATTGTGAAATGTTTATTTCCATTCAGTGATTCACACTGACTTACTGCAGTTAAGTTACAGTAAAGCCTTCTACACAAACCCAGCTAGCAAAAACTGCTCTTCTTTCATGAATAATAAAAGGCACCCTCACAAAAAAGCATTTTCTTTTTTAAAAGGGAAGGATAATTACTTTGTACTTTTAATAATTTGTGGTTCATTAAATGCCTGAAAAACTCTACTCGTTTTTATTGCCTGTAGTTGTTTCGTGGCCGTATATTCTTAGAGGTTACATCAGGCATCACACTTCAGGCTTTCCATTTTCATTTAACACAGGAATCACTGAATCACAGAATATTAGAAACATAAAATATCCCAGAGATCATTAATTCAACCTTTTCATTTTAGAGGTGCTGAGACCCTATAGGGTTTAGTAGCCTTCCAAGGTCACACCACAGAACAGTAGCCTGGGCTCCAAGGCAGGAAGCCTAATATCTGAATTATAATTCCAGAGTTCTGGCCAATGAAGTATTTAAACCAAGTTAGAAACCAATTTGGGACATTCATATTTTCTATTTCCATACAAATCCATAAATAAAATGAAGCTAAATCGCTGACTCCAATTGCAGAAATATGTTGGTTTAGTTAGAGCCTTTAAAAAGAATCTCTCTCTAAAAATCTGCTTTTAACGAACCAGACCTCTGATTTTACCAGTGTAAACAAGCATCCCCTCCCAATATAGAATAGCCCCTATTCTGCAGCTTATGGTCTTAAAAACAAGAGTTGTCAGCCTTTTGGGGTAGCAACCCCCCAAACTGCTGAACCCTACAGTCCAGTTCCCAGAAAGTGATTAACTTCATCAAATAAAATATGTAAGATTACCAAGGGAAACAATTATATTGAAATGTATTTATCGAAACATAGACATATTGCTTGCTTTCTGTTCTTTCTCATTTTTTTTCTTTTTGAATTCATTTTTCTTGTACAGCATATTAACTGTGGAAATATATATAGAATTGCACATATTTAACATCTATTGATTACTTGATGTCTAAGGCAGGGAATGTGGAAAGGGAGGGAAAAAATATTAGAATAAGGTTTTATAATGCTGACAACTATTTTTGCATATATTTTGAAAATAAAAAGCTTTAAAAAAATCTCTAAACAAAAACAAAACAGACATACACACACACACACACACACACACATATATATATATATATACATATATATATATATATGATGCACAGTCCATGTTTAATACTATATCAAAGCAGTCAGGGAGGTGGCTGGCTCAGTATTTACTTAGATATATTTCTGTAATGCAGTTTGTGCCCCATGATTATATTTCCATTTCAATGCTCTTTTTTCCCTAAAGATCCAAATTACCCAAATACCAAGACTTTAAAAAAAAAAAATAAATGCTGTACAACTTGTAAGCAGATAACATTTTTAAAATTTCAAGTTTGTGAAATGCAATATAACCAGTGAAACAAAATATATCTGCTACAAAATTGTCCTCTTTGTTTTTTAAGGAGCCCAAGATATTTAATATCTCTTGTACTTTTCTGGCCAGAATACGCATTTCATATGGTACCATAAAATTGGCTCCAATAAGATCCTTTTCAGGATGCTGTAACAACCTGCCTCTGCATGCCAAAAATCTTCAGTTTCTAAAGACTATCACCATTTTTCTTTTGCTTAAGAAGCCAGTTTGTGTTAATTTTAAGGGGGAAAAATGCTTTGAAAGTAAAAATAATATCACGCAGAAGAAATGTGCAATTAGTGATTTTGAAATTCCTTTAAAATGATCCAATCTTAATCGGAGCAGTCTAATCCCAGCTTCTCAAGTGCATGGGTCAATGTTGTTTTGGGTTTTTTTTTCCAAATACCACCTGAAAACTCATGGAAATTGTAGATTTGCCCCCATCACTATGGATGCCCACAAACAAGTGTGGAAAGAAATCACTGGCTGGGCATGATGGGTGACTGGACAGATTTGGGGCCTTCAGGATATATTACTTAGATAGATCCCATGGAAAGAGTATTCACAGATTATTCAGGGCCAATTCATAAATAATGAAATCATTCTTACGGATGATTCTACAACTCACCATTGTGCATTACTCTAAAGCTGACGAGGCGTTTCCAACACAAGAGACCCTATATGACGTAAAAGACAGAACCGCCCCAGAGAAAGATCCGGATTCGATTTCCATCGATAAGACACCGGCTGTGGCCAGCAACCCTCCGCCTCCCCCCAGAAAATGGCGTGTGTTAAGTCCTCGGCGTGCTAAGGAACTTTCCAAGGTCACACAAGCCGAGGAGGTTCTGGAGAGGAATCACCGGCTAGGCAGGGTGGGTGACTGGATGGATTTGGGGGCCTTCGGGAACCTGGACCCCATGGGGAAAGTATTTAGAGATTTTTCAGGGCCATTTCATCAATAATGAGATTATTCTTATTAATGATTCCAACAACTCTAATAATACTCTAAAGCTGACAAAACATCCCCAGCACAAGAGACCACGTAGGATGTAAAAGACAGAACCAACCTCAGTTTCCACCTATAAGAGATACCCGTATCTGGCCAGCAACCCTGCCCCCTCCTAACCTCCCCCGACCCAGAAAATGAAATTATCTAAGTAACTTTCCAAGGTCATTCACCGCCGAGTTCCGGCCTGCGCGGCCAAAGGCAGAAATTCCCACATCCCGGGAGCCCTCCATACCAGCCCCTTCTTCTTCTTCACAACCACTCTCCGGTGGCAGTGCAGGGAGTATCAGCCCCATTTTATGGAAGGACAAACCGAGGCTTCACAGAGGCCGCGATGGTCCTTACCTGCCCGAAGCGGCTCCTCTGGACGTGCCGGGGATTTCCGGCACAGGCCGGTGTCTCAGCATGAAGGACCGGGAGGGTCTGGACACCAATTTACTGCGGCTCCTCATGGGGGCCAGGTTCTGTGTTGAGGAGACGTACAATTCATTTACAATCATCTCTCCCGTAAATTCAAAAAAGGGCGACGGGGGTGGGGGCGCTGATAAGGCCCCGGGCTCCTTCCCGCCCCCCGAGGTGCAGCCAGGAGGCTCCGGGGGGCCAAGAGCCTCTCTCTGCTCCGGATTCGGAAGCGGGGCGGCCGGGCCCGAGCTCCCCGCGGCTTCTCTGGGCCCCTTCTCCTCCGCGCCGGCCACATTCCTCTCTGTAACCAAAGCTGCATTCTCGCTATTCCCATCGTCAAGGGCAGCATTTTGACAAGCCTCCAAGTTCTGTGGGGACGCGGCCTCTGCGGGAGGACAATCGCTCTGCTGGGCAGCAGCCGACTCCGGAGCCGGCCGGTTTTCCTTGGAGATAGCGCTCCCGCTGGCCACGGGCTCGGGGCCGGCGCTCCCACCCCAGGCCCGCTCGGCCCAGGAGTCCCCCCCGGGGCACCGGGCCGGGCCCCCCCGCAGCCCCAGAGCATCCTTCTTGATCTTGCGGACGTTGGCGTAGACGGCCGCCTCGGGCAGTTTGGAAAGGATCATCTCCAGCTGCTTGAGGATCCTCCTCCGGTGGCCCGTGGGAAGGACCCCGATCTTCTGCAGAACGCCGTCGTCAATGTGGGCGCAGTCCCTCACCGAGCGGTAGCCGGACTCCTGGAAGCGGCCCAGGTACTGCTCCAAGTTAATGTTGGTGAGCAGCTCCTGGAGGTCGGGATGCACTTCGCTGACTGAGGACATGATGGCGGCTTCATCACTGATCCCAGGGCACAGGCCGCGGAAAGCGCTTCGGAGTCAAGCCCGGCACCCGAGCCATATCAATCTCTTCCTCCCCACATTCTCAGCTCCACACCGGTTCCGGCCTGTCAAAAAAAGGGGCAAAGTGCTTCCTCAGCAAGGAGAGCTCACTTAAAATACGATTTACACAATCGACTTTCTCTAAAGGACAACATAATAGGGGACAGTGGTTTTCTGACCCAGAACTCCCTTCCAAGGGCCCCACAACATATACACAATTGTATATATTTTACATTAAACTTTTCTATCACCACAATACTTCTTCCCCAAAAAGTCCCTTGAAATAGTTGGAAACTATTTACTTGGTAAATACACACACCTCCAATCTCCCTCCTGCTCGTCACCATGAATGCAGTATGGGGTCTAACACAGAGGTTCTTCTGCTTTTAATCCTTTGATAACTGTAGGGTTATCTTGGCACTCCTATTGGGCACATTTTACTGGTGCATTCTAAAACATTGGTAGGAGGACCAAGTCAATAGGTTTCCCTACACTGTCAGAGGTGGTCCATGACATAAAAAGGTCAAGAATCTTCCTGCCCTAACACACCTAATACACAGTAGGGACCAAGTACCAGCAACTTCAGTTAATTCACTTTACCCATCTCAAGCCTCAGTTTCCTCACCTTTAAAATGAGAAGGTAGGTGACCTTGGAGAGCTCTCACAACTTAACCCAATGGCAAAGTGGACAGGGGCCGTCCCGGCTCTGAAAAGTCCTGCCGCTGACCCCTACGGGGACCAAGGGCTACTCCTGCTGCCCACGGGATCCTCTGTATAACTCAGTTTCAGAGAAGGAGCTGATCTGCACCGTAGAGTTTCCAAATAAGTAGGTTTCAAATCTAAAAAGAAATGAATAAAAAAAAAAAATACTGAAAATCAGACCTAGTAACATGCTGCTGTTTCAGTAAGTAAAACAAGGGGGTAAAACACCTGGATTCGTCCTATTTGTGCGTGGGGGGGGGGGGGGGGGGACCGCGGGCCGGGCCCTTCGCGGGAACACAGGTCATATTTTCTTCTGTTACAAAATGGATCTTGAAAAAGTCTTACTTTTCACATTCCTGCGGCCGAGAGGCAATCCTGTGTTTTCAAAAGCAAACTCAGGAAAGTAGGTAACGCTGAGAGCAAGAAAAGATTCCAGGACATTCTTGGCAGGAACTTTTCTCTCTGTTATCTGAGGGCCGGCCCTGCTAAGGGCAGCAAGGCTTGCTACCACAAAGCTGAGCTTAAGGGAATGATTGAGGGGGAAAGGGGGAAAGGAAAGAAATAGCCCAAACCATTTACAGAGATCTGTGGGGGTTGTCATCCGGAAGGGAAGCGCCCACATAATGAAGACCCAGACCTTAAGTACTAATGTATAGCAGAGCACAGAAGGGAAAAAATGGTCTTAGACAATATTTGTTTTAGACAAAAAATATCTGAGTCCAGCCCTGTGACTGCATTGCTGAAGATAACTTCCATTGAGGAAATCCCTTATACCAATATTTACAGCAAAACATGTAAGGGCACCTGGAATAAAATGGACATGTGGGTCAGTCCCAAAGTCACACTATGGAGAGCACTGCCTCTTTAAACATGATATGACCATTTTGAGCTGAAATCCTGGTGCTATGGGTGATCCCCGACTTTGTAGAGATGTTGCTATCATTTCCTTAGAACCAGTTGAAAATCAAGGATGAGTCTGAAAAAGACAGGGGCATACACACAGATCCTTAATTAGACAAGGAAGAGGGCTGAAGTCGAGAAAGGCAAAAAAAAAAAAAAAAAAGAAAGAAAGAAAAAAAAGAACAGTCCATTTCAGGTGAAGTCCTGAATCACACCTAAAAGGCTGGAAGTATCATTAAAAAACAAAACAAAGCAAACAAACAAACAAAAAAAAAAAAAAAAAAAAAAAAACCACAACCATACCCATCACCTTCTCCAAGGATGGGCACTCCCAATTCTTCAAGGCCCAAGCCCCATTTAGCCAAATCCCTTCAGAATTTATCTAAAGTTCACCATGGATCAGATCTCAGAAGTAAACCTGTTCATTAAACCAATATTAAATAGCGGATTAAGCAATAATTAGGGACCAAATTAGCTTTTGATCTAGAGACATCTATTGAATGAATCAAATATACTTTTGATTGTCATCTTTGAAAGGCATAGGCCTCCAAAAGCAATGAGACAGTCTCGGATCCACCGGAATAGTCAACAAGGAAATGGGGAGTGAAGATATATTCATAAGGATCCAAGAAAGAAGTTCCAAAAAACCCCGGTCTTTGCCCATGGGATCCCATACAACTGAAACATCCAATCCCTGCTTCACTTGGATTACTTAATTCCTATACTTATTCTTTAAAGTCCAATTCTAACATCACTTTCTCCATGAAATATTCCCTGACCCTTAGGCCACTTATGTAATGATAAATGATAAAACTGGAGAGATGACCCAAATTAACGAAATCAGAGATCCAGCTAAACCTATTTGCCCCACAATCCCCAAGGATTAGGAAGGGAAAGGTTTATGTAACCTCTAGCTTGTGAAAATTTACTACAGAATAAAGATCAATTATACCCCTCTCCATCATTAGGGCACTTTGCTTATTTGGCCTTGTGTAGTCAAAGAAAGAAACATTAAGGGCCTACTACGTGCCACATGTGCTGAGCAATGAGGATACAAAAAAGTAAAAGTCAGTTCCTTGTCTCAAGGAATTCACAGTATAATGGGAGGAAACAACAAGCAAACAAGTTATATATCATGTTACATATACAAATTATATGTAATATACATATGACATTATATATATTATACATTATGATATGTCATACAGATTATATATAATATATAACATTACATGTATTATATACTGTTAGGACATGATATATATCATATATATTATTTTAATATATAATACATGACATATATTAGCATAATATATAATGTTTTGTTATATATGTTATCTATAAATATATATATATATATATATATGCATTAGCTATTAAGTATATCCCAAAAGTGTCTCATTATTTATATTATATCAACTTTTTGAAAAGAAGCCTTTTAAAGGCTGTGTCTTAACTATCATAATTTACAGAGCCAAGCCCTCAGCAGAAAACTATGAATACTACTATCCAATGAACCAGAAAGCCTGAAATTAGTTCTCCATTTTGGTACGTGAGGTTTATGACGTAGGGCATGTCACTTCAGTTCTCTGAAATATAATGAGGCTTGACTACATTAATGAATGGTTCCCAACCTGGAATCATTAGTTTTGAAGGAGATCCATAAACAAACTATCTTCTACAGGCCAAATTTTGCCCACATATATATTACCATTTTTAAAGTGCATATAGATGCTGAGAGTTAATAAATTTTAAGACTATTTTAAAACATTAATGAATTCAGACTAGATTTTACTAGAATATTTTCTCAATTAATGCATACCAAATTCAATTTAATAAACACTCTAACATGTGCCAGCAACTAAGGGAGATGATGGAGTAGTAAAGTCCAAAATGAAATAGTACAACTTTGATCATGTGGAGCACCATGAAATTTTCAACCAATCCTAAAGCTTTGCAGTAAAAATTGAGTAAATTGGGAATAAAATGGACTTATAAAGACCTTTCTGAAGCTCATGTGTTTTAACCCATTTCAAAGTAATTATTTAATTTGGTTATTCTCAAGTCCATTGTTTACAGGAAACCGGGATATATTGGGCAAATGATGAGGTGTGATAAAACAAATAAGTCTTGGGGGGCAAAGCCAAGATGGTGGAGAAAAGGCAGGGACTCCTGAGCTCTCTCCCAAACCTCTCCAAAGACCTAAAATAAATGATGGAGCAGCCGAACCTGCAAAAGATTGGGTGAAACAATTTTCCAGCCAAAGGTTTTACCTGAGAAAGAATGGAATGAAGTCCGGCACAGGCTGTATCCTTTGACATTTATCTATTGGAGAATGGCTCTTAGATGTACAAATTTGAATCACTTCCTCTTATAACTTGAGTATGAGACAATTAACAAAGAAATCTGATGTGGAGATTTTTATCCCAGTAATTTAATTGCCTTTAATATGAACTGTATGGAGATGTTTGTGAAGAACTTAAAAAATTTTTTCTATCACCAAAATTGTCCATTTTATCTCCTAGAATCTTCTCAGTCATGAATTTTTAATGACAATTACATAAACCATTAAAATCAAACTTCTTGATGTTGGTCTTAAATCTACAACACATTGCTATCAAGAGCACTAAGGATTTCAACAGTTGTTTTGTTTGTTTTTAAAGTACTACGTCTCTAATAAGGCACTAGTTCTGTGCTATGCTATAGACTAAACAATCATAATGCCAGGAAATTTATGATTAGTCCTTTGAAATTTCCATAACATTTCATGGGAATTTTGAGGTAAAAGAGATCACTTTTCTAAGGGCAAGAGAAGACTTTGTAAAGAAAATCATGTTTGGGCTCATTTAAAGTATGGGTAGGGTTACGTACAGAACAGAATATATATAATTCACTATTTTCACTTAGAGAGGAAGAATCAGGGAAACATGGTCAAGTAACTGGTTCCAAATCACAAAGCTTGGACTAGAAAAGACATCAAGGGAAAGAAAGGGAAGAAAAAGAGGGAGCAAAATGCAAGGTAAGACCAGGGGAATATCAAAAAAGCTGGTCTAAAGGGCGGGCCATCCATGGGAGTTCCAATGAAAAAGGTAGGACAGGCTAGTTTTGTAAATGATATCAAATAACTACCAGAAGGAGATCTGAATTTGTGTGCACTGGTACCTGACACGCTTGCTGATTGTGGAAGATTAACATGGTGGCAGTGCAGACAAAAATGGAGAGAAAAGCAAGGATGGTGCAACAATTAGAGCTCTACCGTTATCCTTTCCACATCCTGGGGGTAAAGGGTATGGCACCCCAGCAATCTGGAAAATCTGCCTACACTTTTTTGGCCCTTCATATCAGAGAACATCTAAATTTTTTATTTTTGTTTTATTTAATTTTTTATTATACATGTATATTCATTTTTAACCTATTTCCATATGAATCATGTAGGATGAGAAAAAAATCAGAACTAAAGGGGAAAACCATGAAAAAAGAAGAAAAAAATAAAACAGAAGGAAAAAAAAAAGGTGAAAATAGTATGCTTCAATCCACATTTCAGTCTCCATAATTCTCTCTCTGGTTGCAGATGGAATTACCCATCCAATTTTTTTTTTCTTTTATGGGCTATTTACTGTGTCTTATTGTAAAATCTGAGTTAAGTATTTGATCATAGGCTCCGTGTCATTTGCTTGCCTTTGCATGTCATTTGCAACTTCAGCAAATCTCCAAGAAATTCCCATTCAATTTTTTATGCCAACTTGCAATAAATTTAAAAAAATAAAAAAAAAACCACAGAAAAAGTTGCGATATGATGGTGCTATCTGTACAGTGCGAGATGACAGGTGAATTTGCTATGGTGTGAAGAAATGAATGATGCAGTTATTCTACCTACTCTCATCTCCCATTATTCCTCCATCTTTAGCACATACTCCAACCAAGTTCACGTCTTGTGGCAAAATCTCGTGGGCTACTTCTGGGCCTTTGTCCAAGCTACCCTAACACGGAACAACTTTCTCCCTAGCTGTGAACTGATCCAATTGTTCTGTGAAAGAATCTGAACGAATGTGAGATCCCACTACTAGTCATATCCCCCGAAGGGTGTCTAAGATAGGAAGAAAGGCTTCACATGTACCAAAATATTCCTAACAACACTTTGTGGCAGCCAAAAAGAAAAAAAGGGGGTGGGGGGAGTAGAAAGAAAGTAGGTCTTCTTTCCGTTGGAGAGAAGTTGAATAAAGGGGACACATGAATTGTTGGTCCGTCCTTTCAAAGAGGCCCAAAAACCTCAAAGGGATTTGGCTCAACTCCTGTGTAAATTGGATTTAAGTGAGGGAAAGTTGGTCAAAATAGTATCATTCTCTCTTGTGGTCATCAAAGTCCAGTGAGTGGCAAAGTCAGGCCAATGATGGCCTAGGATGCAAGTTCAATGGCGGCCCCAGTTCTGAGGGCTTCCATTCAACCATCCCACAAGGGAACATGCTCACCCATCCCAACACATGAAGTGAGTAGATTACTATCTACTGAATGAAGGGAAGAATAGGACAGATTCAAATCATGAAAAGTATTAAAAACAGAGAGAGGAGCACCAGGGAAAGAAGATTAACAAAACATTAAAGAACAAACTCTGAGTGTAATAGCCAATCTCGGGCCTGGAGATGATGAAATACACTTCCCTCCACTTGACCAATGGGTAGAATGCATCAAGAGTGTATTGCAAACGTTTTAAGAAAATCATACACCAACTGCTTTTCCTTTATAGTTTTTTAGAAAACTTCCTAACACACATATAAGGATGCTGGATATATAGTCAGAAATGACTAAAATCTAGAAACAAAATATTTATTCTATTAAATATGAAAAAACATTTTATAAATTATAACTTTCTTATCTGCCATACTTTATTTATATTCTTCTTTTGTACCTTGACAAGACAGCTCAAGATTGACCATGGGGAGATGCAACATGATATATACTGGAAAGATTGCATGAGATGCCGCATTCCGGCCCCCATCCTTTAGCTTCTCAACTCTTTGGGAATGTTATAGAGATGGGGCAAAGGGGAAAATCTTATAGATCTTAGTAACAGACTGAAGATGGTGGCAAGAGTTAGTGGGGAGTCAAGCCAAGAGGACTAGGAAGATGGCCCTACAGTATAATTATACTATAGTGCACAGAAGTTTCAGGGGAGGGGGGATGTGGAGGAGCTCAATGTGGGACACGCAGAGTAAGACATCTATCAGACACACAGGCAGAGAGATGAATCTTTGGGCAAGACATTTAATCTCCCAAGACCTCAATTTCCTCCTCTAGAAAATGAAAATATCAATACTATAAAGTGGGAATAAAAGCACTGATATAATAAAAGCATTAATATGATGAAAGCCAGGATTATTTTAAGAAAAATATTTTGAAAACTTAAACCACTTCATAAATCCCAAATCCAACAATAGCACTTTCCGTCTTCTGTATTGTCTGCTGGGATTTTCAAGGGAACATTACATAAGGGAAAACAAAGACAGAATCTGGTATATAGGCAGATGCTATCCCTGTTTTTGCTTAATGTGTTTTTCTTTTTTACAAAGGAACAGTTTAATTAGGTAGTAGGAATCTGAGAAGAGACTATCCAAAACTTGACCTTGATAGAAAAAAAAAATCAATAAATGTAATTATTAAAAGAGAAAAATATGAACTTCCAATGCAAAGTTTGTTTATATTTTATATACCATATAAAGAGTTTATATATATAAATATATATTATATAAAGGGTGGTGTCAGTATCGGAGGAGAAAAGGGAGCATCTTGTAGAGATGGGACAAAGGGGAAACTCTTGCAGGCTTTAGCAACAGTGTGAATATGATGGCAAGAGGCAGTGGGGAATCAAGTCAAAGGGGACTGGGAAGATGGCCCTATAGAACTATTACAGTACAATGCAGAGAAGTTTCTAAGGGAGAAAAGTGTGGAGGAGCTCAGTTTGAGACAGATTGAGAGTAAGATGTCTATTGGATATGCCGGTCAATGGAGATGTAGCAGAGGGATAAAGGATTGGAGGATCATCAGCAGAGAAATGATTACTGAAAACATGGAGCAGATGGAATCATCAAGTGGTCCAGAAGGAGAAGAGAGCCCAAGACAGAGCTTCATGGGACCCCTTTGATCTCCCTGGTTGTCTTAGGTAATACCTTATTCAAAAGCACCAACAAAATTATAATGCAAGGTCACACACTAAATAATTCTAAGCAATCCCCTGTCATTTGCAGATTTATAAATAACTCAAAACAGTCAACTCTTTCTCTTCCCTCATTTAGGTCATTTCACTGTTCGTTAACACCTGCATGAGTTGGTGAAAAAGGAAAAATAAAAACAGACACTCAGCTTCCTCAATTATATTACTCAGTATCCACTCATTAAAGATTCAGGGAAGGGCTGAAACTACTGAGAAAGATAAGAATGTACAAGATCTGGTGCTTTGACATAAGGCTTTTTTAACCATTTTTAGGGGGGTGTAGACGGAGACACAGAGATAATAAAGTGATTTCCATGCATTTATTTTATAATTATGATTTAAAAGAAAACTGTCTGAGAGGATACACACCCCAAATCTGAGCCAGTGATTCAGCAACCAATACTCACTGACCCTAAATCATCTCAATTCAGTGAATCATAGGTAGAGATGAAGTCATTCTAGGACAGGAAGCCTTATGGTAAGAGGCATGAGAATCCATGCCCAGTCTCCAAGGATCTGGGGATAAATCCATTCATTTCTACATCAAGTACCAAATGAACCTGGAAATATTCAGATGAAATAATTTGTTCCAGTTTGTACTTTATATACTTATATACAGAGGAGAAAGTGGGGCATATTGTAGAGATGGGGCAAATGGGAAAACCTTACAGGTCAAGTTGGCAAGAGGTAGTGGGGAGTCAAGCCAAGGGGCCTAGGAAGATGGTCCTAGAGTACTACTACTCAACAATAGAGAAGTTTCAAAGGGAGGAAAAGTGTGGAGGAGCTCAATTTGGGATACACTGAGAGGAAGACGTGTTGAGACACACAGGCAGAGAGATGAATCGAACAAAAACAATAAGATAAAGGAGGGCAGGGGCAACCTCTAGATTAACAAGGAAATAAACCCTAATGCCAGAAACACAAGTTAGAGATGAGTTTTTTTGTACTCAGAACCAAAAGCTTTCTTATTAAAGGTCAATAGGGAGAGTCAACAGAAGTTTAAATTTAAAAAAAAAAAAATCTCATTTAACAGGTGAGTCAAAAAGAACCATTGGGGTTAAAGTGGCGATTACAACATCCTATATATAGCTTGTCTCAGACAGGATTAGGCTTCAGTACAGGGAAAAAGAATTAGGAATAAATATGACTCTTAGGCAGGGGAAAAGAGTTATGGCAGTTAAAAATCAAGATAAAGTGCTTCAGGATTAATAATTAATAGGATTAATAATCAAATGATAAAAATTCATTTTAAACCATTCCAGGACCCTATGTCCTTCCCTCCACCCCCTCATTTTTCCTTTGTACTGTTTTCTACTATGCAATCTTTTCAACATCTAAAAAAATTTTATGTTTATCTATCTACACACACACGCACACACACACATCTGTGACCAGAAGAAGAGAGGACACTGTGTGGTCTTAATTTTGCCAGGATGGATAGAGGCAGTAGGGAAGCAATAACACAAAACCAAATAGAGGGCATTGACCCTCAATGAAATATTGATTTCAAAAGCTTTTGTCTTTCCCATCTCTCCCCACCAAGTTCTACAGACCCAGGCCCTTCTGAGAAAGACATCTAGGTGGTACAATGGAAAAAATCGGGGCCTTGAAATCACGACACGAGTTTAATGTTTCAAGTTGTGTGACCACCAAAAAATTATCTAACATCTCTAAACCTGTTTAGTTAAATGAGAATATTAAGGGCACCTACCTCCTAAAATGCTCAAGAAAGCATCTTCCAAGCTAAAGCATTATACAAATGCTTTCCATCAGTACTTTACTCATTTGTTCTCTTTTCCCCATTACTATGAGTGATTAAGTTAGCAGGATTCTTTTATTAACTTTTTACTTCCCTAGTAAGATATCAAATGCCAGTTTCTACCTAAAACTGTATCATCCTGTAATTCTCAGGAAGTGTATATTAGCCGATAGCTATTACAAACCAGGACTATTTTCACAAGGGATGGGTATTTTCTTGAAGTTAAATGAGAAAAAGCCTTGCACACAAGGTAATTTCCTCATGTCTGCTTTTATATCCCACCACAGTATTTCCCTCAAGTACAGGAATACGGATTTTCACACACGGCTTTAATGGCTGAATATACGACTACAGAAAAGGAAGTGGTTTTAGCAAAAAAAAGTTACTTAAGCAAAATCATTCCATCATCATTCACTTCCTTTTTAGGGTTATTATTAGAGTTTCTCTCAATAAGTTCATAGGTCAGATGAAAGGCTTACCCAGGGAAAAGGAAAAAATAATAAAAGGATTGGTTGACAAACAGAAATGGTGGGACTTCGGGAGGAGTTCTATAATAAGGGGACCATGAGGTATAAACTCTACAAAGACATGATATAGCCTTTGGGAAAATATAATTTCAAGGAAGCCTGCACAGAAAGACCAACTTTCCAAATATTCTCAAAGTCTTCCAGAATAAAAATCTGAGGACACAAAGATAAAATGATTCTGATGACGAAAGCTGGCTAAAAAGGCCAATAAACAACTAACTAACTAAATCAAATCAGGATTTTAGGACATATAGGAATAATGGAAGTAATGGCAGGTAACTGTATTAAGACAACAGCCCAGATCAACATGCCAGTATATTAAAGCAACTTTTGAATTTGAGAGCTAAATAACTGTCCCTGATCTTGGGAAAAACATGGAAAACAAAAGTTCTACAGGACAGGCAGCAGAAAAAGTTCCACTTTCCAAAAAGGGGAAGATGGTAGATTCTTCTAAGAATGGACTGATTACCTTTAACATCAATTCCTGGCAAGTGAATGTAGAACATCTTATTGAAGGAGTAGTTTGTAAACATTTGAAGAGGGAACAAGTGTCACTACCAGAAAATACAGTTTCATCGAGCCACTCTAGCCTAACCTCATTTCCTTTGGGGGATTTTTAGGTTATTAAATCAGGGAAATACCAGCAGCAAGATATACCTATTTCTTTCTGCAAAGCATTTGACAATTCTTGCAATATCCTTATGAACACTTTGGAAAAATGTGGACAATATTTAACTATATTTAGGTGAATTTCAAATTTATTCAACATATTTATTTAAAGTTTTAGATGAAGACAGAGATGCAATAATTACAAAATTTGCAGATGCCATGAAATCGATAATACAGAGAATGACAGCTCTGGGATCCAAATGATTTCCACACTCTAAAACAATGGATTTAAGTAACAAACTGTAACAGATAAATATTATAAAAATGTGTTTTCCCCTGAGTCGTACTAATATAAGACAGTAGAGCTATCTCAAGATAAGTTAAAGGGGAAAAAACCTGATCCATTGCAAGCTAGGGCTCCAGATTCTACAATATCTGGAATAAGAAAGGCAATATAAGATTCTTTCACAGTCAGGCTAAATTCTGAGAAACATGTGTGGTTTAGGGAACCTCATTTTAGGAAGTATATCAACAAGTGGGAGCTTATTTGACAGAACACATGATGGGAAAAAAAAAAAAAACTAAGGAAGTTCAATCTAGAGAAGGTTCAGACAGGAAGTGTCTGAGAGTTTTCAAACATCTGAAATACTATATTGTTAAAATCAAGGAAACTGCATTATGTTTAAAGAAAATGTAAATAAATATCAATACATGTACTGAGCTGCATAGAAGCTACACGCTTAAAGGAAAAGTAATCGAATTACAGGAAAAAAAAGTGAAATAGATGAATAACAAAAAGATGGGCAAGAACAAAATTAAAAGGCTAAAGAGAATTTGAGAAAACGCAAATGTTATATACCGAGGAATTATAAAATCAGAAACAAAAGCAGTATAAATACTTCTGGATCATACATGTCACCTTAAAAAACTGACCTTGTGAATCAACTTCTGCATAATAAATACAGAATCTCAGAAATAGTAAACACAAAGATGGAATCCAAAATAAATGGAAAGTACTCAAACAATATGGAGCTCAAGAACCAATCACAGAATGTCAGTCATCATGTGCTAAGTGCTGGGAGGGACAAAGGCAAAGGAGTCTCTATATTCAAAGAAGTCAAAGGCTAATAGGGAAAACAATATGCATGTAATTCTGCATCAACAAGCTCAATACAGGAAAAACTGGAAATAATTAACAGGGAGAAGGCACTAGAATTAAGGGAAAATTAGAAAAGCTGTCTTCCTCTATAAGAAGAGGTTTTAGGTGAGACTTGATTTGATCACTGAAACCTCTTGAGATTTTACTGTGATTTCCAGGTTGGGACCAGGCTTTAAACCCCATTGACTCTGGCTCTCATTGACTGATTCACAGTAGGTCAGTCTTCAGCCAAGTTCCATAAAGGCCATGCTCTGCCTCATTTCTTACCTAGCTTTAATCATTGATTGTTTGAGTTATACTGCGACCTGGCAAAGACATTAGCTTGAAAAGGCCAGGGACTCCCACTGCATCCAAAGCCATTTCCAATTATCCTGATCTCTATTTGGCCACTGGATCCAGATGACTCTGGAGGAGAAAATTAGGCTGATGACCTTTGCACAGTTGTTCCCCACTTAAATTCAATTTACTTGTATGTCATGGGCAAACAACAACAATTTCATTAAAGAAAATCACGAGAATGTGACAACGTACAAAACAGAAGAAAACATCTCTCTCCAAATACTTTTAACTACAAAATATTTTTTTAAAAAAAAAAAGATAAATGAATAGGGCATGCAATTGGGGAAAGGGAAAATAAAAGTATATACATAGAAAACCAAAATAACCATGAAAATAGAAATAATAAAAATTGAAGAGAAAAAAATTTTTAAATCAAACTAATTTTAAAAAACTATAAATTTTTAAGGTAATAAAACTACTAACCAAGAAAAACCAAACTACCAAAAGGAAACTCCAAAAAGGAAATTCACGTCAGAGGAGAAAAAAATAAAGAAATGTACAACAAAATATTATGTCCAATTGTATGTCAAAAAACTAACTTAAATGAAACACCTGAATTTTTTCAAAAACATAAAATGCTCAGGTTTAAAAAAAAAGAAACGGAGAATTTAAATAAATAGTTAATTTAAGGCTTCATACCTTAAAAAAGTGTTTCACACATATTATCTCTCTTAATCCTCACAAAAACTCTGTAATTAGCATCCTCATTTTACAAGTGATGAAATTGAGTCTACTTACTACAATCAGTCTGTATAATATATCAAGGAGTCCAACTATCAATATCCCCACAGGAATCATGAACATAATTATAAAATACTTTATAAAAATAAACTATTCATAGTTAAACTGTGAAAATGTTAAAAATTAGAACAAGAATAATTTATAGTTTTAAGTATCTTACTAAACTACCAAAGAGTTATTACTAATTCATAGAATGAAACAAAATAACAAAACGCACCAGAAGGTACAAAGACAGAAACAATCCCTGGCCTCGAGGAGCTTACATTCTATTATTAAAAACAACCTAGAAACTACTATTAGATACAAAGTATAAAAAAGTAATGGAATATTATTGTTCTATAAAAAATGATGAACAAGTTGATTTTAGAAAGGCCTGGAAAGATTTACATGAACTGATGTTGAGTGAAACAAGCAGAACCAGGAATACATTGTACACAATAACAGCAAAAATGTGTGATGATCAATTTTTCATCAAAGACTTGACTCTTCTCAGCAGTTCAGTGATTCGAAGCAATCCCGATAGACTTGGGACAGAAAATGCCATCTGTATTCAGAAAAAGAACTATGGAGACTGAATGTAAATCAACATATTTTATGCTCACTTCCTTTTTCTGTTTTGTTTTTCCCCTCTCCCATGATTTTTTCCTTTTGTTCTGATTTTTCTCTCCCAATATAATTCATAAACACATTAAACCAATGTGTATTTTAAAAATAAATAATTTTTTAAGTATATAAAGAGTTAAAGGGAAATAATCTCTGAGAAAAGACATAAGTATTGAGGGAGGCAAAGAAAGATTAAGAGAAAATGGCATTTTAGCTGAAATTTGAAGAAATCCATGGAAACCAGGAAGCAGAGAAAGCAAGAGAGCTCCTTCGCGCATGGGGGATGACCAATTAAAACTCAAAGAACAGGAGGTGCTGGCTTGTGTGAGGAACAAGATGGTGGATTGCCTTCCGGAGCCTCTCCCAATATTAAAGTCATGGGGACTGTGAAGATGGGGAGAATGGCATGGTACTAGTGCCAGATTAAAAACTAAAATTCAAAGCAATGGTACAGATTAAAAAACAGAAAATTTAATAAAAGAAACACTTATTTGAGTACATAGATCCAGAATAAAGTGAAACCCTCCTTTCACCACATCAAAGCTCAATACTCAAGAAAAATTGTTGAGGAAATGTGGGAGACATTAGATTTTTAAGAATATCTCAAATTCTATCACAACAAGCTTCAACTGCATATATCTGAGAGAGATATAAAGGGTTAACATCATGGACAAATCGGAAGGCTGTAATTTTCATAACCTGAAGAGGGCAAGAGCTATTGACTAAATGGGAAAATGAAGTTAATGAAAAATAAAATACATAATATTGATAAAATTGAAAAAGTTTTATACACACAGTTTTTGAATTTTACAAAAAAATTAAAATACACACAGTTCTCCTTTGAAGAAACATTTAACTGCAGGAGAAAGTCTCCCTGTAACAGATTTCTCGTTCATTTATAAATGGCCTATAACGTATTCATACCAATATACAAGAACAAAGATAGTAAGCAAACAGTCAAAGCTGGGGAGGAATGGGGAGGAAGAGAAAGGAGGAGGGAGAGAAGAGAAAGCTCTCAACAAGCATATTTTAAAAGCTACAAATGACTAATAATAAAGGAAATGCAAAAAAATAAAGCCACTCTGAGATTCCACCTCATTCAGATTGGCAAAAGATGACAAAGTATAAAATGACAAATGTCAAATGGCTTGTGGGAGGATAGGAATGTTAACATTAGTGAAGCTGTAAAATGACTCAACTATTCTGCAAAAAATATCACTAAACTCTTCATGCCCTCTAACCTACCAATACCACTATTAGTCATACCCCAAAAAAGGGATCAAAGAAAGCCAAAAAAAAAGGACTGATCTGTCCAAACATTCCTTTTATTGTAGGAAAGAACTGGAAACAAAATGGCACCCATCAATTGGAAAATGCATAAACAAATAATGATATATTACAGAGGAGATCATCTTGACACAAGGAACGACAAAGGGGATGGATTCTGAGAAATCTGGTAAGACTTGAATGAACTGCTGTAGAGTGAAATAAGGAGAATCCAAACAATTTATATAATTACAATATAGTTAAAGGAAAAGAATTCTGACTGATTACTCATGACTTGGTAAAGCTGATCAAAGAGTATACTGTCCTGTCTTGGCAGAAGTCAAAGAATATATAATTTTTTTGGGGGGAGAGGCATAAGGGGACAGAAAAAAAGAACACAAATGAAACATCTTTAAAACACAGACAAGAGAACAGAAAACCATTTAGGAGTGGATGGAAGCAATTAAACAGCATTAATGCTATCATGTTAAATTTAATATAAGTTTGAGGGAAAAGTATATATCAGAGTCTCACATACAATTATTCTTTTTTATTCTTAAGTGTCTTAAAAACTTATTAGGCTCCATTGTTTTTCTCTAATTTCAAATCATTTCCTTTCACATTTCTTACAAGTACTCAACAACTAATTTTTCATACAGTATAATCTTAAGTAATTTCACCTCAGTGATTTTATGTGAATTTCATCAGACTCCCTTGAGATAACTAGATTTGATCTGCTTTCTGGCAGGGAAAGTATCATTCTTCCAATTTCTCAGATGTGTGACTTCCATATTATTCTTCACTTTTTATTCTCACCTCATATAGTCAGTTGCCAAATCTTTTCATTTCCATCTCCACAATTCCCTTTTCTCTATTCCCCTACTCTCTTACACCTTAGCTCTGGACTGCTCCATGTCTTGCCAAATGGATTGCATCCTTTTTCTTCACACGTGGCATTCTAAGGCCATCTTTGTATCTTTGTATTAGCTAACTCCTCATACTTGGAGTGTATTTTCTTCTCACTTATACTTCAAAGAATTTCTCCCTTTTCAAAACCACCTCCTATAATGTCTATCCTGAATGCAACTTCCAAATACATTATGTCTATTTAGTATTTATTCTTCATGTACTTTATCTGAATATATATATATATACACACATGCACTAATCCCCACTAATAAAATGTAAACTTCAAGAGAACAAGAATTACTTCTTTGACTTATCAATGTCTAAAACAAAAAATTATAAATACTTGCTAAATGACAAATGTGACCATCTAGAGATGCTGTTTACAGATGATATAGTGCTAAATGCATCAGTTCTCAGAACACTTCAAACTAAAATAAGCATCATGATAAAAACACAAGAGTTCCTTTACATGAAGTAAAAAAGCTTTAGCACTTAAAAAAAATAATCTGTGGCTAGATTTAAGAAGGAAATTTCAACTGGGTTAAAAAAAAAAAAAAAAAAACACCAAAAAAATAAAAGCAAAAAAAAAAACATAAAAACTTTATATGAAATATTTCTGATAAGGTTTCCAAGACACACAGGAAATCAACACAAATATATAATACCAAGAGTCATTCTCTAATGGATAAGTGGTAAAATAGAATAAAAAAAAAATATATATATATA
Organism: Sarcophilus harrisii; assembly: GCF_902635505.1. Taxonomy (NCBI): domain Eukaryota; kingdom Metazoa; phylum Chordata; class Mammalia; order Dasyuromorphia; family Dasyuridae; genus Sarcophilus; species Sarcophilus harrisii. Next base: position 25,277,929 of record NC_045431.1, read on the forward strand.
AGGCATTTCTATGTTTTAAAACACATTGTTATAAGTGGGAAAACAAAGAGAAAAACAACATAATCCCTGATCTCAAAGAAAACTTTCTTCAATTAAGGATTAAATGGAAAGCTTCACTAGTCCTTTGAGTTCTAATGGAAAGAGCCAAAGCTTCTCAAGTGGACAGCAGCAAGACAGATGGTATCTAAATGGTTCTCATCATATAGTGACAGAGCACACTGACCAAAAGGAATGTCACTGGCAACTCCCTCCTCATCAAAGCAACATAAAATACCATATCTGCCATGTATTCAAGGGGCCTAGGGCCGGAAACCACTGGGAAGGGAAAAACATCACAGGATTTCATCAGTCTTGGGTTAGGTGATGGTGGTAGGGAAAGAGCATTTTGCCAGGTTGCATAGCTATGCCTTCCTGTTAAAGGTTATGATCAACTAGTTTTCAAAAGAAAGCTTTCCAATTATTAAAGATTGCCCCAAATCTCTAATAAGAGAACTATAAGCCAAAATAACTTTGATGGATCAAATTAGCAAAGATGAAAAAAAAGGGGAGTAATCAGTGTTGGAAGAGTAGACAGACTATACAGCAAGACAAGTATACTAAAATGCTGTTGGTAGAGCTATGAATTAGTCCAACCATTCTGGGAAGAAACTTAAATGTCCGTACCCATTTACCCTGTGATTTCATTATGAGATATATATCTCTAATAGAATAATGATAGAAAAGTCCAATAGATATCAAAGTATTTTAGCAGCAATTTTAATAGGAAAGAATTGAAAATTAATTACATGCCAGTCAATTGGGAAACAGCAAGATATAAGGTGGTTCGTGAGGATGATGGTAGATTAACTAACATTCTATTAGAAATGATCAAAATGAAGAAATCAGACTAGATCAAGGAAAACAATCAATACAACAATAATATATATGTATATATATATATATATATATATATATATATATATGAAACAATAAAATTAAACTGGATACACCCTAATCTTAATCACAACTATTTATGCCTGAAAAGTATTGAGAAAAGACACCTCCTTATTTGCTGAGGTAAAGGAACTATGGGTATAGAATATTGTCTGTACTACTAATATTTTAATTGGTTTTGCTATTTTTTCCTATTTATTTTTTTTTAATTTGTATTACAGAGTCCTCACTGGGTTGAGAAATGAACACCATGTAAAAGTTAAAAACATCTATTTTTAAATGGTCAGGAAGAAATTAGTATCCAACTGGCAAACTACATGATTGGTTCACTACTCCTCTCTGCCTCTGAAGAATTTGATAGGTTCAGACCTGCATAAAAAGAGTATTTACAAGGAGGAAATTATATCTGTTTATAAGTACTGAGATACCAAAGGATGTAGGGTGATATAGGAACACTTATTTTTGCCTTCACATGTTGATGTCTTGCCCACTGATCTGAAATACTTATCATTAGGCTGTAAAACTTCTGACAGGCAACAAAGTTTTGGGGACTTTCTTAGTATTCCCAGAGCTTAACCCAGTGCCTAGCCAAAAATAGGGATTTAATAAATGCTAGCTGACTGCCTGATTGATGCCTTCCAACAGTCCTGTCTCCTACATCTTATCGACAAGTTTAACTTCAGTTATGAATCTTTGCCATAATATCCCAGATTTTACTGATCAACTCTACTGCCCAATTTCCTTTGTTTTTTGGAGTAAGAAATCAAGTTGTACTATCTTATATGGTTTTATAATGATTTCTGTTAACTTTCTATTTCTGATTGATGCATAATTCCCTATGAGTAGTGAGTAGTACATACTTTTTTTTAATTCCCAAAGTATCTTGCATTATTATGGTAAGTTCAGGGTACTTGCAAAGAGAATGGTATCTGTTAGAAAAGAAAAAAGAAAGAAAGGAAGGAAGGAAGGAAGGAAGGAAGGAAGGAAGGAAGGAAGGAAGGAAGGAAGGAAGGAAGGAAGGAAGGAAGAGAGAGAGAGAAAGAGAGAGAGAGAGAGAGAGAGAGAGAGAGAGAGAGAGAAAGAGAGAGAGAGAGAGAAAAGAAAGAAAGAAAGAAAGAAAGAAAGAAAGAAAGAAAGAAAGAAAGAAAGAAAGAAAGAAAGAAAGAAAGAAAGAAAGAAAAAGAAAGAAAGAAAGAAAGAAAGAAAGAAAGGAAGGAAGGAAGGAAGGAAGGAAGAAAGAAAAAAAGAAAGAAAGAAAGAAAGAAAAAGAGGAAAGAAAGAAAGAAAGAGAAAATAAAGAAAGAAATTATAGAAAAGAAAGAAAGAAATGAAAGAAAGAAATTATAGAAAAGAAAGAAAGAAATGAAAATTAAAAATCTTAAGCCAGAAAGACTAGCAAGAAATATAATTTTGGTCATATCACCAAGGAATAGGAGAAAATACTTCCAAGTATATGAGATAAGTGGAAGACAAAAATGTTTTGGATACTTGGCTGCATAGTCCAAGAGGAAAGAAAAAGAAAAGTCAAATTTTAGTGAGTTTTCTTCTTCGGTAGTCATAACCGATCACTGAATAAAGTTAATTTGTTTTGTTGAAATCTTATTCTCACAATTTAAAATTTTATACCTTCCTCTTCTTAGTTCAGTGAAAGCCAAAGTTGTAATTTTGCCTTCACTCACCCTGAAGAATCCTTATTAAAAGTAGATAATATTTAGGTTTAGATACTATCTCAACAATGAAGTGCCAATTCATATCATCAGCTTTAATAGCCTTTCCATCTCTTTCATGATTGTTGCCAAAGCAGTCCATCTGGTTTTTGAGCTAATTTGCTAAGGTTAGAAAATGTATTTTAAATCCTGGATTGGAAGCTCTTTGAAGTCAAGGCTTTAATCAGTTGGTAATTAGAAGAGTTCAAGTTTTTTAGTCCCCATGAAAGCAGGATGGAAAGGGTAGTGGGTCCGTGATAGTAGTGAATTGAATGAGGTAGAAAAGAGATGTCTAACATCTGGATAATCTACAAACCAAACTTCTAGGTATACCTCTGGTGCTAATCGATGTCACTGGACTCCAGTCATGAACTAGGTATGACTCTAGATATGATCTAGGTATGATCAATTTAACATTAACATTTAACACCAAGATTTGGGTCTATGTGGGCCCAATTTAGCTCCCAAACCCTCTTTACTCTTTCATTTATAAAAATAGTAATCCTCTCTTCCACACTAACTTTGTGATTAGGTCCTTTCACATTGGTTCAACCTGCTGTTGGATACCAGCTATTTCAAAAACCCTTCTATAAACTTAAAAATCCACTTAGATAATCAACACTGGCAATTTGGCCCAGATGATCACTGAACTCACTTTGCTCTTTTAAATTCTAGGACTCCATTGCAAATACTGCCAGACTCAGATGATGTAGTACTTTTGACAATTATTCTTTCCTTCTTTCTCTTTTATTCTTTGATATTAGAGGATGACTCTCTGCAAAGGAATAATATATAAAGAGAAATAGGGTGATATTAAAAAAAAAAAAAAAAAAAAAGACATGCATTTTGATATCCAAGACAACAAATCTTAAGATTTACTGACCATCCAACTATATGGATGATGGAATAGATGTTAGAATAAAGAGCACATTTTAAGAGCTGAAGGGGAATTCAGCAGATAACCAGTCCAACAGTCAGAGGCTCCTTGAGGCCTTCCAATTAGCATACCATTCTACTTAGGGACAGTGAAGAGGAAGTTTTTCCTGACTTCCACTTACACTATCTCTTGGAGCAGGACAAGCATAACCCCACCCCACCATCCATGTGACAGTCCTTCAAATACCTAAACAAGCCAAAACTATCATTAAAAACCCCAGTTCTGCTGATCCTCATATGACAGACTTAAATCACCTTCCTCCTGGCTGACAGATTCAATAACAGTATCTAGCCAAAACTTTGACACTCAGAACACAATATTCCAAATGTCATCTGACCAGAGCAGAGTACAGAGGGAAGAGCATCTCCAATAGAATGCAAGCTTTTGGATTTACTTGAACTGAGGCAAAGTGAAGTGGGCAGAACCAGAACATTGTGCACTGTAACAGCAACATTGTGCAATGATCAACCGGGACAGACTTAGAACGCACACACTTGCATGATGAAAGATGAAATGATGAAAGACAATTCTAAGAGACTCGTGATGGAAAATGCTTTGGGACACTTTGCTGCATGGCCCAAGATGTATTTTACAGATCAAATACAAACAGACCTAGATCAAAGCATAGTATTTTCACTTTATTGTTTTTTCTTTCTTATGACTTTCTCCATTTGTTCTGATTTTTCTTTCACAACATGACCAATGTGGAAATATGTTTAATAGGACTGTACATGTATAAACTATACCAGACTGCTTGCCATCTTGGGGTAGGCGGAGGGAGGGAAAAATATGGAACTCAAAACTTATAAAGTGAATATTGAAAACTATCTTAACGTGTAATTAGAAAAAAAGACAATCCTATTTTTTAAAAAGGCTTAAAAATAAATGCTTAAAGCAATCCAAAAAAAGAATATAAGCTCTTTGTGGGGAGGAACTATTTTTTCTTACTCTTTGGAAATCTAAAGCTTAACAGAGTACCTAATATATAGCAAATGTTTAATAAATACTTATTAGTTAACTGACTAATTATTACTAGAAATCATTCTCTCAATATGGTTAAAGATTGCATTCATTTATAGGGAGGAAGAAGAGGGAAGAAAAGGAGGGGTGCTGTCACATCATACTATTTACCAATATTGCCTTTATAATTCACAAATTTAAAGACTTCTTCCCGACTTTACTTTCCCCATTTGGTTAAGTGAAAGATATTTTGTTATTATTGCTTGTTTTATTTTGTTTTGTTTTTTTGTTTGTTTTTTAAATCCCCATGATCCAATATATGACACAGCAGAAAAAGCTTTAAATTTGCAGACAATGACCTCTAATCAAAGGGTTCTTTCAGTTCCTATCCATGTAACCTCGGGTCACTTCACTCTTCTGGAGAGTCAATAGAAATCATTACTAAAAAGTCAGCAAAAAACCCAATATGGTTCAGAAGTTAGGTCCATCATTCATACCCCAATCATTCCAGATGGCACCCCTCACCTGTTAGAGCCCCCAATTGGTTTCCAGCTCTACTAATCTTCAATCCATCCTCCAAGCAGTCAACAAAGGGACATCCCTAAAGCATTTCCAAATCAGACCCCATTTGCCTGCTCAACAAGCTTCAGAATTTCTCTTTTTAAGACCTGTTCTTTGGCATTTACAGACCATCAGGATCCTGCTCCAGACTCATTCTGCACATTCCTACAAGGCAGACTCCAGCTAAGAGCCTTCATGTTTGGGGTTCTCAACACAGGATTCCCCATCTCTCCCAGATTTCACGCCTTTACATGCTTCAAATAACCTACAATGTTCCCTTTGTCATCCCTGCCTCGTGGACTCAACAGCTCCTGCTTCAGAGTCCTGATTCCCCCAACTGTTACAGCCATCCCACATCCCACCCTCCTTTGGTATGTATTCTCTAATTATGTATCTGTAACAATTATCCTCACTCTCCCAACAGAGATTCCTTGGGCACAGAACCCCTTCTGCACATGTACGCCCTGAGCCAAGCATTATGCTTGGCACTTATTGGGCGCTTTATCAGCAGACTGCAAGCTCTATTAGCTCGGAGAAGGCCACAACTCTGATCATTTTCCTCTTCCGTAAAATAATATTTGTCATCTGTACCTCAAAGTCCCTTCAAAGTGAAACTTACCCCTGAATTTCTGCTGTTCTATATTTTCACACCACCATGTAAGGATTTACCTGATGCTTCTCTCCTACTGACAAGTTGAGGTTACTTTCAAAGACTCAAATGGCTCCGGGCTCTCTCTGATTCAGAATGGGGCAGATCACAAGCTACCCGTGCATGTCCAACCTGGAATGGCCAACTATATTTTGCAACAGTTTGTCACAAAGGCTGTATCCAACATAGTGAAAACCCTCCTGGTTTTCTCTCTGCATCAAGAGTGCAGCAAGGGAGCACTTGGGCCAGGGCCTGGTCACCCCTCGTTTTTGCCACATAAATGGTATATCTTCTTTTCCCGTCACACAATTCATAACCAGGAGAGATCAACTAGACTGTTCTTTGCTTCCAATAGTTCATACTCTTTTGCTTCCATTTTCCCTTGATTGAGGAAGTCTTCCCTACTCATTCCCTGACTGTCATTCCCTATTCATTCTTGAAAACCCAAATAAAATTCCAATTCCCCTAGGTGAAGCAGACTCCTCCATCTCCCTTCAAAATGCATACAACATTTAATTAATAATCTTGGGAATATCCAGCATGAATTATTTTGAATGCCATTTTTCCCTATTGAACTTTTAAATTTCATGAGGGCAAGGATTCAATCTTATCTAAACTGAATTTTCCTCAGTATCTATACACAGTGGGCATTTTGTATATATTTATTGTATATACAGCATATACTTTTGTATTTTTACACACACACATATGTATACACACACACACACTCACATATACAATATGTATAACCTTGTTTATACCTCTTTCCATATAGGCTGTCTCTCCTGTTAAAATGTAAGCATCTTCACTGGTGTAGAGCTGTGAAATGATCCTACCATTCTGGACAGCAATTTGGAAGTATGCCCAAAAGGCTATAAAACTGTGCATGCCCTTTGATCCAGTCTATACCCCAAAGAGATCATAAAAGAAAAAGGACCCGCATGTGTAAAAATGTTTGTAGCAGCCCTTTTTGTAAGTGGCAAGAACTGGAAATTGAGTGGATGCCCCTCAGTTGGAGAATGGCTGAATAAGTTATGGTATATTAATGTTACAGAACATTAATGTTCTGTAAGAAATGATCAGCAGGATGATTTCAGAGAGGCCTGGATATAAAGTGATACTTTGGAAGTGAACAGAACTAAGAGAAGACTGTAGAGAGTAACAAGATTATGCAATGATCAACGGCAATGGACTTATCAACAATAAGGTGATTCAAGACATTTCCAAGAGACTTGGAATGGAAAATGTCATCAGTATTCAGAGAGAGAACTATGGACATTGAATGTGGATTATGGACACTGAATGTGGATGGAAGCATAGTGTTTTCACCTTTTTGTTGTTTGCTCCCCTTTTTTTTCCCTTTCCCGTGCTTTTTCCCCTTTTGATCTGATTTTTCTTGGGTGGCATGACAAATATGAAAATATGTTTAGAAGAACTGAACATGTTTAATTTATATTGGATTGCTTACTGTCTTGGAAGGGAAGAAAGGGAAGAGGTAAAATCTGGAACACATGGTTTTACAAAAATCAATGTCCAAAACTATCTTTGCTATGTATTTGGAAAAATAAAATACAATTGAAAAAAATTTTTTTAATAAAATAAAATGTAAGCATCTTGAAGGCAGGAATCTTTTTTGGATTTTTCTTAGTATACAATATAGTTGGTTTTTAATAAGTAGTTACTGATTACAAGACACTACCATATCCTCAGATCTGAATCTAACCACTAAATCAGCCCTTCAGTAAAGTACTAAGTGAGCATTTCCTATGTAACCATAAGTTCCCTAATGTAGTTTGCTCAAAGGGCACTAAATTTTATGTCAACGTTGTTTTTAAGACTCACATCAACTAGAAGCAATTTACCCTTCTGAAGTTCAAATATTCTGTTTGTCATCAAAATCTCTACTATTTTCTAATGATGGATTTGATGACCATTGGTACTGACTGGCTTGAGTACCATCTCCAAGTGTCTTTACCCTTTTTCAATGTAATCAGCACTGTCAATCTGGCTTTTATGAATCAACTTATGTTCATTTGTCTGAAAGAAGCATCAGTGATAATATGAGAACTTTTTTTCCATTTACAAGTTCTCGGGCTCTTTATATTTAATCTTGTGCCTCAATCTGAATGTTATACATAAACACACACACACACACACACACACACACACACACACACACACGTTGTTGTTTATCCTTTCTGGAAATGGATCATGACATCAGGGAGGTGATGACACGATTAGCAAGTGAATTAAATTTGTACAAAGTCACCACCAGCCTCACTTTCTCCTCCAGAGTCACTTAGCTCCAGTGAGCAGACATAGATCAGAACCACTGGAGACAGTCACCAATGTAGTGAAAAACCTTGGCTTTTTTAAGCTAAGATGTTCAACAGGTCTCACTGACTGAGGCAACCAACCATTCAGTGATTAAAATAAGAAATGAGGTTGAGAATGGTTTCTTTTATCGAGACATAATATGTAACATATAATAATATCTAGACATAATTTTATATAGGTACATATGTAAAAATATATAAACACACATTCATATATAAAGATGTATGTGTGTGTGTGTGTGTGTATATATATATATATATGTATATACATACATACACACACCTATGTGTTTGAACTTTTGGAGATATTTAAATTTCTAAAAATTGTTTATCTTCCCATCCTGCTTCAATATTAATGCCTCAGACTAAAATAACACTAAACTACAAACATGCATACCTCTCCCAGAACAGGCTTCAAAGGAAAATGAGATTATGATCTACTCTCAGCTCTCAGATAACCACTTATAATGTACAGAGAGAAATTTGTTGCTGAACACTGATAATCAATGGCAACAGAAAAGTGTCAAGGAATTCACTTAAGCCTCAAATTTAAATTTCTTCTTGTCCATACATATATCAAGTTCTAATTACTCCCCGATTACCATCAAAGATTGGAGGGCTTAGGGGTGGAAAGGAGGTAAGGAAAGGAATAAAATAATGGTTTCAGTGCCATTTTAATTAGAGATCAGGAAATAGGATGCTTTCTTCATGAATACAGATTTAATCTGAATAAATATTTTTTAAAAATTGAAATAACACAAAAAAATTTCAGATATTCCTTGAAAAGAACCAAAAAGGAACAAGCTTTATTGGCCAAACCATAATGTTATTACATAAAATTACTATCTTGGTAATAACCAGAAGGAAATTCTATCATGTAATATTGTTGTTTGTGCTTCATTCTAGAAGAGGACCATGACACATCAGGGAGTTGAGGCCATGACACTCAAGTGAACTGAAGTGAGGGAGGAGTCTCACTTTCCCCTCCAGAGCCCTAGATCCCTGGCTAGATACAGATCAGGATGACCAAAGGCCCGGGATGAACAGGGAGACCTTAGCTTTTTTAGCAGAGTTTTTTTTTTTTTCCCCCCAGGTCTGGGTTGGATTGAGTCAACACCCAATGAGTGATTAAGGTTAGATAAGAAATGAGGCACAGAAAGGCCAATCTGAGGAAACCCTCTAGGTTTCTGGCCAAAACAATTGCTATTTATTCACTCTGAGCCAATCAGAACAAGACAAACCAACTGGGTATGGCCAATCAACCAGAGCTAGTGTGATTTGGGTTTAAGGCATAGTCCTTAGGAAAGGAAACTACCCCTTGAAGTGTGGGTTCAAGCAGTGAATATTTTAAATATGTGTCTTTAATAGCATCTTTGATCAGGATGACTGTTTCAAAAATGGTGCTCACTAGTTCTGTCTGGAAAGGTTATCACTGCTTCAAATTATTCCTGTTTATAAACAAATTATATCATCATAACATCCCATTGGGCAAGGACCATAACTGAAAATGGGAGGTGGGGTAGGTAGGGAGCAGCACCCCAGCTTCAAGTCTTAGGTCAGGGCCTTGTAGGATCCTAATTTCAAGGGCCTAACACATAATAAGCACTTACCATATTTTTTCTTCATGTTGACAGACTAATGGAAGCACAGATTCCATCACAGTCCTTTCTTTGAGTTCAAAATTTCATCTACAATGTCTCAAAAATCATTTTTCTTATACCTATTAAAGGTTTAACCAAGACGCTGATAGTCATTAAGGGAAAAATATCACTGGATTATTAAACTACCATCAGTACAACTATCAACACAGACCAACTCATATTAAAAATGACCAGTCTCTGGAGGAAGCAGAAAAACACAAACATGTATACACACCTACATACATATGTTTTAAAGAGTCATTCAATTTGCCCACTAGTTATGTTTTAGTTTAAATAAATCACTGTTGAGTATCACAAACCAAAACTTTAATGCTTTAAATTTAAGATCCAAGATAATTGGTTTGTAAGTGTATTCAAAGTATAAGAAAAGAACTGGAAATATGTGCTTCTTCCACCAGACTATATTTATATCCTACTTTCACGACCCACTTTTTAAACATTATGAAATAGTCTCTTTTCTCAACCAATTTTTGCCCTAAATGTTTTTCTCTGGTGAGTTCATAAAGGTCAAATAAATACTTACTCCTACTCTCTTTTTATTAAAAAAAATAATAATAATAATAAATGAACTTCCTTTAAAAAAAAAAAAGTCTGACCTCAAGCTTCCAAGGACTCATGGGCACTGTTCAATAAGCCAGTGTGGGCATAAAGTGCTTAAGTGGGGGGAAAAAAAAAAATCAATTCAGACCTTGTAAGCACAGTTCTATAATTAGGAATGAAAATAGCATCAAATGTAAAGTACACTATTAAAAAGGCTTATTTTTAAATACAAATCCATTTCTTTCTCTCAAGACCAACAAAATCAAGGGCAATCCGGCGGCTAAAGCGGCCACATCCGAGGGAAGCTACAGTTAACAACTTCAGGATCCCATTACACAACAGCTAGGGAGGTGATCATTTCCTTACATTTTCCCCCTTATCAAAAGCCTTATGCTCCACTGTATAATAAAGTAAAATTGTTTAAAGTGCACAGAATAATAATGTTTAAATGTCCATTTAAACATGTCCACGTTAAAATGTCCAACATAAAGGGAAAAAGGAAACCTGGAATGGCCCAAATTCTGGGTCATAACCCAGGGCACTATTAGGAGCACGGCAGAGGCTTGCGAGGGCAGCGGTGCGCGAAACCCGCACGGGCGCCGCTTCCCGGGCCAGCCTTCCCTTCTCGCCAGGGGTGGGCCAGCTGCGGTCAGGAAAGGTAACTGACCAGCTTCCCCCAGTGAAACCTACAAGGGAGCGGCGGGAGGGCGCTTCCCGGCGGGGTTCCCGCGGCTCGGACCCCGGAGCTCGGACCTCGGAGCTCGGGACCCAGCGGTTTGGATCTCGGAGCTCGGACCCGGAGCTCGGACCCGGAGCTCGGACCCCGGAGCTCGGACCCGGAGCTCGGGACCCCGCGGTTTGGATCTCGGAGCTCGGACCCGGAGCTCGGACCCCGGAGCTCGGGACCCCGCGGTTTGGATCTCGGAGCTCGGACCCGGAGCTCGGGACCCCGCGGTTTGGATCTCGGAGCTCGGACCCGGAGCTCGGACCCGGAGCTCGGACCCGGAACTCGGGACCCCGCGGTTTGGATCTCGGAGCTCGGACCCGGAGCTCGGACCCCGGAGCTCGGACCCCGGAGCTCGGACCCGGAGCTGGGACCCGCCCGTCCATCAGAGGCCGGGGACCCGGCTGCCCAGCCGCGAGGGGAGGGGAGGCTGGCCCACGCGCTGGAAAAGTTTTCAGGTTCAGGGCGTGGAAGTGCGCAGCAGCCGTGAGCGGGGGATCGGGGATCTCCAAGCACTTACCGCGGACTCAGCGGAGCGTCGGGCGCAGGCGGCCCCGGGCTCGCGGCTCGCGGCTTCGGGGCCCCGCGCTCCCGGCTCCCGACCTCCTCCTACTGCGGTGGCTCCGGGGCGGGCGCGCGGCGCGATCAGAGCCCGGAACGGGGCCGGGGCGCGCACCTGGACGCCCCACAGCACCTGGGAGAGACGGCCAGCAAGCCCGGAAGAGCCGCGCCCCCCGCCCGGCGCCCCGCCCCGCGCCCCGCCCCGGCCCAGGTGACACGCCCCCTCCGCGGCCTCCGCTCCGGCTGCGCCCCGCCGATGCCGCGGGGGCGGGAGATCCGCCAGTGGGGAAGCCGCTCATCCGCGGGGGCGAGGGCCGCCGGAGCCGGGCTCACCGTGGGGGCGGGGCCGCCGGGGCGGGGGCGGGGCCCGCTACCCCACGGACGGGGCAGGGCAGCCCCGCGCGCCGGGGTAGGGGCGCTCCGATGCGGCGGCGGCAGGTTCCGGCTGCCCCCGCGCGGCTCCTGTCTGGTTTTTAGTCCACCTCGAACCTCTTCCCTGCTTCTGTCCGCACCTGAAGAAGGAAGGATGGCAGACAGGAAGGATAGAGGAAAAGGAAGGAAGGGAGAGGAGAGGAAGGAAAGAAGAAAGAAAAGGAATGAGATAGAAGAAGGAAAGAAAAGGGGGAAGAAAAAGAATTAGGGAGAAAAGAGAAGGAAAAAGATATGGGCGAAAGAAGAGTGGCTAGAAAGAAAGAGGAGGAAAGAAAAGGAAGAGAAGATAAGAAAGGAAAAGGGGGAGGAAGAAGAGAGAGGAAGGAGGAAAGAGGGATAGAAGAGAAGGAAAGAAAAAAGGATGAGAAGATGGAAAGAGGGTCTGAAGGAAGAAAGGAAAGAGAAGAAAGAAGAAAAAAAGTGGGGGAGTAAAAGCAGAAAGGAAAGAAGGGAACAGTCATCATTCATAGTCTCACAAAAACAAACTCTCTTGTTGGCCTTCTGTGAAAATGTGCGTCCCATCCTTACCTCTCTGTGAAGGGGTGGATTGTGTCTCCTCTGGAATTGTGGTTTATCACTACCATAATCAAAGTACTAAATTTTTCAAAGTTGTTGTTTTCTCAATGATAGTGATAAATTGCTCTGGTTCTGCTCATTTCACAGTGCATCAGTACATAGAAATCTTTCCAATTTCCCTAAAGCAATTCAGTGCAATGATGTTCTATGGTAATTTCCATTAATTGTAATTCATGGAACCTAATTTCCATTACATTCATATTCCTTAATTTGTTTAAACATTCTCCAAAGGGATACCTCCTTAAATTGCTTTTTTTTTTTTTTGTTACAATGAAAAGAACTGCTGTATTTTTGCACACCTAAGTACTTTCCTTTTTTGTTGATCTCTTTGAGATATTGGTGAGGTACTGTTATTGCTGGGTTAAAGGGTGTGCACAGTTTAATAATTTGGAGGACATAACACCTAACTGCTTTCCAGAATAACTGGTCTAACTCATATCATAGCTCTAATAGTGCGTTCCTGTGACTTTTCCCATAAGCTCTGTCACATTTGTCCCTTTCCTCATTTGTCAACTTTGCCAAGATTGATGAGTTGCACAGATTTGCATTTCTCTAATTTAGGGTTAGGGTTATAGTGATTTAGATAGAGCAAAAATGTCTCTACGGGCCAGAGCACAAAGCCCACAACATTCCCAAGTAGAGCCAGAACCATTAAAATAAAATTGGAAAATGTTTAACAAAATAAGTAAAAATAAAGTAAAACAATGTTAAGAAGTGTTTTTTCCTCCCCTATTTCTATTTGAGATTGTCACCACTAACTAAAAACGTGTTTTTCCAACTGATTGTGAGAGGGGCAACTAGGTGTTGCAATAGATAGAGCACCAATCCTGACGTCAGGAGGACCTGAGTTCAAATGTGACTTCAGACACTTAACATGTTCTAGCTGTGTGACCTTGGGCAAGTCACTTAACCCCAATTGCCTCAGCAAAAAAAAAAAAAAAAAAAAAAAAAAAAAAAGTGATAGCTTGGATTTCTTCCTTCCTGTTGCTATATTTTAACCCCATTTATTTTGAGACGTGAAAACTTGAGTCCCAGAGAACTAAAATGGCTTTCTTTAGAGCCAACCAGGTGATAAATGACTGAGTCAGAATTTAACCCCCTTTCTGAGTCAAGATCCAATGGGCTTTCCATTACATCATACAGCATTTCTAAATTCCTGAGAATTCCCCTTTCTTGGCTTTTCTCACAAGTTGGTTTGATGCAAAGGTCAGCTATGAAATGAAAGTTTAAAAAGCTTCTAAGGTCCTGTACAGCTCTAAATGTCTGCTATATTTGCACTGAGACTGAATTTCCTTAAAAGACTAGTCTTGGTAGAAATGGCAGGGAAATACTACTTTAAAGTTAGGATCCTTCACTTTCTTTGGATTCTGTAGAACAGACCATGTGTAGGTGGTAAGAGGAAGTACCATCTTAGTGTGCAAGTGCTTCTCCTATCCCAAATTTACAACTGAGGAGAAGACTACAGAAAATCATCCCCAGGATAATTCACCATGATCAAGTAGGATTTATACCAGGAATGCGGGGCTGGTTCAATATTAGGAAAACTAGGCTGTTCTCTGCTGACTTCCCCCCTTGATTATATTTTGTATTCAGAATATATTTTGGACATTCAGAGGGCACAAAATGATATTTATTGTGCTCCCAGGAGATCCCAGCACTTATGTGATTCAGCCTGCTTTATAAGACTTAAAACAAATTAAGATTTATAAAGAACTCAGAGAACACTGTTGTATAGAAGAGATGTATCCATTGTATCATCCTTGAAAAACTCATAATGATTTTAATTTTTAGGATCTAAGTAAAATTAAAATCTATCATATTGTTTGTATAGAATAGAACTTGCTTATGTTCCCTTCTGGAGTGATAACCCCGTGAAGGCTGATTTCAGCTCTGAGATTCTGTAATTCTTGTTATTTACACACACACACACACACACACACACACACACACATTGCCTTGCACAGTAACCTGTATATAGAAGATAAAAAATATCTGTTGAGTGAATTACAGTTAGTTTTCTATGATGCTTCATGGAACATGTTCCCTCATTTGAAGCTAATTGCTTTGGGAGGTATATTAACTCTTTCGGGTCCCTAGTGTACCATTTACTGTATGGTTATAAGACAGAAATAGCATCCTTTAAAAATACCCAGTCAACTCAATTATCCACTCTAATGAACAGGAACAGAAGATGTAATGCTTTCATTGTCAAGTTTTTGCTTCTTATTCCTTTATGTGTGCTTTTGGATTTTACTTTATAAAACATCATTAAATTCATAGTTCCAGGCTGCAACTTGAAGGGAAAAAATACTATAACTCCAAGCATCCTTTTCATCCTTCTTCAGAAAGCCACACACACAAAGGATGATTCAGTCCAAGTGAATGACACAGAAGTTAAAAAAGAAAGAAAGAAAGAGAGGGAGGAGAGGAAAGAAAGCAAAAAATAGGATTAGGAAAAATGGCTAAATTTCTAATTAAAGCATAAAAGCAAGAACTAGAAATAAATGGTTTGGAAAGCAATAAAATAAAATGAGTAAGACATTAAATCGGTCCCTGGAATGTGCACAAATATTTTACTTCATATGCAATTGTACTTTGTTTAATTATACACATTTGAGAAGAAATCGCCTTGTGTTCAAGCTCACAGGGAAGTAAAGTGAACAGTTGTTTCTCATTTTATAGTTGTGGGATCTGAGTTCACACTGTAACTGGAGTAAACAAAGTGTATTTGAGGTTGAGTTTTTGAATATTTGCATCTTTTGTCCAAGGTCAAAAAACATATTCTGCTTAAGAGCTCAAATGAGGTAGTCAAGAATATCTGGGGTGTTCCAATAGGGTTTTCTCATCACATTGAAGGCTTTTACCAAGTTACTTCCTGTTCACACAATGGCAGGCTACCTGAAAGTATCTGTCATTGGTTTCAAGTACTGTTCGTACCTTTGGTTTGTGACTTCAAGGTCTGCCGATTTCCTTTTTTTTCCTTAGATGAACCACTTTTCTTAGCAGCTCTAGGCCTAGAAGTATTGTAAGTTTCTTTCATGCATAACATTTAATGCTTACTTTTTTTAAAGAAAGGACATTTATCTCTATCTTGATCTTCTTTTATAAAATATGACTTCTCTGTGTCAGTTATTCAGAACTGCAGGTGCAGCCTTCAAAGAGCCCAAAGTACACTTTTGCATTTCCTTCACTAGCCATGACTTTGGGTAGCATCCTGTACTATGGTTTTCTACTTTTTCCTGTGGAAACTCTCAAACCCAAACGAATTCTGCTTCAGTCTTATTTAGCAATCAAAAAGATGCCTTCTGCCTAATAAGTTTTGCAAGTACATTGGAAACTGCAGCAGCCACGCTTGATTAAACTTTGCTTTCTTTCACTTTTAAAGGAACTGCTGGTGATGCAGCCATTCACCCATGAATGCCTTGCTATTTCAATAGTTACCAGGACACTAGAAAAAGAAATTTCCATTCCTCTCAATAAAACTAGAGAAAAAAGAGCTAGTTTTCTTTTTTCTTTTTTTTTTCTTTTTCTTTTTTTTTTTTTTTTTTTTTTTTTTTTTTTTTTTTTTTTTTTTTTTGCTCAGAACAGTCCCTATTTTTGCTAAAGAAAGAAGAACACTTATTTAATCCAGCAATATATCTACAGAGAGGGGGGGAAAGGCCGTTAAATTACTGGTGTAGGTTGATTGTGAATCTGGGTATTTTATTTGTAAGACGTGAGTAGGTTTTCTACTATAATAAATGTGTTCTGCTATAAAAACCATTGTTAGAAAGATGACTAAAATATCTTCTTTTGTGATTTGGAGCATGATTTGAGGTTCTATAGAATTTGAGATTTCCACAAAGGCATCCCTACTTTTACTTCCCAAAATTTATTATGATCAGGTAACCTGTTCCTGTTTTATATATGATCCATGCAACCTCCTGATTTCTAAATTGCATTAAGAAATTTAGTCATTTTGAAAACAGATTGTGGTGTATTGACAATAGGCCAGAGCAATCTCGGTACTGATAGTGTCATTTCTGAGACTGACATTTTACACTGATATATCAGGCTGAGTCTTTGCAGGAGGTAAGGTGGCCATTCACTGGATGAGATTGAAGGATTAAGCAAGCTGAAAGGGGGAACACGGAGACCAGGATACAGATAATGAACAACAGATCCCAGCCTGCTCTCTCAATCACCTCATGTTGTTTGCTTTTGAAAGGACTCTGCAAGCCAGGAAATGTGAGTTACCTCCCAGTGAAGAAACTCAGCAGATTTTTCCAATAGTGAAGGGACAAATTTAGAGATCGAGCAATGGGCCACCTGATCTCAAAGGAGAAGACGCCAGAGTGGAACCCCTGGACAATTAAGGCTGACGAGTGTCCAGTGGTTCCTACATTTATGCATTGGCACAGGCTGAATTGATCAGTACATTCTGAACCAGTGAATTTATTTGTGAGTGAATTAGTTGCCTTTGTTCAGTTCCCAGCTGAAAGCCTCCAAGAATTTAGTTTCCAGGGTTTTGTTTTGTTTTTTGAGGGGGGGTTTTGGGAGGAAGGTGCTTTCCCTGTAGAGTGAGGTTGAAGAGAGACAGCAGAGTCTAAGATGAGGAGGTGAGTGCTTTATTATTAATAAATACTTTCTAAAGGAATAAACTTGGTAGCGGATATTCTAGGAGGTAATGTGAAAAAGAACTGAGTAAACTAGAAGGGACAACCTAGGCAAAGGGGACTGTAGAGTCAGTGA
The DNA here is from genome assembly GCF_902635505.1 of Sarcophilus harrisii. Taxonomy (NCBI): domain Eukaryota; kingdom Metazoa; phylum Chordata; class Mammalia; order Dasyuromorphia; family Dasyuridae; genus Sarcophilus; species Sarcophilus harrisii. The sequence goes on from NC_045431.1 coordinate 25,295,236, forward strand.
TTTGACTGGTACACAAAGCCACCCTCAGAAGCATTGTGACTACCCTTGCTGGGGAGGAGGATGGACCCAACAAGTCAATGCCAACCAGTTGCCTAAATCAAGGAATGGCCTGATATTCTCCTAGGTACTGGTATGATCAGTATACCAACATCAGTGCAAAGAGGCAAGTTTCCCCCAAGCAGGGATTTTTGTCACATTTCCTATTTATATAGCATCCCTAGAGTCTAGCATATATATTTGAATATCTTAACCACATAATTAATGTTTATTGAATTAGATAGCTTATCATCCCCAAATGCAAATCCAGTTTTAAACCAACAATTCCCCTCAAATTCATTAGGTGAATTTCAGCCTCAGGCAGAAATAGGCTTCTCACTCTGCATAAAAGTGCCTAAGGATGCTTCATAGCTAGTCAAAGATGGGACTAGAAATAGACAAAGGAGACAGTTGCCTAATAACATATAGGGTGATGCACTAAACTGAGAGACCCTTGCTGTAATGACACTTTACAAATGAATGCACATATTCACTGAGACTGAAAAAGTAGAAGAAGGCTCGCTCCTGATGTTCCCAGCACTGATATTTTGCTGACTTTTTTCTAACGTGGCTTTAGAAAGAATTAGCCAGAAAATGGCAAATTCTTTCCATTCATTTCATGTATTTTCAAGAGTTGGCAGGATACATTAATTCCTTTTTCCTGTTCTATTCCTGCTATATCCAATGCCCACAATGCTCTCTTCTCTCCCTTACAGCTTTTTAGAGCAAAAATCCAGAAAGGTCTCACTCCAGCAGAAGACTAGTAGTGTTTTGTATGGCACAGGGGGAGAGTCCAATAATAGTGACCAGCAACATATATACCAATGAAAAGAAAAGTTTTGAAGAGACTTTAAAGATCAACTGATATACTTCCCCTTATTTTGGGGATGAGGAATATGAATCAATTGAGAAATGAGTTAGTTGTTCAAAGCCAGATAGCTAGTTAGTATGAGTAAAATCTGGAACTTGAAGACATCTCTTGACAGGTGGAGCAATACTATTTTCATATAATATATGCTAGATGCCAGGGATGCTATATAAATAGGAAACGTGACACAAAGCTGTTTTCCTTCATGAGCAACACCCCCAAATTGGTGAAAAAAAATCTCTGAAAAAGCTAGAGAAGAATCCTCAGGAAGAAAAAAGACATTAAGAGAAAGGAGTTCCAGGAGGAAAGAAAATGCTTTAATAAAGATTCAGTCTTTCTACCCAGTCCCCAGTTGGGTGGGGTGGAAACAACAGAGAAGCGATTTGCTCTTGCAGAACCTTCTGTTTTCATGAGCAACACCCCCAAATTAAAAAAATTAAGAGAAGGGTTCCAGAGGAAAGAAATGTTTAATAAGATTCATCTTTCACCCATCCCCAGTGGTGGGAAAAAAATCTCTGAAAAAGCTAGAGAAGAATCCTCAGGAAGAAAAAAGAGATTAAGAGAAAGGGGTTCCAGAAGGAAAGAGAATGCTTTAATAAAGATTCAGTCTTTCTACCCAATCCCCAGTTGGGTGGGCTAGAAACAACAGAGAAGCGATTTGCTTTTATAGAACCTTCTGTTTTCATGAGCAACACCCCCAAATTGGTGAAAAAAATATTTGAAAAAGTTAGAAAAGAATCTTCAGGAAGAAAAAAGAGATTAAGAGAAGGGGTTCCAGCAGGAAAGAAAATGTTTTAATAAGGATTCATTCTTTCACCCAGTCCCCAGTTGGGTGGGGTGGAAACAACAGAGAAGCGATTTGCTCTTGCAGAACCTTCTGTTTTCATGAGCAACACCCCCAAATTGGTGAAAAAAATCTTTGAAAAAGCTAGAGAAGAATCCTCAGGAAGAAAAAAGAGATTAAGAGAAAGGGGTTCCAGAAAGAAAGAAAATGTTTTAATAAGGATTCAGTCTTTCTACCCAATTCCCATTTGGGTGGGGTGGGAAATGACAGAGAAGAGATTTGATTTTACAGAACCTTCTGCTTTCCTTTGTCCACACACTGGTCACTGGAGTCAGACTTTTCTAATTACGGGCTCATTCCAGACTGGACACAGCAGGATTGGTCCCTGGCTCCACAGGAAACAATAACAAAAACATAACAGCACCAAAAATAGTCCCAAAGCAGAAAAGTTGCTTTAGTTAGTTCCTCATTAGTTGTGCTTCATATCTCTTCCATTCATTTTCTGCCATCATGTCAATTCCTGACTGTTACTCTTGCTCCCAGGTTGGATTTTCCTGGTTCCTTTGTGTCTGTCTGACTGCCCACTTACTAGATCACAGACAAAAATATATGCAAAGTGTTTTGTAAATTTTAAAGAGAAATATAGTGAGGACATTTGTTATACTTATGTTTGCCCTGACTCTGATTCAAGGAATACCCCTAGATGCCATCTTGTCTGCCTGGTTCAGACTCCAGGACTTTTTCAACCTTGAGTACCTGGGAATAATGTCTCTCTGGTTCTGTGAGCCCAGTCTTTGACTTAATCAGTGCCTGCAGCCCTGGTCCATATGTCAAACTTTACTTCAGCTTGCCTGGTATCACCTTTTTAATGGTGTGTCCACAACCCTTCCCTCCTGATGTTCCCAGAATTGATATTTTGCTGACTTTTTTTCTAACATGACTTTAGAAAGAATTAGTCAGAAAATGGCAGATTCTTTCCATTCATTTCATGTATTTTCCAGAATGGATTTCCGGTACTAGGCAAACTTCCAGAGATACCAAATTAGCTCCACAGGAGGTGGAGAGGAAGAAATACTATTGAATGATGATATAAAAGAGTATAAGGCTAATTAAGCAATGTGGAAATGGTGAGAAAAGATCTTGATAGAGTAGTCAATGAGTTTTGCCATCAAATCGATTCTGAATTGCCTTTTTGTTGTTTAATCCATATATTTCATCTTCTCCATAAGAATAGCATCAAATACTTATCAAAAGTTTTGCTAAAACCCAAGGTTAGTTGGAGCTGAAACATTTTCTCCTTCCCATTTTGATAGCCCTGTCAGAGAAGGGAATAAGGAGATGTCATTCTATGTTTTTTGGGGAATCACTTCCAACCATTATCCCTTTATTGAAATATTAGAAATTCTCCAGCAAACAAAAGAGAAGCTCAATGGCCTATTGTTTGAAGGCTCTGTTGTCTACCCTTACTAAAAAATTGCCCTTGTCCATTTTGTGTATCTCTCCCATTTCCACAATCTTTCAGGTATTTACTGACTGGCTCAGCCATCCCACTTGCTACCTGGGACAGTAAATAACCAAATATACCTGTATGGAGACTTGGCTAAAATCAGGTCTGTTAAGACAATAAAAAGCTTTGGATGGCAGTATCTGGGCTTCTACTTGAGATGAAGCCAAAAGGGAATAATCAGAAGAAATAAGGAAAATGAGATTGCCTTCTTAGCTAGAAATCTGTCAGGAAGGTGAAGGGAGAGCAAAAGCTTTCAGAAGAGACTTATGTGTTTGATAGGACTCCAACATGTGACTCTTGCTACAGAGATGAGAATGGTCTACAGTAATGATACTCAAGCAGATTAAAGAGGGCGTGTTCAGAATCCCTGCCTTTCTAACCCCTCTGGCATTAGCCACAAAGGTCTCTGCTTTTTTTAAAATCCCTTTGCTGGCTTGCCAACATGAACTGGAATCTTTTATCTCCATTTCTGACTTTACTTATTTTGTTACTCCCTAGATTTTATATATGTGCATCTATAAACTCTCTCTTCTGCTTTGTTAATGTTATTATCTTGCCTGGTTAGGACTGAATCATCCTTCCCTGAATTCAACTGAGACAGATTCCACTGGGATTAAAATAAAATCAAAGGACTTTAGATTGTTTTCAAATCATTTTAACTGAAGCAATAGAAATAATTATTTTGTTTTCAATCATTTCCTGCTGAGTTTTTCGACTTTCTCACCCTTCCCCTCTAGTTACCTAAATGTTTTAAGTCAAATGGGATATTGGGTTGTTAAGGTACCTGGAATACCAGTATTAACAATTAGTTATCAGTAAACACTTCTCAATGCACTTTAGATTTGCTCTTTAATATATACTCCTCAGATCCTCTTGCTAACTTGGATTAGAATTTAGTCCATTTTTAATTTAATTTTTAAATTTTGTAGAATTTAGTAGCTTTCAAAATAGCTAATAAAATTAGAATACCACTTAAAATTAGAAAAGAAATAATTGTTATCATCTGAGTCATAATAGTAAGATTTAATATAGAAGCAATGACAATAAAAACCCAAATGATCAAGTTTGATAACAACTCTGTATTTCACAAATAAATCTATGTGACTTGGGAATAGAATAACAAAAAACTTTAATCCTATAGTTTTATATATATTGGGCCAATTTTTCTTTCATCATACACAAATTGTGTAAAATTGAAAATGTGACTATGTATTATCAATTTTCACCATCAAAGACTGGGTTATGATTTTGTCTATAACATGGATAGAAATTACTTCAGGATGGATGATTTTATAGGATTTAATAATTATAGGAGGAAAGATTCCTGAGTAGAGGAAACTGTTTATTTTGGTCAAAATAAGGTGAAATGTATTTGAACAATTGGAAAGAGGTCTAAGGCACTGAGAAGTGCCTTAACTTTGGGATAATGAGTTTAAAGGAGATGGAGAACCTCTTCAGAGACATGATAATCTGTAATAATGCAAATAAGCAAGCTTCATTTCAGGGAACTAGAATCACAATGGGAGACATTTTCACAACAGTGATTGTGGGCAATTCTTCAAAGTCTTGGCAGCTACCGTTGCAAGGGTGGAGAGAGAATCACTTTTGGGGGGAGTTCAGTTCTCACATTTGTAGAGTGGATGTTCATTAAGCCTAAATAGGCTATGGGAATGAGCAATTAACCTCTGACTAATTGAGACTACTTCGTGCTTTTAAGTGTGTAATCATGGGGAAGCCCCTGCTAGAACTGAGGGTACTGTGACCACTCTGAACTCTCTACAACTTAACTTTTACAGTTGTTAACCACAGATATTATTCAACTACAAGCACACATTCTTTTAAAGATCTAAAGATAGGCTTATTTGAAGTTGGAAATTAGAACTAAATCCTACCTGTATTACTTGAGGAACATCATTTAAGCACTGTAAGTCTTAGTCCTTCTACATACTGGGCAGTTTATCTGTATGATCTATAATGTCTCTTCTGGCCCTATATCTATGAACCTATGACCCTGTTGGAGTTTTCATGTTGCCAGGAAACCTAAAAACCCATAAATTTCCTCTTCTTTCTATACATTCAGTTCAAAATTAGTGATGTAATCACTCATCGGGCAACTGGACATAATCAAGTGAATTGACAAAACAACACAAGAAAGATCCATTATGATAATTGATCTGAGTTGGATAAATAAAAGATGATCAGGGATCTGTTTCTAAATGTACAGGGGAAAAGAAGGTCAATCAGAAGGATCCAGAAAGCAGTGTGCTTCATGATAGGAAAAGGCTCTTGGATTTTCAGTCAGGAAGGTACAATTAGGTTGAATTATTCAGTCAGAGACAGAGTGCAAATCTGTAGGCAAATCTGCAATAAAGGGGTTACAAATGTTGCCCCCCCCTGAGTCTAGAACCTTATTTAGGTTTATTAGTTTATGTGATATCTAGGTCTGGATGCTGGTAAGATCCATTTTTCTCTCAATTCATCCATCAAAGGAGAGTCAGTTGCTTTGATTGCAGACGTCACTTGCAATTTCCATCTCCTGGACTGATAGAACTCTCATTGAACGTGAAATGTCCTGGTTTCATCACCTCCATCTGCTTCATTTGTGTTAAACAATGGCATTGAGCTGACTCTGCAAAGCAATTACCTTCTTTGCCCATCTTGAATCACCTCAATAATAGTCATCATGTTTAGCAACCTATGAATATAGTTCCCTGAGATACTCAATGATATTTATGTTTTACTGACTTGGGTTTCCTAGGAGACAAGAATGTGTTCTAATACCAGTTAAGAGGTCCCTCGTGGCATCCTTGAAAAAGACTGCATAAAATATATTCACTGGTATCGTTTATTCTACCTACCATCAGTATCTGAAAAAAAAAAATGGGCTCAGACAATAACATTATCTGGTCAGGTGTGACATTAGAATCCTGAGGGAACTTCTTGGAACAGTCAAATTTGCTTTATATCTGGGTAGGAATATTGAAATAATTGTTCAGTTTTACTATAATATCTGGGACCTAATCTGTCATTCATTAGTCATAGACGCAAGAACATATAAAATAATTTAGTAAACATTCCTTTGTTTGTAGAAAATAAGATATTTCCATTTCAAACCTTAAAGAGAGAATCAAATTTTAGAAGCTTAGTAAGTCATATAAATACAATGGATGATTCATGTAAAGCAGAGGACACATAAAAATGTGTCCCACAGGACTATGGTTATGTTTCTTTTTTTTTCTGAAATTCTTACTCCTTTGCTCGCTATATTTTAATTCAATTTAATTTTTCTTATAAGCCCTTAATCCTTTGTTATAAGATTGTCAGGTCTGTTGTAGAGAAGCAAATGAAATAATGTATGCTAAAGTACTTTATAAACTATAAAATCTTATTTCAGGCATTTGTAGTAGCAATAGTAATAATATCTATAAATCAATCAAAAAGCATTTATTAATTGCTTATCATTTATTAGGCACTGTAAGTATAAACTAAAATCCTTGCTTTTAAGGATTTCTACTTGAGAGAAACAGCATGCACGACTATAAACTCATACAATATATTATATTGCTTCCTAGATTTGGTCTAATCCAGTAGAATTAAAATATGGTTGAAAATCTGAAGAACTGATTAGAATTCTAATTCTACCACTCACTAGTTCTTTGTGGTCTTGGGCAAGCCAACAAAAAAGTACATAATAAATATTAACAATGTAATAAAATTCTGGTTCAGTGTCATAAATATTGATTTTAAATCAGCCAGTTAATTAGCAAGCATTTATTAAATGCTTTCTATGTTTTAGACACTATACTAAATTTGGGAGATGTCCACAATAAAGCAGAAAACAGTCCCTTGCTCTCAAGGGGCTCACCAGCTAGTGAGAGAGATAACACAGAAACAAATATGTACAAATAGGATATATACAGACATGGAAGATACTCAATGAGGAGAGGTACCAGCATTAAGGAAGATGGGGTGTTAGTGGGGAAGGAAGTCAGGGCTGTTAGGAAGCAAAGATGAGTAGAGAAAATGTTCCAGTGGAGGGATTTGGGAGGAATCAAGTGTCTGGACTTGGGTTGGGTGATGGAGTATCGTGTACAAAGCACAACCAAGAGGGCAATTTCACTGACTTGTCAATACATGGAGAAGAGGAAAACATAAGACTAGGGAGCCAATAAGTGGATTTTATATTATCCTGGAGGTGATAGATAGGGAACAACCAATTGTTAAACATCTATTAAGCATCTATTAGGTAGAATATATTGGCAATGGATTAATTATGAGAAAGTGAGAACTCTACATGGCATCCAAATTATAATCCTGGTGGCATAGTGGTGCCCTCAGCAATAGTCAGAGGGTTAGGAAAAGAAGAGAGATTTTGAGGAGAAAAATCATGAGTTCTGTTTTTAGTTTAAGATATTTAAATATAGTTCAAGATGTCTTATAGATCATTGTTTTTTGTCCTTCGTTCCTGAAGAGAAGCAGGATGTCAGGGACGTGATCAGACAAGTGAATTGGATTTCCTTGAGGGAGGGCTGTGCAAGGTCACCTGCCTCAGTTTCCCCTTCAGAGTCATCTGGGTCCCCAACAAGACATAGATCAGGATGACCGGAAATGGCTCTAGATGCAGTGGAAAACTTTGGCCTTGATAAGCTAAGCTTTTAGCTGAGAGAATGGAGGTCAGAAGAGAACTGAGGGCTAGATAAGTACATGTGAGAACCATCATCATCGAGATAATAATTGCAACTATGGACTCTCATGGAATCACTAAGCAAAATCATGAAAGAAAAAGGCTCAGTATAGTGCTTTTTGGAGAAAGCCAAATAGGTACAACCTTAATAAAGATTCAGCAAAAGAAGCAGTTTTTTTCTCATTATTTATTTAAAACAATCAAACAAATTTTAATATAGAGAGTATCATATATTCTGAAATTACTTTTAAAAAAGTGATTTGATTAAGAATTTTTGATAGAAATTTGGGTCCTATTTGTATACAGAAATCAGTTTTGTCTCTTTTCAATTCGTCATTCCCCCTGATCATTTTACTATATAGACTCTATATCCTTTAATTACCATCAGTTTTTCAGTCTAGACATTCAGTCAGGACTTAATCCTCATAACTATACTATTGGCTAGCTCACATCTCTCCAAGTATAGCTTGAGATTTCAAGTAACATCCTAAAATCCATGTAAACTCTGTCTATGGTATTTTTCTAACCTGTCATATACCTACCTCGTTAATACAAAGACGTTAATCTGGCACGTCTGCTTTTGATGAAACCACGTTGGCTCTTAGTAGTCGCTACCTCCTTTCTAAGTATTTATTTATACTTTATCCCTTTAAAAATATTCTAGAATTTTGCTAGACATGAAAATCATGTTCACTGGCTAAGTCACTTTTGGGATTTTACCTTATTCCTTTTACTTCATTTTCCTTTTTTCTTTTAGGAAATTGGAACACTTGCTCATGTTCAATCCCAGACTCCTCACATATTCCCATATTTTGTCATTTTTTTCAAAAACCAGAGACACAATAATCACCCACTCAAATTCTAAGGCCATTCAAAGCTTGTAGAATTGGGATCCTAACGTAAGCTACCTGGAAACCACAAGAGTGCTGATTTTACTTTTTATTGATGATAATAAATTAAATGTACTGGTCCTTTATGCCTTACTGTATGAAAGTTGCTTCAAAAAGCACTTTTTAAAAGCACTATGTAAACAAATCATTTTTCTTATTTTTCAAGGTATTTCACTTTCTTTACCTGATTTGAACTTCACAATATTTCCATAGGGCATGCTATGTCGATTTTATTCCCATTTTACCATGAGGAAGCTGAGGCTCACAGTTTCCATGATTTATTCAAAACCACCTAGCACAATGACACAAAGCTAAGGTACAAAAATATGGTCTTCTGACTCCAAACTCTTACTCTTCCAACTTAGAATTGAGATCAAATGGATCTCCATGTTTTCTCAGTTCACAAATAAAAGAAATCTAAGACCATAATAGAGAATAGAATGTATTGAATTTTTGTATTATTATCAATCTGCCACCAGTTACTTTGGCCTTAGTCGTCAAGGTCAAGGAAAACAAACTGGCCAGATCTGAAAGAATGAGTTATTATTTAATCTTGAAACATCAGACTGTTTTCTGCAGGTTACTACTTGCAGTGTTCTTATCTGATCTTCCTGTATGGTTAAGACTTTTTTTAAAAGTGGAAAGATTATGTAGTGGTATTTACTTACGTTTACATATAGATAGTGTTCCACAATGGTACATTAACAGCAGACCACAGCCTCATAGTCACACATTTCACTGAAATGTATAGAAAAGCCAAGATTCCATGGTGCTTGTTGTTTGGTGATGGCAAAAACATTTGACTTAGTAGAACATAAGGTAACTGTGAAGGCTGTCTTGTAATATGTCACCATAAATATGCTAAAATTACACAAGATTCTTTGAAAGATGCAATCACATAATTCACTTTCTTCAATAAGCTCTTGATTATAACTCTTAAGCAAGGAACAGAAAAGGGAGAGATACATTCAAAAAGCAGCTTGCCACTGTTATGGATGACATCCTGCTCCAAGTTCACATGGAAAAGAAATTCTTTACATTTTGTTCCATTCTGCAGCTAATGTAGTGCTGATTGTCAGTAGTGATTGATTGGGGAGAACTACAATAGAATCCATAGCCAAGCAAAGATGTAGATATAGATAGATGGATATGTGTGTATATATGTATAGTTATCCCTTCCACATTGTGGGGGTTAGGGATGTAGCACCCCTACAATAAAGAAAAGCCATGTGCTCTTTGTACTAGGGAAGTCAGTTATTATGGTAATAAAAGATAAAATACGTTGAGGGTATACAATATTACATATATTTTATGCATTTCTGAGTTTCTAAACTTTTTCTGTGTCATCTATTCGCCTTCATATATCATCTGCAGCTTTCACAAAACTCCCCCAAATTCCCATATAATGTCTTAGCCAACTCACAATATATTGAAACCATGATAGGGAAAATTATGGTGTGAAAGGATGAAGTGTATGTGTGTGTGTGCATGTGTGTGGATTGCCCACATAGGGTAAAACTAAATGGATAAAAACTATGTTTGCCTAAATGTGAAGTTCATAAGTTAGTTCAACAGTACTTAATCTTAGACAGACAGTACAGATGGACAGTGAACTAAGGACCACAAGAAAATGGTTTGCATTTGGGAAATTGCATGATACTTTTAACTCTTTCAAAGGCTGCCGTCTGCCTCCAATCTTTTGATCATCAGTGATCTCTTGGTGACATATCACTTTAAATAACGAGACATGTCGCTGAAGAATCAAAATTTCGGATTACCCAAATGGCAATGAGTGACCTTCAGTGGCTATAATAGGCTCTAGCAGGTCACCTGTGATTCCTTGAATGCACAAATTAGTATAAATAGTGTGATCAAAAGCATATAACATATCATTAAAAACTGCTCCCTTTCTAGGAAACTATAAGATTTCACCTGCTACAAAATGTTAAACAGGTGAGCAATGAGAGCAAAAGATAAAAGATGGATAACTGAAGGTTACATTACCATTCACAAAATATTAAGCTTTCCAGAACACTGGCTAGCTGCTTCAAAGAAAAAAGGAGATGAGAAGCAATTGCGCAGAATAATAATCCATGTATCTGTCACCATTAATTGGAATAAATAATGCCTCTACTACCTACCTTACCAAGTGAGTGGGAAGAAAGTGCTTTGCAAAAAGTACTCTACTTAAGTATGATTAGGGCCAATAATTAGATATCTTTCTCTTCGCCTTAAATATAGATTTATTAAAGGTTGCCCTTTTTCATTTCTTCCCACCCTAACTAAATAGTTATTTATTTTTCCAATTGTTTATTTATTTTTCCAATTACATGTAAAGATGGTTTTCAAGATCTACTTTTTATAAGATTTTGAGTTCAATTTTTTTCCCTCCTTTCCTTCCTTCTCCTCTTCCCTGGATGGTAAGCCACCTGATATAGGTTATGCATGTACAATCATATTAAACATATTTATGTTAGTCATGTTGTGAAAAAAGAATCAGAACAAAAGGGAAAATTATGAGAAAGAAAAAATAACAACAACAAAGTAAAAATAATATTCAGACTCCTTAGTTCATTCTATGGATATGGATAACATTTTTCATCAGACTTCATCACTTGTAGGAGGTGTAGTAGCTCCCTTAAAAGAGAGTTAGCAACAAGTCTTCATGTGTTATTTTTTGCCCCTATAGTTTTGAATTTTTTAAAAAAAAAAAAGATTTATTATCAGATTCAAAAATTTGTGAAAATAGAACTACAAAATATCCAAATTGGGGTATCAGGAGAGAAGAAATCAAGGGCAAAAATAGTTTAAATTGAGTTATTTAGCCAGTTGAACTTGATAGGTTTTGGAGTTCCTTCTGAGATTTTATGATTCTGTGATGTAAGTTGGTATTATTTAATTCCTACACATACAGATTAAATGTTTTTTAAAATCCAAATTTGTGATGTCATTAATACAGAGCGTTCTCAATAAAGGAATTTCTTAGCATGTTTTATAAAATATTTTCCTTTATATTGAAATCTGCCACTGATGTTAAAAGAACATTGGATTATGAATATTATCCATCTGCTTTGTTTCTTGAGGATTCTTAACTTGGCGTTCATAAAGCTTTAAAAGATATCATAACTGCATTTCAATGAAATTTTATGTATTAATACATTATAATTGTTACTCTTCTAAAGTCCACAGGTCCACTAAACTTCTACAGAGATTGATGACACATAAAAGAAGAGGACGAGCTCTTGCATCATTAGTTTACACCATCATAGTAACCAAGGAGTTATTTATTGTTTTTCGGTCAAGTTTTTTGTATTGTTATTCTTATTATTGTATCTATCTTTCTTTCTTTTCTATCTTTCTTTTCTAAAATCTTTCGTTTCTAAAATATTGAAAACCAAAATAGCCAGTTCTGAGAAATCATTTTAACTCTGAATGACTAAACACTGGAAGAGATCCACAGTATTGATCTTGTCATTGAGGGTGTCAAAGAATACGTCTCTGAAAGCTTGAAAAGAAGCTGCTTAATTTAGCTGATGCATTTCAGATATGGCTCAGGAGACATGGCTTTGTGAAGTTTACCATGTTCAAATTTTTAATCTTGAGTCTCTATCAGAATATACTGAGATATTATTATCTGATAACATAGACTTTCTCTCAGATATTCAATTTCAAATCCCAAAAGATAATTTGAGAGTTACACATTGTAAATATAATCATTTCCACAATAGCTCTCAGTAACTAATGAAATCTTATCATTAATTCCCCTACAAAGGGAACAATTTTATACAGTTTGACATATTTATTTTCATTCAGATTTATATCCTATACCCCTTTTGGAATCAAATCAGTTTTAAATTATTATCATGAACCAGGTAAAAAATAGGCAAATTTCACTTGGTTTCAAATGTTTGTATAAAATCTCAGGGGCTTTTTTTGCTTAACTGTTCTCACTGGTCATTTCATAGGCTATATCTCCATTAAGACATGATCTGGCAGGTATAAATAGATTACTAGAGAATTAAGCAGGTATATAGTACTTTGGTTTTTCCCTAGATTTAAGTCAACTATGGACTGCCTATGGTTTGCTCCATACTATATTGCTGCACTTCCCAAAATTGAAAATTCTGATTATAATATCAGAAACTATAGATAGGGGTTATTTGGTATTTATGTTTGACATCCATGACTGTTTTCCTATAAATGACATTTGTTTTTGCTTCTCAGAACTGAAATGTCTCCCTCTTTCTTCTCTTCTACTCATTTCAAATTATCATTAGATATGTCAAAAACCCTTGTAGTTCTTTTGCTATTCTCAAACAAGGTGACCCCTGAATAGCATCCCAGATTTAAGGCATATTTTGAGTGTGGGGCAGCATTTACTCAAAAACATAGTTCAGAAGCCCCCAGACTTTTTAATAAACCACTAGAGGATAAATCTTTTCAAAGTAAAAATATTTAAACAATATATAGATGTTTCAGGTATGATGCTAGAGAATCCTTGAAGTATTTTAAGACTATCTTTTAAACTGCATTTCTCCTTTCATATCATTAAATTACTAGTATGCATCTTTTTTGAATTATCTTGGGACCCCATTTAGCAAAATTACCAAAGAAAACTGGGTAGAATCAAGGGAAGATGATTCCTTTAAACGTCTTCTCCTTCTAATGTCCCTATTTTCATGCAAACCAGTTTGTGACCCACAGTGTTTTATTTAGTTGATATGACACCAGTGTCATTTTTTAAACATCCATTTAACAAAATTTTTTTTAGTACAAATTGTGAAATAAAACAAATAATAATAATGGTCAGAAAATAAATACAATAAAAATCTTTTTATTGAACTTCATAATAAAATCATACCAATGAAATAAAAATAAAAATTACAGTACAAAAAAGGAGAAAAGCAATAGAGTAATACTTTTTGATTACATTAATAATCATGCCAAGAAAAAAATAGAATAAATATTGCAATACATAAAGGGGGGAAAGCAACAACTTAATTCTTTTTAATTACATTAATTTAATGCCCTAGAATATTTTCCCTTTAACAAAGAAACACTTCTTAAACTGCAGGGAGTTACCGGTCACCAGGTCCTGGAGATTCTTGCCAGCTTGATCATCTAATGGTGGTGACTCCGGGGGAGCTGCCCCCCTCTCCTTCCAGTTTATGGGGAGAGGCTGTGGCTGTCCACAAGGCTTGTAGCCCAGGAGGGGGAGAAAGCATCTTGATTCTTAGGTTCTTCCTCACTACCCCAACATCCGGGAGCTTCACCTGCCCCTACTCTGCAATCCATCCTTGCTATTTTCACCAGACTTTCTAGTAAGACATTTCCTTGTCTATGGATTCTCTGCTTTCCTTGCAGTTGCCCTCCTTAATGGCCTTGGGTGGCCAGTCCCCACTGTCCTGGAGCATGGTACCCCGATGGTATACTCAAGGCAGATGGAGATGGTGAGTTTTGCCTCCTTTTCACCAGCAACCCAGCTCCCTGTGCTCACTCCCCATGCATATAATTCACCATCCAGCTGAGTTTCTAAGCTGAATCATTGGTCTTTGAGGCTTTCTTTACTTTGCAGGGCTCCAGTAATTAGGTGATACTCACTTTGCAAACACGAAATTATGTTTGGCTCTTGGCTTATAACTTTCTTCGTTATTTTGCAAAAACAACATCCTGTGGTCCCATCTAGCGTGTGAGGTTCTCTTCGAGGGCAGTCGGTGCCTTCTCTCCTTTTTCTGTCTCCTTGTAATTTTTAATATCTGCCTCTGCACATAGTGTGTGCCCACTCTGAAGGCTTCTTTCCTAGTCATTATTGTTGAATTTTCTTATATGGTGGTCAATAAGGGAGGATGAAAAACTTGCCCAGAAGAAGGGGTCACTCTTTGTGCAGATCCGTGCCGCACTGTCCCATAACACGCCAGGTCCCATGTTATCACACTGGCATATTTTCCTGTCATTGGGAGCCTGGATCTGCATGCATGTAGTCACACACGCTGCCAGAAAACTTTCCCAAGCAATTCTGGGGGTTATAACAATGTTCTACTTTGTTAGTAGATCTGTGATAGACTATTGCCAAGGTTGGGCAATTCAGTGACAGTTTAAAATGCCCTTATCATCAAGGACATGCAAAGACATGGATGTTTCTAATTTCTCAGAAAAACCCAATTCCCAGAGAAATCTGCTTCTTTGCTTAAAAAATATATCTAAAAGCTCCCCTGGGCTACTCCTACTCATTCACAAAGAATACTCCCATTATCTACTTCTCCCTATCTGTGGAAAGCATGGTCTAATTTAAAATATATGTGTATATATGGTTTTGTGTGTATGTATGTATAAATACTCATGTGTGTATACATATATACACTATATGTATACATATACATGTCTATGTATATGTGTATATATATATGTGTGTGTGTATATATAGCTATAGATAGATAGATGATAGATTGATAGATGATAAATAGATAGATAGATGATAGATAGATGATAGATAGATAGATAGATGATAGATAGATGATAGATAGACAGATGGATAGATGATAGATAGATAGATGATAGATAGATAGATGATAGATAGATTGATAGATGATTGATAGATAGATAGATAGATAGATAGATGATAGATAGATAGATAGATGATAGATAGATAGATAGATGATAGATAGACAGATAGATAGATGATAGATAGATAGATGATAGATAGATAGATAGATGATAGATAGATAGATGATAGATAGATAGATACATAGATGATAGATAGATAGATAGATAGATAGATGATAGATAGATAGATAGATGATAGATAGACAGATGGATAGATGATAGATAGATAGATGATAGATAGATAGATGATAGATAGATTGATAGATGATTGATAGATAGATAGATAGATAGATAGATGATAGATAGATCCTTGTTTTTTATTCCCAGGCATCTCTAGAGAAAATATTACGACCCTGCTCTCCAATCTCTGACTTCTTGGGTCTGGGGACATTTCCCCTTTCATTCTCAAGCATGTTTCTAATGGTGAGAGCAGTTTAGCACAGCAAAGTGGTTGGAGGTGTGGGAAGGGGGTCTATCTTGAAATAATTAACCTAGCCTTTGAAAAAAGGAATGTTTCATATTTATTTTACATGAATCTCTCCTCAACAATTCCCACCCGAAGAACATTCCCTTCTAAGAACAAATAATTAGGCAAAACCAACACATTGGCCATGTCAGGCAACATATGCCTCATCTTGTCCCAGGGACACTGGGTTCCGATGGCAGAGCTGTTGCCCGTTCCCAGTTGTCTCCACAACATGTGGCTTCCGCTTCAGTCCCAGGCATCCCTCTTCAGACAGATGAGTCCCCCCTTTTTTCTCTTCCTTTCACTTACAATCGAGCCTCCAGGTCACTTTCAGACCATCTCTCCCCTTTTCTAGCCCCCTGTTTGTTGGCTTCCCCAATTAAGTTCGGGGACCGTCCTGCTCACTTATACTTAGGTGTCCAAGGTTTAAGACATGAACAATGAAAATGTTCTCCCTGTGTCTCTCCCTTTGTTTCTCTGTCTCCATCTCTCTCACTCTGTGGAAAAGAGGAACTTATGTTTTTCATCATAAAATGATGTTTTATTCTCTGGAGTTACAAATGCTTATTGCATTGATTTGAAGGTTTTTTTTTTTTTAATTTTAATGTCATTTTCCTTTGTACTATAGAGTTGATCATGTGATTTTTCTAGACACTGTTAAAGAGTGTTTTTAAAAGACTTAAAAAGTCACACTTGAAATTGCATGCAGGTAACACACAAGAGTTCCATTTTTGCATTTATTTCTATACAAGTTGCTAGGTAATTTTATACTGAGAAGTTGAAGCCCTTGTGTTTCTCTCCAATTAGAGTTTTGAAGACAAAAGGTTACCGGTTTTCAAAGAATCTAAATTATCACCTCCTTTATTATTTAAATACTATTTATTTTGCTTACCTGAAAACTGAGAAATATATGGTTATTAATACATATTCTTTACTACACTTAATGTTCCTTCTAGGAAATACACATAAATCAAAATCATGTTACACACTAAATTACTATATCTCTTCAAACAATCATAACAGAAGATCTATTTACTCAGTTTATGAAGGCTTTCTTTTCTAAGGACCTCATTTATTATAATAGAGCTATTTAGACATTCAGAGAATTCAAAATGAGTTTCTAAGGTGAGTGTGACCTTATAGTTGAGATGGGGAGGAGGACTGGAAGAAGGACAGAAAAGGTAAGGAGATCAAGGCAGACTTTTTGTGACTCAGTTAGAACACTGCTTTCACTGAGTAAAAGGACAAGTTGATATAGTTAATCACTTATTTTCTTAATGAAGTTGATAGTCTTAGATAACGAGAGAACAATTAAGCTATTTTCTTCTATTTTTTTTAGACCTGATTACTGAGATATGATTTTGAAACGATTTTCCAAACTCCTGTTTACAATTGTACACTGCATATATACTGTATAATCTAAAGTAAACAGTCAAAAGACCTTCATTTTGAAACATTGACAATGCCAGAGAGATTAGCTCTAACCTCAGTTCTACTGTCAGAATATTTCTGTTCTCAATAGCATTAAAGAGCTTAACCTGTTTAATGAACTCTAAAAATAACATTTTTTTTTTCTAACAAGGAATATATGCAGCATTTATAAGGAAATGAACCAGAAAAGGGCATTTCCATAGCATCTGACCTAAATAGCCCACATAAAAAGGGATTCAATGAGGGAACCTGGGATTAAATCACTGGGTACTGTTAACTCTTTGCTTACCAGTGATTGCAGATGGAAAATTTGCACAATTCTGAGAAATTAGAAACATCCATGTTTTTGCATGTCCTTGGTGATAAGGGTATTTTAAACTGTCACCGAATTGTTCAGCCTTGGCAGGAGTCTATCACAAATATACTAACAAAGTAGAACATTGTTATGATACCCAGAATTGCTTGGGAAAGTTTTCTGGCAGCGTTTATGTTATTCCATGGCTTCTAATTTTGGTCCCATTAGAGTTATTATATTTTGTCTTCTATTCTCATTATCACTTAGCTAATTTCACATTATGAAGTGGATCTTTAGGCTACTTCAGGCTAGCTATTGGGGGATTAGTCTTTGGAGGGTCAGCGAAAGGGAACTGATCTCAATAGTTCCTTCCTTACTCTCCTGCCCACCTCCCCTCTCCACGCCCCAGGTCTTAAATTCTGGAAAAATAGGTGCTGGGAAGGCCTTCCAAAGTGAATTGGAATTCAGGTTCTCAGAATTGAAAAGGACCCCAGAAGCCTTTTAATTCAACATGACTATGAATCTCTTGGACAATATGGCCAGAGTAAAGCTTCCAGTTCCCTGTTCTTTTCTAACCCAGGGTAACTTTCTATAACTCTTAATTTGTTAGGAAGTTTTCCTTTTATGTTGTAATTTGACTTTCTCTCTCTCACAGAGATAGTATGGAGACTTTGAAAGAACTCCCAAAGATACCAGAGTTTCCCCTGTGCTAGAAGAATCTGCATGAGTTTATAGGAATTCATATATTGTATTTTCCTGGTAACCTTGAAGGGACCTTCCTTCCAGGTCTTCCAAGACCATGTGGCAGAAAGGAGGAGGAGAAAGTGATTAGGGTTCTTTGTTAACTCTGCTGAAAGGGCAATTAGGGTTGCCATTTATGATTAACAGTAGGAAATTCAGATTAGAAATTGAAATTTTGATATGGAGCCTGCTTGAAGGTGAAAGAGGGAAACAAGATGAAGACAGATACTCTTGTAGTCAGAGAACATCTGAATCAAAGAGGAATGTAGCCAAGATGTGAGGAGATAGCCTGGAGACTATGGAGTTGAGAACTGACCTGAGAATGAAGCAAAAAAAAAAAAAAAAAAAAGCATATACTTTCATTCTTGGTTTTATGTTCCCTGCATTTGATAATATACAGGGTTTAAATCTTAATCCCTTTTATTCTATTCCTCTTTGACCAACTGGGAAAAAAGCAGAGAAGGAAAGAAAAATTCAGCCTTGACTATAATCCATTTGGTAGCCTGAATTTTATTGAATTTTTTAAAGGTCTGTTTGCCTTTTTCTTTATTAATGGAGATTACTAAATTAAATGATAGCTATAATAATAAATTGCATTTATATAATACTTTAAGACTTACCAAGTGATTTATGTTATGACATTTGATCCTCACAATGATCCTTGCTGGTAGGTTCTATTATTATCTCTATGATAAAGATGAAGAAACAGAGGTTGAGAAAGGTTTGTCCAAGGTCATATAACAAGGAAGTATCTCAGGTGGGAAAATAGTTCTTTCTAAATGAGGCCCGATAACATATTATTTTTTTTTCCTTTTTTTTATTATAGCTTTTTATTTACAAGATGTATGCATGGGTAATTTTTCAGCATTGACAGTTACAAATCCTTTTGTTCCAACTTTTCCCCTCCTTCCCCCCACCCCTTTCCCGAGATGGCAGGTTGACCAATACATGTAAAATACGTTAAAGTATAAGTTAAATACAATATATGTATACATGTATTATTTTTAAGGCTGTCCTTCTACACTGTTAACATTTTGTATTTGAAATCCTCTATGAAATTTAGGTTTTTTTTTCCAGAAAAACTGGTTTCTAGCCATAAATCTCTATACCATGTGCATCTCTGAGGTGGGATTGGGACCCAATTCCAAGGCAGACATTTTATCTGTTATCCTTCCAAGTTACCTCCGGGCCAGTTACATTATATTTGTTCTTGTTCTTGATTTTCATAGAGGGTCAATGACATCACAAGTTTGAGGGGGTTTCAGTGACGCAGTCCCACCAAGTTGTCAGCTTCCCTCTGTTCCAGAATCATCCAGTCCAGTGGGAAGACAACCTGACAACTGGCCATGGCCCCGGGAGGCAGGGGATGACCTTGACGTCTCTAGTGTTCTCCACAGCACCTGCTTCATGGAACTAATTATCTTCGCCTCCGCTGGGGGAATCTTTACTAATGGGGGAGAGAGGCTTGTGGCTCACCCTCTGCCTGGTTTAACCATTACCTGCTGAGATAATTCTCCTGGCCTGGAGCCTCTGGTCCCTTATAGTTTCTTGGAGTTACAGGTGAGAGGGGAGTGACAGGTAGACACCAGAGGTAGATGAGCAGCCCAAAAAGGGCCCAGCAAGCCTTCACACTGCAGTTGCCAGTCCTCTCTGAACATCCCATGCACCTCTAGCCACTAAAATGCATTTCTCTATTCAAATTTGCCTGTGAGATTGAGCAGGGACACAAACCATCTCATGGGGGGGAAATTGGCCCCTGAATAAATGAGGGGAAAAGTTTTTCTTTTTCTTTTTCTTTTTTCTTTTTGGCAATTTCTTGATGCTTTCCAGAGCCTACCTTTGAGCTTGAGAAAGTTTCTGAGATGGTGAGCCCATAATGTTGTGGAATTGTCAGTGTGGTTGGCTTTGTGTTTATGTTTGGGTTTTTCAGGTAATCTAGAATTGTGTGACTCTCCCTCCCTCTCCTTCATAATCAAGTCTAAATCCGTCATTCCATTCTTGATCCATTTTCCCTAGATGTTGTTTGTTGGTATGGTTCTTGTTCTCTGCATTACCCCCAAAAATGCTGCTAGGAATATTTTACTATATGTGAGGGTTTCCTTTTGGATATTACAAATTGCTTTCAAGAATAATTGGACGAAGTCTCCGGTCCATCCAGCCACTATTCACTAGCATATCTAGATTTTTATATTTTTAACATTGACTGTTCCCAGAGTACACTTCATGTTTGGAAACCAGGGGATGTCTCTGTGAGAACTTTGTTGCTGTATCTCTTTAGTAAATAGGTTTTATAAAGTCTAATTAAATCTAGGCAATAATCTAACCCATTTGGACTCATGAACAACAATAATAAAAAACCCTAAACTTTCAGAGTTCTTTAGTATCCTGAGACATTATTGGTCTGTCTCTCTCTATAAGTGTCTCTGTCTCTGTCTCTCTCCTCTCTCTGTCTCTCCCTTTCTCTCCCTATTTCTCCCTCTCTCTCCTGCACCCTCTCCTCTCTGTCTCTGTCTCTCTTTGTCTCTCCCTCTCTTTCCTTCTCTCTCCCTCACCTTCTCCTCTCTGTGTCTCTGTCTCTCTCTTTCTCCCTCTCTTCAACCCCTTTTTTTCTTTCTGTCTCCTGACAATTAGAGCTCCTTAAAACTGAACGAGCTTGCCCAGGAAGTCAATGAGCTCCCCCCTCACAGGAGTCTTCAAGCAGTCTATATCATCACCTGTTCCAGAGGTTCTAGGTGAGATTCTTGCTCAGGTACAGATGGGTCGAGTCCATCTTTGAGATTCTGTAGCTGCACTTTGTCACCACCTTACATTGTCCTGATCTGTCCCTTATATTTCTGTCTCTTACTTTTTCTTCCCTTTCTTTTTTCTCTCAGATCTTTTTCCTTTCTCTCTACAAGAGGAAGTTGTGCATCCTTTTTTTTTTTTTTTTTTTTTTAACACGGCCTGGTAGTGAGTTAGGCAGCCAAGAAAGCTCAGTAACCGATTCCAAGCACCAGGATATCACAAGATACACTGTGTTGATATATATGACACTTGTGAAATTTGAAATTCCGTTTGTAAAATTGATTTCAGGAAAGAAAAGAGGTTCTGTGATTTTTTTTTTGGCCTTGATTAAAATTCATTAAAATGTATTTCATTTCATGGTTCCATGAAGCTATAAATACAGAACACAGTTTTTTAATTTGTTCAATTATAACAGTGACTCATGATATACAGTATACTGGAAAACAGACAAGAATTGCAAAATCATGATCCAAAGTACCAGGACTGGTTTCAGGCTTTATTGTTACGAGACCAGGGCTCTGGGGATCCAAATAGCTGAGTACCCACATTTTTTGAATGCTGCACAGCCCCTGACACCCAGTGCACATAGCATTGTTTTCTCTTAGCAACTGCTGTGTGTTTAGCAAGCAATCCTTGCCAGCGCAAACTCTCAATGGTACACTTTCACATGTGAGAAGGCATTTCTAAACAATAACTGCTAGAATTCAACAGGAGCAAAGAGCCTAGATTTATTTGAACAGATTGTCGGCAATGTGTCTCCCCTAATCATTTCAATCTGGTGACCCGAATTAAAGCGGCATCTCGGTACTCCTTCTCTTCCCACCCAATTCTATTGACAAACAGTGACAAAAATGTAAACAGTGGTGAAAACCTGTTTTTAAGCTGTCGCCTTATCCTTTGTGTAAGCTGCGATAATGTCTTCCTCTGGATATTTCTAAATTAGGTTGTTTGCTCTTGGAAGGAAATTTCTCAAAGAGAAAGGCCAGTCTTTGGAATTTGTTTAATTTCGTCATCAGCGACAAACATTTATTGAGCGCATCCTTGGGGTAGATGCTGTGGGAGATGTGGGGTAGTCAGCATTAATTAGGCCAGGCCCTTGGGGTCACCCCCGACCATGGATTATGTTCACTTCGGACATGGTTAATGATTCCAGATCGCCAGTCTGGCCCACTTTTATTCCAAGTGCATTTTGGGGCATCTTTCAGTGACTCCTTACCATTTTCTTATGATAATAAATTACTCAGAGAAGGCTGCTTCCAAAGTCAAGGAGGAGGTTTAACTTATGTCCTAGGTAAGGTCAGATTTAAGTTTTTGATCGCCTCTAGACTTCTCAATGACTAGGAGGGTCACTGCATCTTCCCTCTTATGGTCCAGGTTATAACTTAGGTATCATCCTAGATTCGCCCTTTCCTCTAGCTTTACGTGTCTAATCTGTTGCCAGGTCTTGTCATCTGCCCCTCTGTAACATTTCTGGTCCATGTCCACTCACAGTCTCCTCCTCTCACACCTACACAAATGCAGCTTTCTGACCACTGTCCCCATCTCAGTTATCTCCTCATTCCAGTTCTTCCTCTTCTCAGCTGCCAAAATAAACTTTCTTAAGTGACCATCTCAACCCCATCCCCACTCCGCCTCAGGGAACTCTGGTGGTCCCCGGTTACCTGCAAAGTCAATCATTAAATCTTCCATTCCTCTTTAAAAGACCTTTATAACCCGGCAATTTCTCACTTTCCCAGCCTTCTTACATGTATTCTCCTTCACGTAACCTACCATCCAAGGACACTGACCTTACACGCCTCGAATACAACATTCTGTCTCCAAGGCTTTTTCACTGTCTGTCTCCTTTGTCTGGAGGGGTCCTTTTCTTTTTCCCTGCCTCCTGCCTTTCTTCAAAACTCAGATAAAATCTTATGTTCTCCAAGAACCTTTTCTGAGGGGGGAGAAATGCCTCTCAGCGGAGGAGCTACCAAAGACATTTTCATTGAAGAGGTGGTACATGAGCTGGATCTCAAAGAGAGATAAATAGTCATTAGGCAGAAATATGTGAAGAAGATTGTTGGAGCAAATGATCTAAGAAATACTCAGAAAAAATATAAAATTCACATTATGTGACTCTACACATTGTGTAGATTATCGTGTATTACAATATACAATACATTTGATAATTGCTATATATATATAATTATATATAATTGTTATATATATATATAATTGATATATATATTGTATATATTATATATGTATAATATGTTCAAATATTATACATATAGACATGTACAATTATAAAATGAGATAAAAGCAAAGAAAAGCCATTAGTGAAACCAATGAGAGTGTGAGTAATGTGAAAATAGGTTGGATGCAAAGGCAGAGGAAATTAAGTGCTGGGCCAAGGAGTTTTATTTAATTCTAAATATAAGAGGAAAGTATTAAAGATTTTTCAGGCAGGAAATGATGCTGTCAGATCTATATATTGGGGATTATTTCATGGGATGAGCATGAAGATAGGCTAAACCTATTAGGAAACTACAGTAAATAAGTCAGGTAAGAAATGAAAAGGGCCTAAATTATGACAATATCAATATAAAAAGAGAAAAAAGCAGAAATGCAAAAAAAAAAAAAAAAACAATTACATAGGCAAAAGAAACAGGAACTGGCAGATGATTAGATTAGATCACAAGGGAAAGGAGAGAACAAAGATGACTCCCAAGTTTTCAAAGCTGTGTGCCTGGGAGCTTGATTTGCTACCAACACAAATAGGTAGGTAGGTGGAAGGAAGGAAAGGATTTTGGGGAAAGATTATGAGTTCACTTTTGAACATATTAAGTTTGAAGTATAAGCAGGGATATTCAGCAAGCAGCTGAAATTGTAGAAATAAACTTAAAAGGAGAGATGAAACTGGAAAATCATCATAAAGAGACATATAGAGAGATGATCATTGAAATCATATAAGTAAATGACATCAGGAAATCATAGAGATCCCTGTTTTGGAGGTAGAAAGACAATGAATCCATCAAAGAGAATTTTAAATAAAAGTGGTCAGAAAGACTAGAAGAGAATCAGGAGAGAGTATGTCAGTGATATCTAGATAGGAGAAAATATCCAAGAACTTCATGATTAAGAATTTAATAATTCTTAATAAGAATTCAATAATTAAGAACATTCATTAGTAGAGAGATAAGGACTTGAGAAAAGGGCATTGGATTTGGCCTTAAAATTTTATTGGTAATGGTTAAGAGAGTAGTTTTGGTCAATTAGTATTAAACATCCCAAAGATTTTAGTCAATATAAATTCCTCTAATGAAAAGCATAAAAGAGCTTCCAGTGAACCTCAGTTAGCAAAGGACAGGTGTGACAGCCAAAGTCAACACCAGTTTAGATAATAAATACAGAGAACAGAGAGATGTTGGAAAACTGTGAGAAAGTGGGGGCAGCAAGGATGGACAATAGGTAGAGATGACACATTCTAAGTAGTTTGCATTGTCAAAGGAAGGGTTTTATTTTTGTTAGAGCTTGATTGCAGGCAGTGAGAAAGGAATTAGTTAGAGAAGAAGGGAATGAAGGTGGAAGAAGGTCCCAGAGAATTATTCGTGGGAATGGGATCAAAAGCAAGGAAGAAGGTCACTAAGGTAAGGATGTGGAGAAGTTTTGAGATACTGAGGAGATGAGAGAGCTTAACAAAATGGCCTCACTTAAGTGAGAAATGATTTCATCTATTGACTGAAGGATCTAAACAAGGATGGAAGTAGGAGTTTAAAGAGAAGGTTCATTTTACTTTACTTTTTTATTTTTACATTTTATTTTTATATGCTAATGTATACGATGTAATAACTTCATATTGTTCCTTTGGTCTTAGTGGTAGTAAAGATATTTTTGCTGAAAAGTAATTTTATTTTTAAAGAATTCCCTAAGTTTATTAATAACAGTACTAAAATGCCCTATAATGAAGGCTCCAAACAAGTCTTCATTTACTTTTTGTGATTATCTTAGTTCTTGGCTTTAATGACCTGTTCTTCTGGGCTGGTGACTTTAATTAATTTAAAACAAGATTTAAGAGCTAGCAGATGCTAGTTTCAACAAGTAAATGCATCATAATGTGCGATGGGTTTGATTTTGCAACTCATACACTCTCAGGAAGCCAGCCGTATTGCAAGCTTGGGCCTGATGAAAACAAATGTCATGGAGGTTAAGAAAAACTGGTTTTTCTGGAGAAAGGATTACAGACCATGACTAAGAAGGGAAAATGTCTATCAACAAACACATATATAAAAGTGTTTTATATATATATATATATATATATATATATATAATATACATATTATATATATATATATACACATATATAAATATATATATATATGGATTTGTATATATAATCTAGTGAGTTTGAAAATTCCACTATGATTTTTTTTTCTGGATTTTTCAAGAAGATTCAGTCAAAAGAGACTGACTGCTTTAGCAGACCTGTCTGTCTCCTCTGTCTGGATGGTCCTTTTCCTTTTCCCTGCCTCCTGCCTTTCATCAAAACGCAGATAAAATCTTATGATCTTCAAGAAGGCTTTCCTGAGGAGGAAGAAATGCTTTCAGCTGAGGAGGCACCAAAGACATTTATGAGCTGGGTCTGTCCCCGGCCAGGGCCATTTAGGTTCAAGTCTAAGCTGACACCTGCTGATGGGAGATTCTAAGCCTGTCACCTGCCCTCTCAATGCTCTGGATAACTAAGATCAGAAGTTTCAGAAAGTGCTGACTGCTTGGGTAGAGAGAGTTTCTCCACCAAGTGCTTCCTACACCAATAAAATTCCTGCTCTAGGCCCAAATCACTATGTCTATTAAAGGTAATTATATAATTAAAATCTGTCCAGCCTTTACTCTGAAAATTAGAGGTATCTACTCATGTACATCAGTGAAAGGAAGATTTCAGATGCCAGGTAGTCAGTGGGTGATGTCAGCAAAGTGAAAAAAGCAATAATCTCCCCATCCCCAAAAGTGAATTTCTGAAGGCCATCCCTCTTGCCCTTTATCCTCTGCAGTGTGAGCAGCTCTTAGTTCTTCTTCCTCTCAGTCTCCCCCTTCATCCCTTCTGCCCACATACCTTTACACCTACAGAAGCCACTGAAGCAATATTTATGCCTTTGGCTGACTGTGTTTTTCCTGTCTTCCAAGGAGGAATCTTCAAAGTAGCTACAAGAAGCCCGAGGCTCGAGATGAGGTGAGAGAGGGAGTGGGAGGAAGAAGGGATGGGAGAGATTGCCCGGTGTCTTTGGAGAGCTTTAATTGCATTCCATTTTTTTTCTGAAGGAGACAAAGAACTGAAACTTTTTTGGAATGCTTTGATTTGTTTTTATTTCTTCTGGTTGATGGGTTTGGATGGAGAGGAAGGGAGGCCATTCCTGCTTCCTTCTTTCCCCTACCTTTATTTCTAAAGTCCCATTTGGAGTGTGTTGAGGTGGTGATAGCCCTCCCTCCAGTATTGCATAGGGAGCCCTTCTTGCTCCAACCAATGCTACTTTTCAGGTTTTTCTCCTTCAAGAGAGAGCATTTTTTTATTTTTTTCAATTAGAGAAATTTAGAAAAATTGGAGACCTTGATCTCTCTCTGCTCTACTCTGGTTTACTGTACACACACACACACACACACACACACTGCTGTCTCTGTTTTAGCAGCATTTACAGTAAAATAAGGACAACACATTCTATTTCATAAATAAAAGGAAACTAATTTAAAGAATAATAATTGGCAATTATATGGCATTTGATGTTTACCAAACACTTTACAACATTATCTCTTAGGGTTTCAAAATAACCCTTTGAAGTGGGTGCTCATCATTATTCTCATTCTGAACCTGAGATAATTGAAACTCAGAGAAGTAAAGTCATCTGGCTTTCCACATGAGCCTCCCACATGAAACATCTGCTTTTTAAAAATCAGTGATCCCGAGGTTTCCTTGAGGAACTGGGCACAAGACACCATTAAGACCTCTTTCCAGACCGATTATAATTAATCCACCGATTATAATTAATCCCATTCTCACCCTCTAAGGTCCAGCCAAACACAATGGGGACAACTGTACTAGAATTCACGGCTTCCTCTCTTGCACCTCAGAGAATCTCTCTTGACAGATGCAGTGGGACTTGTTGAAGCCCACACAGCTGGTGTCTTAGGTCGTGTCTGGTTTTCCTAACTCCAGGAGCTGCACTCTAGCCTCTGCAACTTACTCTATTTATCCCTTCTTAAATCTCAAGCTTGAGAATCCCAGTGCTATTCATGTGCTGCTGCTGAAGCTGAGCAATGCTGACCGGGTCCATCCCAAACATCAATCATCCTAATGAGGCTCACTGTAGTAAGGCAATACTTTAAGACTCCCATTGATTTCCAAACTTCTCAGCCTCTTCAAACCCCCTGTGTCCCTCTCCTCCTCCTCTCGGCTAAGGATTTCCAGTCCAATTTTCTTGGAATGATGGAGGCCATTCACCAAGAGGTCCTTCTTCTTCCATAACCCATTATCTCTTCCTTCATCTTCTCAGATAAAAATACAGACCTTTTCTTGCCCAAGGTTATTTTGCTGTACTCTTGATTCTAACATCTAACAACAGCAGATTGACTCAATGTTCATCTCTCTCTAATCTTCATTTTCTCCTTTCCTGCCCTTATACATAGTCAACCAGTTCCATTCACTTCCATAGTCAATCCCATTAGCTTCCCATTACCTCCTGCTTACCTGACTCCAACCTACCTTTCTAATTTCAAGGGACATTACTCATCTTCCTTCCCTCATTCTTCTTCCAGTCAAACAAGGCGTTCCTCTTGTATGGCTCTTCCGTAGACAAGATTCATCTCTTGTGCCTTTAGACGGCTCACACCCGAACTGAACTCTTTTCTTACTTTATTTAGGCTTTTCCTTTAAGAGAACGCTCAGCACAATTTTCTGTTTGAAGCCTTTCCTGATCCTGGCTAGCCTCTCCTTATTCCCAATGACTAATGTCATCCCTTTCGTACTGCATTGTATCGAAATACATTGTATATATTTGTGAGATATATTGGTGTTTTATATAATTTAATGTGTATTTGCATTTTATTTGTATTGTAATTTATATGTATTTATACAAATTAATAGTATTTATATGCATTTGTAATACATTTGTATAATATATTCTAGTATGGTAGGTCCCCATCGTGTTTGGCTGGACTTTAGAGTGTGGGAATGGGTTTACTTATAATCGGTATGGAAGGAGGTCTTGGGCACAGTTCCTCAAGGAAGCACAGACATCAGAAAGACCTCTTTCCAGATGGATTAAAAGGTTATTATGGTTAGTCTAGGAGAGAGGGAGATGGTCTGATGGGATGCGCTGGGGTATGAGGAAAAAGGAGATGAATGTGAGAGATGCTGAGACCACATAAACGACAAGAATTGGTAAAAGACTGGCCGGGTGGTGAAGAGACTTTAAAGGAAGTGGCCAGGGACGAGAGAAGGCCATCCCTCCCTAACTAGCTTATACTGGACTTCCTTGTATTTACTTTTGTTTATTTTGTATGAAAACTACATGATATAGTGGGAAATGACAAGCTTTGGAGTCTGTACCTGGGTTTCTATTTGCGTGAGCTTGGACCTCGTTTTTCTCAACTATAAAATGAATGATTTAGACTGGATAACTTCTTTCAATGTGTACTGTTATTTCTTCCAACAGAAGAATATAAGCCCCCTCCCAAACTGTTTCATTCTTTGCATTTGCATACTCTATACACAGTTCCCAGGGCACAGAATAGATGAATATAAAGGCTCTGATTGGTTGGTTGAAGAAAAAGTCCTAGATTTCAGGATTTGATAACTCTTACCACTCTTCTCTGGGAGATGAAAGCATATTCTTGAAAAAGTAACTACATTCAAGAGAGTAAATGGAAATGGTAAATAAGTGAGAGACAATAATTCAACGTTTAAATGAAACTGAAAGGGACCAAGGAGGCCATCTGGTCCGGTGTTTCCTACCCATCCCTCCTCCCCTTTTGCAGATGATACTTGAGATCGGAAGTGATTCACCAAGATCACAAATGTCATCATTTTGAAAAATGCATTTTCTCACTCTTTCTGAAACTTGGGGAAGTTTGCCTGTCTCTCATCTTCTAGTTTTCTGTTTGTTTGTTTTTAATGATCATTGGAAGAAACTTAGCAATCACATCAATCATCTGGACTTGGTGAACTGACCTCTTGAGGGAAGCCAGGTGGCTTCTGGTCCTCCATTTATCTTAGTTTTCAATCTGCTTATTATTTTCACTTCCATAGTTCTCAGTCTGGAGATCATTATCCCTGGCAAAGAAAACAGAGATTTTAAATCTTTACTGTACACAATAGCACATGATGCATGTGCACTACTGCTTACTGATTTCCCAAAGGCCCCTCCTTTGGTCACCTAGTAACTTTACATTGGTTAACAATAATACAAAGCTCAGCAAAGAATTAATTGCTATGCAATTTAGAGAAGACTCTAAATGAACTTCGAATGTCTAGGTTTGAAAAATAATTACCACTAAAACGTTTGAATCCATTTGTTTATTTACTAATTCATTGCTTTTTTACTTGCTAATAGGAAGAAAATGGATCCAACTGAAACAGCCACAGGTAAATTAAGTCAACTGCTAAAGCAGATTGGATGGCAAAACAAATCGGTAACCGAGACACTTTTATGCAGTGACCTTCAAGATCAGGATGGCATAGGGACCTGGGTCTCTGCAATGATCATGCTGTGTCAAGAACTTAGTGTGGTCCTCCGCCAACATTTAGAACACGTTACAGGGACACTTCAAGCCACTTGCCAGCAACTGCATGTTCTTGAGAAACAGAAACCTTGCATCTGGAGACAAGGCAAGTAATTATGTGTTTTGCTGCAATTATAATTTAATTATTTAATACTTCATGTCATACTGCACATCACGTGGTGATCCTAATGATTTTCATTCAATAAATTTTTCTCATGTAAGACCAAAGAGAAAAATTGGTGTGCCCTTAAAAAAGAGAGGGAAAGTCAACTTCAATTTTGTACCTCTATATTCACTTCTACAACCTATTTTATACCATTAAACGACCAAATCTTTACACTCAAATTTTCATTTCATTTTATATAAGATTTTTTAAAATATCAAGCCAAATTTAACTCATAAAGTTTCATAGGAAAACTTATATTGTTCCTTACATTGGACTTTGGTGGAGTATTTTTGGAAATATAAATAGGCTATATTAAGTAAGCTACAATTCACTGTTATCCATTTTCATCTTTTGATAAGGTGAGTAAGGAAATCAGAGGAGCATTGTATATATAGCAAATCTTGATATCAATATTTTCCTGGACAGGTAGACTTGTATCTCTTGGAATAACCATAACCAAAGACTATTGGTTGATTGATGTCAGCTTGAAAGGAAATCTCCAGTGGTATGATATATATAAGTTGCTATTAGTAAACCTGTATTTTTTTTTCCAACAGCTTTATCATTGATTTAAAGAAAGACCAAAAATCATATGTATTAAATTTCTTGATGACACAAAGCCGGAAAGGAAACTAATGTGTTAACAAAATAAGATTCAAAAATACCTCAGAAGAAAAATATGATTCTTTCCTCCTCCCCTAGTCTCTCCCCCAAAATCTATATAACAGCCCTAACTATGTACAATTTTGCAGTTGGATTAAAAATTAATTGTATAAGTGTAAAACTGGGAGACATGGCTTAATAGCATCTCATAAAAAAAAAAAAAATCTAGGCTTGTTGATGGTCTTTAACCTCAGTATGAATTGACAGCATGACAGAGATGTTAAAGAGCTAATTTAAGCAAGGAACTGGGTTAAGTAAAGACTGCTCTTGTGATCTCACTGCATAGAGAAGTCCTAGGTAAAGAAACTCACTCTATCAGGGGAATTGAGAACCTTCCCTCAAATTATAGATTTAAAGTCAGGGAAGTGTTAGAACCAGCTTGAGCCCCTTTTTATATTTTTCATTGTGAGCATTTACACCTGGAAAATCAGAAAATGCTACAAATCAGGACTTGATTCATGTTTTGTTGTTGTTGAATTCTAAACTTAAGAAAGTAATGGAAAAATATTAATAATGAAGATTAAATTTTAAAATGTATTTCACTTTTTTTTGAGAATCAGCTATAAAACATTTATCAATACACCCCTGCCTAGAGATCTGTCTAGAATACCTAGGAGTTAAGTGATTTGCTTAGAGTCATTTGATGACTCTATGCATTTGATGTGTGAACATTCTGTTTCTACTTAAATATAATTACTACTAAACTGTAACCTTCATTAAACAAACATGCGTATTGTATGTGTGCCTTTTTCTTTTTTTCCTTTTAAGTAGTATTTTAATTTTTCTAATTACATGTGAAAATAATTTTTAACATTCATTTGAAAAATAAATTATGAGTTCTAAATTTTCCCTTCTCTTTTTTCTCTCACTCTAAGATGGTGAGTAATTTGATATAGGTTACAGATCAACAAACATTTGTTGAACACCTTTTTTCAAGGTATTAAAAAAAATTATTGAGCACCTTTGTTTAGGGTATATGTTAGACATTGCTGGAAATATAAAAATGTCTTTAATATGCCTAAAATGACCTTTATGTCCAAAATCATATCTTATAACACATTTAGATCACGCTTGGTAGTTTTCCAAATCTCTGCCATTCCCCAAGGCCTCTGCAGATAACAATGCAATGGGATAAAAAAGCAATTATTAAGCTCTCACTATGTGTCAAGGACTTTGCAAGGAGTTTACATCATAATTGTTAATAGAAATATAAAACTTGACTGTACTCTCTGTTGTTTACATCATGCAATTCTGTTCAATTCTGGGTGCTACATTTAACAGGGGGGATTAACAAACTAGAGTATTGGGAGGAAAATGGGCAAGATTTCTGGAAATCATAATAATAATTACCATTTATATAAACTTTAAGACGTAAAAAAAATTTTATATACATTACTTCATTTGAGTCATAATTATATTGTGAAGTAACTACCACAGACATCATCAATCCCATTTTATAGTTAGGAAAGATGAGGTTCAGGAAAGTTAAGTGCCTTGTCCTTAGAAAGGTTGTATTACAGGTAGATTTCAAAGCCAAGTTTCTCCTGGATCAAAAGACTATATAGTTTTTTCCCTTTAAAGAATGGTTGAGAGAACCTAGGACATTCATCTCGGAGAACAGGAGGCTTACAGGAAACCTGATAACTATCTTCAAATATTTGGTGAGTTACCATGTAGAATAGGGAGGAGATGTTTTGTGTTATTGCAAGAGACAGAACAGAGACCGACAGGTGAAAGCTTAGAAGGAGATGGATTTTGACTCATAGGGAAGGTCTTTATTCTAAGTAGAGCTTTTTGCTAATGAACATTCCCAGCACAGCAACAGTAGCAGTTTCTTACATGAGATCTTAAAGGACCCTTCTTAAGTTACGTTTCCCTGAGAATGTTCATGCAGAGAATACATCACCCTCTTAAAGGATATTATAGATAGGATTCCTATTGTGTAAAGTTCTTTCCTTCTCTAAGATATGATGATTCTATTGAATGAATATTACAGTGGAGAAATGATATGATTATTATTTGTATTCATTGTATTTTTAAAATCTAGAAATTAATGCTCTCATTGATTGCCTCAAGAAAATAAGTGGATATTTGAGTCATACTGTAATACACCTTCGGAAAGAGGAAAAAGACATAATTAATTTATATGCCATGAAACATGAATATATACCCTTTGACACACAAAATACCATCCAAAATATCTTCGGCAGAACAATTCTTTCTGAAAAAGGGAAAACAGATTATATAGAAACAGCCCCTGGTTCCAGCCAACAATTTCCTCAAATTTCTCCCCTGAAGGAAAGTGAAAGTCATAGTATGAGCCAAATCCAGATACAAAAAACCAAGGAACTAATGACTTCTGCATTTATGGAGAAAGAAAATGTCTCATCACTGGATGAAAATGTCATGAGGCAAGAAATGGAATCTACTGAAACGTCCTCAGAAAATATGGCAGATAAGGATTGTAAACAAATTGAGGATGTTGTTGTGGAGAAAAATGATGCAAAGAGGGAAGAGATTAATGTGGTGAGATCCAATAAAGAACTTCCAGAAAGAGAATTTCAAAGTAATATGAAGAGTATGAATGAAGAGAAGACTGTGTCTCTGATGAATGATATTGATAAGAGATATGGGGGAAATGTTCCTAAAAATGATTCAGAGAATCTAAACCAAACAAATCATGTTCTGGAAAAGGAGTAAGTAAATCTCTTTTTTTTGGTGATGTATGATTATGGCTGAAAGTAGAATTTGTACACAAGACCAACTTTACTCTTCTATCGATTCCAAAAAAAATTCAAACTGTAACTTATCTCCCTAAACTTTCCTATAGAAGTATGAAAGGAGATTTAGATTTGTTGGGATTACGGGAGTTTATAAGAGAGTAACAGAATGTATCCTTTATGCAAATAAATATGTATTCAACAGACATTTGTTAAATACCTAGTATGATTAACACTTTGTACTAGACTTGGAAAAATAACAAAGATAAAGGGATAGGATCTTTTTGCTCTACAGTAATTAGAATAATGACCTAGGTCTTTGCTTCAGGTCACTGAAATTTAGAGGATACTAAATTTAATACACATACATCTTTAGCAGCATAGAAAGTATAGTTTAGCTCATAATTAGTATAAAGGAGGCAGCCACTAGATAGAAAGCATTGAGCCCCAACACCTATCTAAATTATTCTATTCATATGAAATCCTTATGATGATGAGTTTGCTTTAGTTCTATCCTCTGGCTGGGAATGCTCTAGGGCAGATGTTCTTAATTAATTTTTTGATGTCATGGATCCCTTTGACACTCTAGTGCCATAGGCTTATGGACGCCTTCTTAGATAAAAAGTTTTTAAATTATGAAGTAGAACTCATAGAATTTATAAAACAAAACAAAAAACCAATTATACTGAAATATAACAATCAAAACAACAAAAAAAAAAAAAAACATAGACCCTGCTAGGGTAAATAACCCATGTTGGGAGTAGAGGGCAAACTTCACTTTTTGTTCTTTTAGTGAAAAATAAACAATAGTAGCTTTTGTTCCTAGATAACCTTTCCAGGGGTT
Source organism: Sarcophilus harrisii (assembly GCF_902635505.1). NCBI lineage: Eukaryota > Metazoa > Chordata > Mammalia > Dasyuromorphia > Dasyuridae > Sarcophilus > Sarcophilus harrisii. The sequence continues at coordinate 25,329,466 of NC_045431.1, forward strand.
GAACAATTTGGGCATATTTCTGGCCTCTTTTATGGGGACCTGTCCACCCTAACTTTTGTCTTCCCCTAGTTCTCAGGCCTCCGGAATAAAAGACCTTATTATCCCCAAAATTGTATTGGAAATGGGGATTCATATCAATAATGAATTAGTCCTGGATTTACTGCTTCCAGAGCCATTCGTTTAATTTTGAAATATTTATGTGTATTCCCCTTTTTATCCTGATAATTTAGCCATGGGATGCCTAGCCTTATTATTGGACTTTTAATTATTCATTCAATGCCTGTTTATTAATACCTTACTAAGCGCAAAGGACTATGTTGGGGACCAAAAGCATAAAGATCTGGTATCTGCTTTCATGGAGTTTCTTGTGTTCTAGACAACATGGTGAGCACAAATGCTGTAGACTTATGTAGTTCAATAAAAAATAAAATATGATAAGAAGAAAAGAGGAAGAGAAAGATATTTCTTGGCTGTGTTGTTTGTCCTTTGTTTTTGTCACTGGGGAAGGTGACTCCAAGACTTGCAAACGAGTTGGATTTAAGTGAGAGAGGGCAGGGCCAGGTCACCTGTCTCACTTTCCCCTCCAGAGTCATCCAGGTCCGGTGGCCAGATAAAGATCAGGAGGACTGGAGATGGCCCCAAAGCAGAGGGAGACTTTGGCCTTTTAAGCTGAGGTCTTTAGCTAGTCTCTGACTGGGGCAACACCCAATCAGTGATTAAGGTTAGGGAAGGATTGAGGCAAAGAATGGCCTCTTTTTTTTTTTGGCAAAAAAAAAAAAAAAAATCCAATCTGGGTGGGGAAGATCCTCAGGGTATCTTGCCAAAATAGAAACAACTGCTATTTACATTTGCTCTGAATCAATCTGTGGCAAAAGCATGACCAATTAGAGTTTGGCCTGGGGGCTAGTGTTAGTCAGTGATAGCAATCCAGACTGATCTGAGTTTTAAGGTATGGTCCTTAAGAAAGAAATCTGGTCAACTCCAGGATATCTTAAAAGGTTTCAGAGATTTAAAAAAAAAAAAATTATATATATATATATATATTTATATATTAATTTAGACAGGGCCCCTGCAGGTAAGGGTATGATATCATATGTAGAAAGGGGGAGAGAGACAGAGACAGAGAAACAGAAACGAGAGGCAAAGAGACAGAGGGAGGAAGAAAGAGAGAGGGAAAGAAGAAAGGAGGGCGAGGGAAAGGAAGAGGAAGAAACAGGAACAGAGACAAGGAGCGATAGAGGGAGAGAGAGAGGAAGGAAGGGAGAAAGAAAAAAAAGAAAAAGAAAGAAAACCTCTGTGTTACATTACTGAGTAGTTCTGGTTGGGTCCTCAGTGAGGAAGCTCTACTTATAGAGGTTATTGTTTGTCATTTGTTCTCGAAGAAAATCATGATATCAGGGTGCTCATGCAAATAAATCAGATTTAAGTGAGGACGGGCTGTGCAAAGTCACCAGTGTCATGTTCTCCCTTAGAGCCATCTGGGTCCAATGGCTAGATATAGATCGGATTGACTGGAGATGACCCTCTTCTGACTGGGAGGAGCCAGGGAAAGTATGAAAAATATTGATGGAGGAGGTGACATTTGAAATGAGTCTGAGGAGATGGGTATGGTTTCAAAAGGAAAGAACTGTGATTGGGGTAGTATTCTAGGTAAGAAAAATTCTATTTGAATACATGTGTAGGTAAAGGAAAATTTGGAATAATGATATTTATGCTCTGTATTAGAGAAAAGGAGGATGCTTAGATGCTGGCTGGTAGTAGCCAAATCTTGTTTTCTCGGTACAATTCTAGAAAAGCTATGACCTGTTAATTTGAGAGAAAAAAATATAAAATTAGAATTATTAGGATAAAAGAATAATGTATTTTGTATTTTTCCTACACCTTTTTTAGTTTAGTATGCCCAAAGAAAGCTGTTTGCCTTGTTTTTGTTAAATCTTTGAATTCTAGAGAATGTTGAGCAATTTCTTTTTTATTTTTTTTTTGAGCAATTTCTTTAAATGAGAAATTCCAGAAATGATATTCTTTCATCCATCTCTAGAGGGTACAGTAGAGAGTAAAGAACTGCCTTCTAAGGGTATCCAGAGAGAAAACTGACATGGGTATGGATATGAAGAAATCAGAATGAAAACTATCAATCAAAATCTTACTTCTTGATGAAGTAAGCTAGAGTAGATACTCCCTTAGCAGTTTCTAAATCTTATCCTACAGTATTTTCCTTCCCTCTCCTCCTCCACATAAAAGCCAAAATTTAAAACACTGGAAAGAATTTTGGCTCCCGGGTCAGGAGACCTGTGTTCAAATATTGCCTTTGAAGCTCACTACCATTTTGACCTTGTTGGGTCACAAGCCTTGTTGGGCCTCAGTTTCCCACTCTTATAAAACGAAAGGGTTAGACCAGATGGCTCCTGAGATTCCCTGTAGCTCTGGGCATCCACAATTTTATGAAGTAGCTTGGATCTGCCTTTCTTCTTCTCTTTGTGTCTGTCCCTTTTCTCTTTACTCATAGCTCAGGGATCAACTTTTCTCACTTGATGGGATCAGGTCAGGTAAGCTTTGCCTGGATTTCTTAATTCAATATTCTAAGACCGATTACTCTTATACTTTATGACTTTGTCATAAATATTTATATTTATAAAATTTATTTATAAGAAAATTTATAAAAAATTTATTAAGCACCTACTATGTGGCAGGCACCTTGTTAAATGCTGAGGATACAATAAAAAGGTAAAAGAGAGTCCCTTCCTTCCTCAAGAAAGTCACACTCTAATGTAGGAGACAATGAGGAAACAAGTACCCACAGCATGAACTGGAAATAATCCACAGAAGGAAGGCCTTAGAATTAAGGGGCACTGGGAAAGGCTTCTTGTGGAAGGTGGGATTTTAGCTGGACTTGAAGGAAGTCACAGAAGTGAAGATGCAGAAATGAGGAGGGATCTAGGGCATGAGGGACACCAATCAGGAAAATGGAGTATGGATTTTGATGAACCCCAAAAAGGTCAGTGATGGAAGAGCAAATGAGAAAGGAAGGGTATAAAAAGACAGAAAAGGTGGTAATATTTGGGGAGGGGGAGTGATGAAGGGTTGAAACAGAGGACTTCATATTTGATCATGGAGGTGATAGGGAGCTAGAAGAGTTTATTAGTTAGGGGAGAGGGTCAGACCTGGGCTTTGGGAAGATCACTTTGACAGCTGAGTGGAGGAAGGTCTGTGGAGGATTGGTCTCCAGTAAAATGGGGGCAGATTTATGACTTGGGATAAAATATGGACAAGGCCTGACATGATAACTCTTAATTTAAGGTACCATTCATTATGTTTAATTACCCTCCCGTAGGGAAAGACCAAAGTCAAAAGTCAATTGGCTGAAAGTATTTCTTAACATCTGGAATTTCCCTGGTGCATTGTTACAGGTTTCCACCCCTCCAAACCTTGGCTGGATATTTCCTGAGTTATTAAGCTGTGGCCAAAAGCGTCCATCACCTGGTGGCCAGCCTTCGGTCCACAAGTCTTTGCAAACATGGCCTCAGGTCATGGTGGAGAGCAGTAATGAGGGCAGAAGTCTTTGGTTTAATAAGAAAGGCGCGAATTTGATTTTGTTGGATGGATCACAGGAACAGAGCAAGGCTTTCAAATCTTCAAAGGTGGATAGGTATCCGGGTGTGTGTTACTGAGATGTAAAAATTAGGTCTAAGAGCTTTCTCAGGACTGCTGAGAACTAAGAGGGAGGGAAGTGCACAAAGTAGGTCTGTTAGACTCTTACTCTGGTTTAATTGAGGCAGGCACGAGATTGTGATTTTTTTGGGAGATGGTGTGATAGATAGGGCACTTAATTTGGTGTCAAGTAGAACTGAATTTGAATCCTGCATGAGATCCCATGTGTGAGACCCTAAGCCAGTCACTTAACTTCTCCGCCTAGATTTCCTCATTTTTTTTTTAAAAGGATAATACTAGTTTCTACCCCTTAAGATTGCTGTGAAGATCAAATCAGCTAAATGAAAAACGCTTTCTAGACCTTAAAGTGTTATGTATAAATGGCTAGGAGGCTCGGTGGAAAGAGCACTTGCCTGAAACCAGGAAAACCTGATTTCAAATTTGGCCTCAGAAATGTACTGGCTGTACAATCTTGGGGAATCTTGCCTTGGTTTCTTCATCTATAAAATGGGCTAATAGCACTTACCCCCCCCTCCCCGCCCCTGCCCCCAGGGATGTTAAGAGAATCAAATGAAATTATATTTATAAGGCACTTGGTACAGTGCCTGGTTCATAGTTAGTTTTATGGAAATGCTAGCTAGTATTAGTATTATTAAATATTAACTATCATTGTTATTCCAAGTTTTCTACTGTGTCTCCTGCTATCATTAGATATTCTGGTCACCACCTTGGAAAAGGGGAATTAGAGAATGAAGTTTAGGGAGTTGTGACCTCATCTATTGCTATTCCAGTTCTGAAAGAAAGTGGCAGGGGTGGGGGGGGGGGTGGCGGGGGAGAATCAGAATTAGGGAGAGACCTTTTAGGTGGGAAGGTAGGAAAAGATAAGGGTAAAGGCTGAATAAAAGGGCAAGGAATATAAGAGACATTTATAAATAAGGAGGAACCACACTTAAAAGAAAAACTGGATACTCTCATGATTGACTCTGGGACTATCAGTCCCCCAGGACTCAGCCCACTACTGTTACATCCCAGGTTTTATGGCCAGAATCATGTCAGTTCTTATGTTCCAACTGTAACTCTGGCTCCAGCAATCAATGGCTTCTATCCCAGCCAGACTCAGGTTTAGTTTCAATCACTCACCTCAAGGTCCTGCTTAAATAACAGTTTAATTGGAGTAGTAATTTAGTTGGCTTAGTAAATAGGAAGGTTAAAAAAATTAGCTACTTGTATCATCAAAATGGGCATTTCATCCTTAGTTCTCAGAAGAAAACTCCTGCTCTTGCTGGTTTTACAGCTTCTCCAGTTTACAGTGAAGCTCATGGTTGCACAAGTTGCCATCAAGCTCAGATAATTGCCCTCGGGATTCCTGTCAGATGCTGCTGCTAAGGGCAGAGTGTACTCATCAGTACAGGTTCTTTTCCTCTGGACCACATATTCCGCTCATAAGCTGCTCTAGGCTACCTGTCTCTTCAAGGCTGGTTCATACTGTCCCTCACAAGTGAGACCCTCTGGAAGCCTTTGAGTGGGGAGCTCCCTAGGAGTCCTAAAGGCTAAAGAAGTGGGAGTCACTTTTCTCTGTACTGCCATGTCTCTGATCGCTTTAACTTTCAAGTTCCACGCTCCCTGTGCTATATCTGACACATGTCTCTATTCCAACTGCTCCGACCTACACTGCCAACAAATTATCTGGAAATGGTGCCTGTCTCGGTATCTCTGCCGAAACAGGATAAAATAATTAATTTGGAGTTGAAAGAGACCTTGAAGATCATGAATTCATTTGAGCCGTTTTACAAGTAAAGAAACTGTGGTCTAGAGAAGTAAAGTAAATAGTAAATAGGTGAGATGAGATTTAAATCCAGGTCCTCCAACTCAGTGGATGGTATAGTCTTAGAAACACATAAATACAAAGTAATTAATTTAAAAGTATTTTGAGGTGGGGCAACTAATAATTGAGAAATTCTGACATAACTGACATAATATTTTACATTGAACATATAAAATATTCCTTTTCATAAGGGATAGTTTTTTTAGTAGCAAGTTTGTTTTTAATCCTCCATCATTGATCTACCAATTAGGTGAAGCCTTCTAGGCAATTCCTGATATTTTCAAAAAGCTATTTAACAGAAAATTACTGATTTGCATAAAGATCCAATTTCTTACCATTTGATGTTGTTTGGGCATTTGAATTGTGTCCGACTCTTTGTGACCTCGTTTGGGGTTTTCTTGGCAGAGATCCTGGAGGAGTTCATCATTTTCTTCTGCAGTTTATTTTTCAGATGAGGAAACTAAGGCACAAAGGATTAAGTGATTCAAGCAGGGTCACATAGCTAGTAAGTGTTTGGGGTTGGATTTGACACCATGAAGATGAGTCTTTCTGTTTCCAACCCAGCACTTTATTTATTACTCCACCTAGCTGTCCTTTACCCATAGATGAGCCCTGCCTAATAAAATATATTTTGTTGCTGAATTATCATTCCAGTTAGTCATACTGGAAAGAGATTTGGAGTCAAGTCAGTAAGTCATCAAGTGAGTCATTAAAACATATGCTCTGCCAGGTGTATTCCTTCTAATGATCTTAGATATCATCCTGTCTGGAATATGGACCACATCACCTCCACAGATCCCTATAATGGGACTAACTTCAGTTGTACACCTCAGCCTTTAGCTACCTAGCCTCAGATAACTTTGTACATATAAATCTCCCACTGGATGATCTGGAGGGAAGAGAAAAGGGAAATTAATTTCAAGTTTGCCAATCGTCCCATCCTGTCACCTCACAGTGCAGTTGTGGTCCAGTCTCTTCCATGAAGATGTGGAATGGGTACCACATCTCTGACTTTCCTCTAAGCAGTTCATCCAAAAGACAAGTAACTTGGAGGGTTTTTAGGGGATGCTGCATATAAATGAATAGACCAGGAGTCTCACAAGACTTTACTTGTTCTAAAGTATGAAGCCTGGTGGTATGATTAGCAGGAAACTTAAGGAGGTGAGGACCTTGCGTAACACAAAATGCCCTTTTATTCTTGCCAGTGCTTTCATACACTTGCATAACCAAGACCTGATGCCAGAGATGGAGAGATAGAAAAATAACAAGGGAAATGATAGGTGATGCTGCTTGAAGTACCACAGACAATGGCTCCAATAATTGGCTCTTGGTATGCTGGCTATGAGGGCTTCTCTCATCTCCGTCTGGGGCCTCTGTGAGAAGTTAAAGTTAATTTTTCATCCAGACATTTGAAGTGAAGTGCAGGTAACAGAAAGATGGATTAGATCAGCACTTCGTTAGCTCTTACTATTCATGACTCTTCTTCGCTTGAGAAATTTTTGCATGACCTCAGGTATATAAGTTTACAAAGTAGGAAAAGAGCCAAAATTTACTGAAAATAAATCATAATTTTTCACATTCAGTTATAAGACTCCATATGGGACTATAATTCAGTTTAAGAAGCTAGGGGTTAAATGAACCCCAAAGTTACCTATTCAACAGGTATTTATCAAAAGACCTACTATGTACAAGACACTGATTATCTGTTATGAATGCTGCAACACTGAAGACTGGCTAAATGAAATCTAAGGGGCATTTAACGGCTGCTGCGAGAAGAGCCATAGGCCATAGATGTAACTCAAACTTAATTCACAATGGTGAAGACTAAGGAAGTTGCAAGAAGCTTTTGGATAAAAAGCAGCCATACATGAAGCTCCATCCTCTGCTACTCTATTTAAAGCAAAGGTTTTTAATGTAGGGTATATGAACCCTAAGGGATCTGTGGGTAGATTTTAAATGGGTCCATGAACTTGAATGGGAAAAAAAAATGAACTCTTATTTTCCTTAACCCCTAACTGAAAATTACCTCTTCTTAAAAATGTTTTACAAAAAAGTTTTATGGATCCACAGGTTTCACCAGATTGCTAAATGGTCTATGACACCAAAAAGTATTTTGAGGAATTTCTGGTTTAAGGTCACACTTAGATCCTATCTTAGGAAACTATGGGGGTAGTGACAACACTGAGGATGTGTGGATCAAGTTTTTCCTTAAATAATCTAATTCTAAACACGTTAGCCACAAGGGTTCTTTCTGAGATGACCCCTGTAAAGAATGGAGATAACAGTGGTTGGGAGCATTTAGGAAGCTTTAACAGAAGAAAAGTTTGGTTTTAAGCCAAGGAAAAAGGGGAAATTCAGTTAAGATCAAATGATTTACTCTTTTATACAACATAGCAGATGGTAGTGGGATACTGAGAGATGGGAAGGGGGAAGTACAGATAATTTATAAGTTATAAAAGCAGTTGAGTTTTCTGATTGGGCAAGGAAGGATGAAACCTTAATATTCTGGGTTAAAGGTGCTCTTCTCTCTCCTTCCAGACACACAGAATTGGGTTGAAATGGGACTGAGGGAAAGGTATTTAAGGGGTTACCACCTATTCCTTGGCCAACCAGCCATCTTATCATTCAGAGACACAAGGAGAGGCTGATGGAGTCATCCAAGGTGACTGTATTTCTGTGGGTGGCAGGGGCAAATTTAGAATTTAAAAAAGAGAGTAGGGTATGGAAGGAAAGAAAGTAAAATAGATTTTTATTCAGGCAAAAGGGAAACTTAAAATGATTTCATAAAGATAAATTGCTCTGCCAGGAAACCACCAAGAAGCCCAACTTGGCAGAAAAAATGATCACTTCATCTCTTAAAGCTTCAAGTTGCATGACTTCTAGCTAGCATGCAGCCTTCTGCCTAATCTAGAGCCTAATAGGAGCACAATTCAGACTCTAGTCTCCTTCTCTCAATAACATCAAAAATTGGGAGTTATAGAAGTCTTCAAATAGAACACATCTCTTGTCTTTTGTAGAGAGGTAAATAAATTGAAGAAGGACCATTTCCTCTAGTTCCGTATTTTGGACTCATCTTTTGCCCTCAATCATTAAGACATCTGCCTGTCTTTTATTGTTTCTTCTAGTGATTGGAGCAATTTTGGTTCCTGCAATTACCCATCTGTCTTCAGGAAAACTCAAGAAATGGATACCAGGAATTCTTGAACTTAAACTGAGTAGGAAAAAAAAAAACACACTCATTCAGAAATATAGCAGCTCATACAACTCATCTCACATGGAGAAAGCTTTTCATATCAGGCCAGAAACCTGATCCATCTTGGTCTAGTTTTGCTAGTGTCCACATTATATATTTGGGTCATGAGATTTTTTTAAAAAGAGTAAGGAAATGGAAAAAGAAGAAGCTTAATTAGGCCTAGACTTGTGACCGTTGACATTTATCCTCATTTTCAAATTAACATTGGAAAGATTTCTTTCAAAGAGAAAGGGAATAATTTTAAATTAATATTAAATAAATAAATAAATTAAATTAAATTAAGTGAAATAATGGTTATTAGCACATAAAGTTGAAGTTCTAGTATATTTTTTTAAAAAATCATGTTATTTATAATTAATTTTCATTACTTTAAGTAGAGCATATTGATTTTAATCAGTATAACTCATAGAAGCTCAGAATTTAAGAGTTGGAAGGGATCACAATAATTGCTGAATCCAAGAGGCCAATGGCCAAATTCACCTTGTTGCCTTATTTTTTAAAGGCCAACATGCTCTGATTGATCTTTACATTTTTTTTAATTGAAGCCTTTTCTTTTCAAAACATATGCAACGATAATTTTTCAACAGTGACCTTGTGTTCCAAAACCTTGTGTTCCAATTTTCATCCCCTTCCCCTCACCCCCTCCTTTAGATGGCAAGTAACTCAATATGTGGTAAACATGGTAAAAATATATATTAAATCCAATATATTCAAACATATTTATACAATTCTCTTGCTGCACAAGAAAAATCTTGATTTTTACATTTTGAAAATATATAACAAAACTTTATTTAAAATATACATATAAAAATAAATTCTTAGCTCAGGGCTGTACAGAAATAGGCAGATGGCCAAATCTGGCCCTCTGCCATGGTTTGCTGATCCCTGATTTAACCTGTCAAATCTTTGTGTATCCTGTTACCTGCTACTTGTAGCTAGTAGCTGTCCTTCCCCACTTCTTGTCATTGGCAGATGTAAGAAGCACAACAACGTCTTTCCCCAAGTCATCGACAAAAATATTAAAGAATACTAATAAACACATATCTGAAGTTCTCCCCTGCAGATATCCTGCCACAGTGACATTGAATCATTTATAACTACTCTTTGATTTTGATCAATCAGTTCTAAACCCATCTGACTATATATATATATATATATATGTGTGTGTGTGTGTGTGTGTGTGTGTGTGTGTGTATAAACCATTCAATCAGTTCTAAGCCCATTTGGTTTTAAATATATATCTATCTATATCTATATCTATATATATCTCACCATTCAATCAGTTCTAAGCCCATTTGACTATATATATAGATATACACACACACACATATATATATATTCATCTTCTCCACAAGAACAGTATAATATAATTGATTACTGCTAAAATCTAGATAAATTCTATCACCTCCTAACTCAGCGATCCCATCAGAAATGGAAATGACCTTGACCCAACAAGAGATTCCTGATGAAGGCGTTCTGATGATTTATAGTGGCTGCTTCCCTTTGAGTGTTTGACAAGGACCAGCACCTTGGTGTGAGGGCTCACTGAGCCCTCCTCGGGCCTGCTCCTCTTTGGAGTCTACCTGACACACCCCTTCACCTGTGGCCCCAAGAAGCCGTAGCATGCCCCACAGCCACATCCCACTAACCCATCTTGGCTAAACCAGGGAGAGGGTATGAGACAGGACTCCACATTATCAGTCTGTTGGGGATGGGGACACGTGAAGCAGGTGAGGACCTTCCCAGACAGAATGGGAGAAGAGAACAGTTTGTCCCAGTGGCCGTGAAAGCAGCTGAAGCATGTGCTGTGAAGATGTCAAGGTCATTTATCACATCACGGAGCATCATCCGTCATCCTGATTTTTGTTTTCATCTGGACTTTGATGTCCCTTGAAGAGACTGAGGCTGATGACTTCATGCAACTCTTCCCTCATTTACAGTCAATTTACACACGAGTCAAGGCATCTCATTGGTCTTCTGTGAAAACAAGGGCCAGCAACATTTGGCAACCACCTTCTTCAATGATTTTTCCTTAAAGTTTCCCAAAAGTCAAAGTCGAGCTCAGTGGCTCAAGCTTTAACAGAGACTCTGTTCTCTCCTCTTTTTTGAAGATTGGGGCATTTGTCTTTCAGGCCTGTGTTACTTCTGCTTTTCATGATCTTTTAAACATCATAGATAATCGATTAGGAAACTCGTCTGAATGGTTACCTAAGTCCTACCCTTATAGTTCCTCTTGGCCAGGCAAGTTAAATTCATTAAGGGAAGCTAGTTATGCTCTCACGGTTTCTTTACTGATCTTAAGCATAAATCCCTTATTAGTTATTTTCCTTTTGTCATTTGAAGTGTAAAGTTCATCCCCTTTGGCAGAGAGAACAGAAAAAAAATCAGAGGCAAAGAAGTTCTCTCTTCTCTATATTGTCAGTTATCATGGTAACAAGTAAGGTTCTATCTCTTTGATCTTCTTTTTCCTCTCAATATAGCTTAAAAAACAAAACAAAACAAAATAAACCAGACCACTTTTGTGGTCTTTAGCTTTCTCTTATCAGTTTCAGTTAATTTTGAAGTAGGGTATTTTTTATATTTTTACAGCATTGTGATACTCATATGTACTTTTTCGTTGCCTGACCTTTCCATGTTCTATACATGGAAAAATTCCTGTTCGTTATTTTCCCATGTATCCACATCAGTCTTTTTTAGACAAATCCCATTGTTCCTCTTCAATGGGTTTTTTCCCTTTGTGCCTTCAGAATTTCATTTGAGTATCTTTCATCGTTCCTGATATCCCCTGAAATTTCATTATCCATGGAATCCTACTTCTTTCCTTTGATCCTTTGAAAGTCATCTTTCCTAAAATCTAGGATGCATGATAGGTTCTGACCATAATTCTTTTCCTGTATCAGAAATCTTTAAGATGCTGTAATGATTTCCCTCCAAGATTCCCATCATTTGTTTCTCAGCAACTACTTCTTCCCTGTTACTGGATAGAATTGTGTCCTTTGGCCTGTAAGTCATGAATAAAGCTGGAATAACTCCACGAAATGAAAAATTCCTTGAATTTACTGTGGAGTAGAGACCCTAGCTAATTCTAGCGGCATTTAGTGGAAGGAGAGTTTGTTTTTTTCTCCTCTAAGCTGTGAAAGAAACTTAAATGTTTTTGTGTTGATTATCTACTGGAACAAAAAAGATCTGATTGTAAAATAGTTAAAAAATTTTTTTTCCATAGAAGATCATATGAGTCAAAAATCATTTAGTATCTTTGTAGATGACAGGAAAACATATAAGAATTCTTAGCTTGTTTTTCAAGGCTCATCTCAGGCACAGGCAGGGAAATGCTTTTTCTAGAACCTTTAATTTTTTGTGTTCTCTCCTCAAATTGTCTTTTACTTTATGTATGTAGAGTTTTACATCTAATACCTTTGATAAAGTTTTGTGGAGATTATTTGCTTAGGATTTTAATTATATCACTTTGATGTGATGAGTTATACCTCATTTTTCCTTAAAATCCCCCTAAAAAACCCTAAAAAGCATGATTAGGATTCTTTTTAGTATGATAAATGTATCTATCTAAAACCAAATTCAATATTATCTACCATGGACAAATATTAAAGCCTTTTAAAAATAAATACAGGGGTAAAGAAAGAATGTCCTCTCTCCCAACTATTATTTGAAAATAGCGTCTTCTGTCACTGTGGTTAATCCAAGGAAAACAATGAAAAAACATTGAGAATCCTTGTTTGTATGGTGCTGTTTTATAGTCTAGCCTCAAGATAATATTTACCTATAAATATAGGTACATATTAATTAGATGAAGCAGGGAGGAGAAGCATTCATAGCTAGAGGGTTCAGAAAAAGCTTAATATTGAAACTGGAACTTGAAGGAACTAAGGATTCTAAGAGATGGAGAAGAGGAAGTATATTCCAGGAATAGGGGAACAGAGATAGACATGGGAGATAGAATATTCTGTAGGAAGAAAAATAAGATAGTGTGGCTAGATCCTAGCATGTGAGAAAAAAAGAAATAAACTAAGAAAGTTGGTTGGGACTCAGGTTATGAAGAGTCTTAAAACATTTAGCCAGGAAAGTTTATATTTGATTCTAGAGGCAATGGGGACCACTAGTAAACAATGGATTTTACTGAATAGGGAAGTGACCCAGTAAGACCTGTAATATAGGGTGATTACTTTAGTATCTGAATGAAGATTCTACTGTATTGGGGAGACACTAAAAAGGGAGACCAGTTCTGAGGCTATTGTAATCATCTAAGAGAGAGATGATGAATACAGATGTCTGGACGAGCTGCGAGGATGAGAGATGGGGCTTCTATGAGAGCTTTTGTGGAGAGGAAGGAAGCTCTGTTACGTCGTTCTGAGACAAGACTGACTGACTGGGCGCAGATGTTGTGGTTATTAGGGTCAGCTACTCATTTTGTGGTTTGGGGGTGCTGGCAAGCTTCCTGAAGTACATATTCAAACTAAGAGCAAGAGCAGGAGGTTGTGTAACGAGGCTAGCCAGTGAGCACATGGAGTAATTCCACATTTACTTCCTTCACACGTTTGTGTCACTTCCTTCACTCACAGATGTGTTTTGCACTGAAAGGTGTCAGTTCCACGGCAAAGAGAGATGTCTACCAGTGTACCTTAGCCAGTAGATTTAAGGATTCTGGCGGTCAGTCCAGTTTTGGAGTCCAGAATGATGTCACCTCTGTAAATAAACCCGCCTCTGAGGTAGCTTCAGAAGAAGCTGTGCCAGGATTTTATGAGCAATCAGAAGGGAGGTAGTTTTTTGTTTGTTTGTTTGTTTGTTTTTATTTACCTGAGAGGACACTTGAAATGAAGATTTGAGAATTTTAAGAGATGGCATTGATTTTTTTGAGCTGGAAAAGATTTTGACCTCTGGAAGGGAGAAATTTGAGTACTATTAAGTCAAGATGAGAATTTATAGTTTTGAGAGTAGAAGAAATATGAAGTTTATGTGAAAGCAAGAAATTTAGGATCTGTACAGTGGAAGAAAATATAGGAGTATGGGAAGTAGGAAGAATTTTAACTCATATGGGAAAGTAGTCCTTGCTTCTTTTCTTCCTTCTTCCTTTTTCTTCCTTCCTTCATTTCTTTCTTCTTTCTTCCCTCCATTCTTTCTTCCCTCTCTCTTCCTTCCTTCCTTCCTTCCTTCCTTCCTGCCTTCCTTCCTTCCTTCCTTCCTTCCTTCCTTCCTTCCTTCCTCTTTCTTTCTTGAGGAATTTTGGTAGAGTTATTGGGGAAGACTGAGGAATTAACAATATTCCCTCCTTTCTCAATTTAGGCAAATAACATTTTACTATATTAGAAGGCTGTTGTTCATATGTGTTAAGATCATATATTTTAAGATCAGCACGAGACAGGAATTCAGGTTAGGGGAAAATCGTCAGTCTTTATTCTCAGTGAAGAAGGATCGGAGGTGGAAGAGAATGGGCGATAGCAATGTGTGCAGCTGAGTCAAGAAGCTAGCTCGACCAGCAGCCACACAACCAGCAGCTCGGAGTCTCGAACTCAGCCCAATCTCTCCCAGCTTGTCTTCTTCCCTCTCTCTCTGCCTCCACCCACCAAAATCGTCATTTCCTATACAACACATCAGGACTTGCAAGGAGAGTGGGCAGGGACCATTCTTAATCCAATCATGTATATTAATAGAGTATAGCCCAATTACTATCTAGCCTCATGTACTTGGGACCTCAGTGCATCAGCTCAAACCTCAGCCCATTACACATATGCATCCAATTTGTTGGACATAATGTGAGCAAAAATCATATAGAATAAGAAGACATAGATGGGCAGTGATCAGTACTGAAGGACAGACTATATAGATCTACTGAAGCCTACAAATGTCAAAACAGCAATGTTATGCCATGAAGGGCCATTTATTAATTGCTTATCAAGTGCCAAGCATTGCGTTAAGTGCTTTGGATAGGCAATACTTCCAGTGAGGAAATTATCTCTATCAATGTAGATGAGCACCTTCTCTGCTTACAACCTTCCATATTTGCTTTGAGAACACTGAGATTAAATGGCCAGCCTAGAGTCACACAGACACTACGTGTCAGAGATAGGACTTCCTGTCTCTGAGGCAGGCTCTCCATCCACCGAATACACATACCAAAGTGAAGCAGTCTCTGACATCAGGGGACTTGCATTCTGAAAAAGGGAGGCAACACATAGAGAGGAGTGAGTGTTGGCTGGGAGGATGGGAAGACTGGAAATATAGGCATCATGGTTTCAAGATATTCTGGGAAGTTCCTGGTGGCCCGGTTCCAGGCTCCTCTTTTAGCTAAAATATAGTGATACCTTATACATTACAATAACGTTGTTTGGAAGACTTCATACAAATTCCCCCAACTGTGAAGAAAATGCTAAAAGATGCCATATTTAGAAAGGAGGAAGGGATGGAGCAACCAGACAGCACCACAAAGGGGAGAAAAGAAATGACTTCCTTGGGGCCAAAAATTGGGGATTCAAACATGGTCTGTTCTTAGAAGTGAATCAATCAATAAAAGGAATTATTACCCAGTAATTAATATTAAATTGGTATTTAAAAAAGTATTACCCATCATACTGATGAGGGTTAACAAGCATTTGCCAATCAAATCAACAAGCATTTGTGAATCACTTATTGTGTTCTAGGTTCTGGGGATTAAAAGAAAAGAGAAAACGCACAAAGTCCTAAATGAACTCTTACTCTAATGGGAGAGACAAATATGAAAGAATTATGTACTTGATATATAAACTAGCACTGAACATAATGCCAGACAGAAGGCATTAAAATTAAGGGAGGGAGTAGTTGATTAAATAAGAAGGAAAACAATAACTGATAAAATTGAAACTTGGACAGATATTCTGGATCAATAACTTTTATTATGAAAAAATATTTTAAAACATTTTTATTATATTTTAATATAATAATGTAATATAAGGTGGTCCATCCTAGCTGAGGAGTGAGATACCCTGAGAGATGCCAGGAGGCAGCATGTACCAGCATCCCCAGCCCTACCACTCGTTCCCTTCAATGTTCCCCAGGCCATTGGACCTGCTTCTGGCTCACCCAAAGCCATCAGTAAGAGGCCAAATCATTTGAGAGAAGGGATCCTTCTTCGCCACTTCAGGCAACAACCGATGGCTAGTTTCCTCCTATAGATATAAGCACGGGAGCCCTAAGAGTGACAGCACGCCCAAGACCAGAGCCATCATCTAGACTCAGCTCCTGTGGAAAAGGGCTCTGAGTCCCTGGCAAATGCCAGCCAACTGCCACCTGTCTGGCAGACAAACCAGCATGGCTAAAGCAGCAAGGTACCCGAGGGAGACTGGAGGCAGCCATCTTCCCCAGTCCCGTGACCACCATCTTTCTTTGGACTCTGATGGAGACCAGGACCCTGACTACAGCCTCCCTAGGAACAGTGACATTAAATCATTGCATTTTGTACCCCCAAAACCATGAAACTTTCCCATCCAACTTGTAGGTGAAACCTTTCATAGGTGGTGTTTTCTCCATTGGAATGTGACTCTTTGAGAGGAGAAATTGTCTTTTCTGTTGCATAGTAAGTGAGCTTTCATCACTCACAGTGTAGTGGACATGATAGTATCCTTGGAGTCAGGTTCCCCCACTGACATCTACACACCGTGTGAATTCGGCCCCCCAAGGATTTCCCTAAAATCACAAACTAAAAAACAGCAGTCAGGGTACGCTGAGAGAGTTTTCTCACTGACTATCTCCCTTGCACCAATAACAAATATCTGAATAAACAAAACATGTTAGAGGTAATATTCATTACCAAACTGGTATTTTTAATATAACTACAGTATTTTAGTATCTCTGTTCAAAATGGGTAATCTTTTATCAGTTTAAATAAAATCTCCATAAACCAGTTTAAGCCAGGTGAATATAATAGTTTTCTCCCAGAAAAGCATACATTTACGATATTCTTTTAAATGATGCCTTAGTGATTTGAAAGAATCACCAGATACTCCAATTATTTTTAATACATTGAGTATTTTTTAAACTAATTCTATTTGGTATTCTGAGTTTGATAAACACCAAAAAATATGAGCATTTCCATGAAGAAAAACAGAAAATTGCTTGTGAAACCATACAATTTTATTACGTACAGCTTAGTTTTTTGAAAGTAAATAAAGTCACCATATTAGTTTTTAATTTATCTTGCTTGTCTACATTTCCTTTAGAACTTTTTTCTGTTCTCTTTTATACACTAAAAGCATGCATCAATGAAGGACTTTCCTTCCCCCCTCTCTTCTTTCTTTCCACCTTCCTTTCCTCCATGTTTCTTTTCTCCCTCCCTTTCTTTCTTCTTTCTTCCCTTCCTTCTTTCTTTCCTTCCTTCTTTCTTTTCCCTTCTTCCTTGGTTACTTTCTTTTTTTCTTCCTTTTCCTTCCTTCCTTTCTCATCTCACCTTTCTTTTTTCTTTCTTTCTTTCTCTTTTCTTTCTTCCCTTTCTTTTTCTTTCTTTTCTTTCTTTCTCTCTTCCTTCCTTCTTTTCTCCTTTCTCCCTTCTTTACTTTTCTTTTTCTTCCTTTCTTTCTCATCTCATCCTCCTTTTTTCTTTCTTTCTTTTTCTTTTCTTTCTTCCCTTTCTTTCTCTTCCTTCCTTCCCTTTCTTTCTCTCTCTCTCTTCCTTCCTTCTGTCCTTCCTTCCTTCCTTCCTTCCTTCTTCTCTGTCTCTCTCTTTCTTTCATTTATCTCTCTTATCTCCCCCTTCCTAATTATAAACTTAGGAATTATAAACAAAAACAAAACCTGTAATAAATAGTCAAGCAATTAAATCTATCTAAAAAGACATACCTCATTCTGCGCTTCAAGACTATCAGAATATTGTCAGAATATTGTAGCATTATAGGATAATAGATGTAGAAGGTCAATGGATCTTATTGGCCATCGAATCCAACTCTTATTTAACAGACAGGGAAATCAGATCCATCAAAATAAAGTGAACTGCCCATAATCATAAAAGTAATAAGTGTGACAGATGAGATTTGAAGCCAGAAGTATTTTTTTTAAATCATATGATTGTTTTATTTCAACTGAAACAAAGTACTTGAGCTATAGTAGCATATCTCAAAGTAGCTCAGAGAGGCCAAAACAGCACCACACCCTCTAACACCCACTGAAGGTGTTCCTCCTTTAGTGGTTTCC
Organism: Sarcophilus harrisii; assembly: GCF_902635505.1. NCBI lineage: Eukaryota > Metazoa > Chordata > Mammalia > Dasyuromorphia > Dasyuridae > Sarcophilus > Sarcophilus harrisii. Next base: position 25,347,366 of record NC_045431.1, read on the forward strand.
TGGTCACCTAGTCATCCAGTCAAACCCATTCAGATTTGTAAATTTAGGTCATGGCTCATCATGCTACCCCAGGCTAAGAAGCCATCACTCTTCATAATCTAAAATGTTTAGCAAACAAAGACTCTTTAGGGTGCAAGGGCTTCTCACTTTAAAAAACCTATTTTCTTACATAATTTCTAGGAAATTCCCATGCTCATAGATCAGAAGGTCTATTATAGACCAGTTCAGTTACTGGGAATGATATTTTAGAGAGTGGAGTTGGAACAATTGGGCTTTATGCCATGATCAACGCCTCCCTTTTCTGCTAAATTTGTCAACCTTGGGAGGCTTCCTGGAAGAAGCTAATCTTCATATGGTTTCCCAGAGCACATTTCAGAAATATGAAAATCATTCCCAAAGTGCCACAAAGCTAGCTCATGACAGACTTTCTAATTAAACTGTTTTTCAGTCTTGTGGGACATCCCCAGGACCATCAGAATGACAAAGCATGGAAATCCAGCAATTGTGATTGTGAGCCACACATTTCTGTTAAATTATGAGCTATCTTTGTGCCTATACACCACTCACAAAAAATGTACTCAATGTATTTGTGTCATTTTGTAGGTGCTAGTACAGTACTTGGATTATCCATCCACTTTCCATTGTTCTTATCATATGACCACCTTCTTTTTTGATTTATTGAATGACCTTGAATCTCTCTGGGTACCAGTTTTATCATCACGAAAATAAGTCCCAATTCTAAAATTGAATTGTTATTCTTTTATCTTGATAATGAGAATCAAAATTTATGGTTATTTGGAGGAATTGGAGATATTTAGCTTTAAGAAGAAAATAATTATAGAAAAAATGATAGCTATCTTCAAATATTAAAAGGATTCAATTCAGAAAGCATTGAATCATCATCATTTCAAAGCTTCCTCTGGGTTTTAGAGATTTAAAAAAATGAAATGAGATTCAGAATGCAGTGTGACATAGTGTGACCTGTCCTGCCTCACTTTCTTGATCTGTAAGATGAGGTCTCTACAATTTATTTCATCTCTAATTTAATGATCCTGTCTTCAAGTACATAATGGTTGGGGAAGGGAAGAATAAAAATATAGGAGTAAATATAATACAATTATAAAGTAAGATATGTATTGGAGAGATGCAAAGAGTGGTATGAAAGATTTGGAAAACAGGGGGTGAGGAGGATTATTTATAATTAGAGGATGAGGGAGACTTCATGGAAAATGAAGGCCTTAAATGAAACGAAAGACTGTGGTGATGACAAAAGTAAACATCTTTTTAGGAATTTGGATCCTTCTCCTTTTTTTTTTTTTTTTTTTAAAGCCAGGCAATTGGGGTTATGTGACTGTCCAAATAGCTATTAAGTGAGTGTTGTGACTGAGGCTAGATTTGAAATCAGGTCCTCTTAACTTCATGGCCGGTGCTCTATCTACTGTGCCATCTAGCTGCCCCTAGACCCTTCTTTAAAATGGAGTAATGGTGGAAATAAATACAAGATTGCAACAATTCAGTTTGTCTGTAATATAAAATACATGACGATGTATGATGACTGAGTCATATTTTAGAGGGTCTTAAATGCCAGGTTGAGGAATTTGTGTTTTATTCAGTAAGCAAAGGAAATCCAAGGAAAGTTTTGTGTAGAAAGCTCATGCCATCAGACTCACGTTAGAATGATTATTTGGGTAGTTGGTTGAAAGCTACATTGGCAAAGAAAAGTGGGTAGAGGTAGGAAGACTAGATAAAAAAAAAAAATCAGTATGAGCAAGAAGTAGAGATAGACTCTCCAGGACTTGATAGTTGATTGGATATGAGAAAGAGAGGATGAAGTCCAAGTTGTCCTTGAGGTGACAAGCCTGTAAGGCAAGAACCATGGTGGTTTTATCCATAAAACTAAGAGTGAGGGACAAGTTTGGTGGGAATGTTGTAATAGGGATTAATTTTCTGCTTAGCCAAAGGGATGAAAATCAAAGATTAGGCTTTTTCAAACAATTAGAGCTTTCCAAAAGCTCCATGAGACAATGAGTTCTCCATTGTTGAAAATGTCTAAACAGACACTGAATAACCAAAACCATTGTAGGCACTAGACTGGATGATCTCTAAGCCCTTCTAAATCTGAGATTCTGTAGCAGTCTTCAAGTTTCAGTTGTACTTTGTTAAAAGTTGTATCATTGTTTATCAAAGAAATTATATAAATATATATGTAAGTCATGTTATGTGAAGGAAAACATTTTTCCCTGTAGATATCTTGTTACTCCAGCTGATGAGACCAGCCCCAAAGTAGCTTGTTCTGTTACTGCACCATCATCTATTCTACAAAACCTGACCTGCCAGATAACAAATAGTCTTAGTTCTCTGGTGGTTGATGATTCTGAAGAACTGGTCAGCAATGTCATCACTGTTGAGTATTCAGATCAGGAGAAGAGAATACCATTTCCAATCAGCATCGCAATCCCATTTAGTGCACGCTACCGGGGGAATTATAGAGACATCATGGTGAAAGTGTCTGATCGAGACCTTCAATCAAGTTACATCACCCCCAGTTCATTAGAAGGAAGCCGAGGAAGTCATAAGGTTGGTAAATGCTCAGCTAAGGATTCTTCTATTTTTGTCAAGTTTTTTAATATTATTCAGACTGCCAGAAAGTGCTCTTCTTGAAATATGAACACGATGCTCCAGATTATCTGTGTCGGGGAGGAGATCCATCCATACCTTGTGATTTCCCTTACTGTCCAAGGATACACATTTCTAAGATCCTTCCCCAGAGCTGAGGGTGCAGTTTGGGGTCATTGAAAAGAACACAGCTGACTATTTAACATAGAGAGAAAAACAAAGATAAAATTACCCAGGCTTAATTAGTACTGTATTCTCACCAACTAAACCTAAGAGCCACAGTACCTTTTATAGTGGTAATAAGAATTAGATTTTAATGGAATGGAACTCCTGGGCCATTTATCTAACCATCTCATTTCTTAGGTGTGTCCTAGGTATAAGTGGAAATCACAAAGTGTGCCTGGAGCAATATAGATCTCCCATCTAATACAAATGGCCAGTAAGTTAATTTGGAGTCTATTGACCTTTATGCTTCTTTAAACTTCAACATCCTGGGAGACTTCTACAGACAGGATTTTCATTTATTTGTGCAGCTAATTATCTTTCTAAGAGGTTTTCTTTCCACCATTTTTGTGTTCCCTGAAAAGCAAGGAAGAGCACAGATATATGTGGCGCTCCAGATGTGTTACAGAATTGCTGAGATGTAGGGCTTTCTTTCCCATGCTCCAATGCTTCCTCTTTGTTTTCTGTGCTATAATTCATTCAGGGAACCTGGGCTGAAGTAAAGGTTTATAAGCTTGGCATCTTTTCTGTGGTATCATGCCTGAAGAAAGAATCTTTCATGGTTCCAAAGAAAGGACTTTCCCTAAAGCTGAGCATGGACCCCAGAATCTCCTTCAATTACCCTTTAGGAGTTTTCAGCTCTTCAGTCCTTGTACAATTAAAGGTAAGGATACATCACAGCGGTTGTGAACCAATCCAATGCACTAAACTCAGCATTATTAAGTGCCTGCTCTTTGTTCAGCTCTCGGTGATATTAAGACATGATGAAATAATTGTTTATTTTAAGATTTTACTTGGGGAGTGACAGGAGATGTGTGCACAGACACAGAAGTACAGAGCATATGTAAATGAAATACAAAGTAATTTTGGGAGCAGGGAGAGCAATAATAATTAATAAGATATGGCTTCTGTAGGAGGGAGTCCTTAAAGGGAATTAGGGTTCTGAAAAGCAGAGGAGGGAAAGCATCATAGAGCATGGAAGACGGTCTTTGCATAAAGATGAGAGATAGAATGTCATCTATGGGTAACAGCAAAAATAAAAGTTTAACTGAAACATTGGGCATGTGAGGGGATTAAACATAAAATCATACCAAAAAGATAGTCTGGAGTCATACTGGGAAAATCTATACAATCATAAATTTGGAGCTTTAAGGAATCTTTGAGTTACCCAGTTTAACTTCCTTATTTTAAAGAAAAAGAAACTCAGGTGTGCTGAGGTTAAATGTTTTGCATGAGGTCACACAGGTGGAAATCACAGCTCTGGGATCTGAACCTAGCTCCTTTGGCTCACAACTTCTGCTTTCTTTCTGTTCCATGTGACTATCTGTAAATGGCAAACAGAGGAGTTTGTATTTTATCTTGTAGAAATAGGTAGACATTGAAGCTTCTTGAGCAGGAAAGGTGACACTCAGGTTTTAGGGATTCTCCTTTTGGAAGCCATGTCATAGAGAGATCAGAGAAGGAAAGTATTGAAGGCAGAAATATCAGTTAGAAGCCTGTTACCCAGAGTTCAGGCCTGAAATGATAGAGGCTTGAACCAGAGGAGTTGCCAAAGGACTTGTTTAGTTAGAAGAAAAGACATTTAATTAAATGACATGATAAGAAATATAGCAACCATGAAAATGAAGATTTGCTCTTCCAGGAGGATGCCTGTCAATAGGAAGAATGGATAGAAGGAACATGCAGGAAGGAACAGACCCATACCCCCAAGAACATGACAGACAATTTGAGTAGCAGTTCACACATCTGGAATTGCAGAACTGCTTCTAGTTAGATCACTGTTATACCAGCCAGTACCATTCTGTGGGGTTTCCACTCTTGGCTCAACAATAATGGGTCACTCTAGTCTGTCTCTGCTGGGATTTCCTGGTTGGTGCTGAGATATACAAGCACTCTCCTCTAGACACTGCTCTGCTGGACCTTCACTGCCTTTAGATCCTGATAACCTGAAATCTTTGGATTTATATTTTCTTCAAGGAAAAAATGTGAGCTTCCACCAAGCTCTTTCAATTAAAAGTATACAAATCTTTCTGTTTTAGCTCTTTTGCAAGAAAGAGAAACCTTTTTTTATTCTTTATGCTTGGAAAGCAAAGTGGGGGCAATTATTTAGTAAAATGGGAGTATCTGAAAACTTGGGATGATGTACATATCATAACAATATAGCAATATTCATAACTAAAGTGTTAGATGAATATGAAATGCCTTCCTAACCCTCAACCTTCTGTATTTAGGTGGTACTAAATCATGCAATATTTGTCTTTAAAAATAGATATTATTTACAGAAAATGTAGCATTTCACTGTTAGCATGCCCCTGCAGATTTCTGTGCATGGTTTTTACTTTTTGATAATGGGATTGGAGGAGGTGGCTCCCCAGTGCCTGAGGATGCTCTTGGAAGAAGTTGCCATTATCTTTTAGTTGAGATTGGGGCTGGAATTAGGGAGCTCACACAGTAAGGCTTCTTGGAAAAGGTACATAGAAAATATTAACTTTTAACTTGCTAACAGAAAATACACAAACACAAGTGTTTACTTAAGAAGGAAATCTCCCAAAGTAGAGATTCCATTGGCAGTTTCCATATATAATGATTGTAACCAAGAATCAATCAAATACAGTTGTGTTTGGGGAGGGATTTTGAAGGTGATGAAGAAACTATCCTCCCCCTCTTAATTGCTCCTGCCTTTGGAATATAGCATAGCTGTCCCTATGCAGTCATGCACAGAGAAATATGGAAATCTGTTCTCTAACTCAGTTTTCTGTAGATTAATGGATGGAAAGACAACGAAAATTTGACAGCACCCACGAATACCTCCTCACTGGACCACAAAAGTAATTTTTAAGTTTTTCTATCAGAGAAACTCGATTTTAAATTTGCCTTGTGTTATAAAAAATAGAATAGCAATGTAGGAGTGTCATGGCCAGAGAATGGTAACTGGGAAACTACAGAGATCGTAAGAGGAACGATAAGGTGGTCAGTCCTGACATTTTTTCAAGAGAAAATAGTAGCATTGATTTAGTTACAGTTCTCAGAGGAAGAAGTGGAAAGAGGGAGAGTACCTATATGAAACATGTGGCTTCATGGTGGAAATGACTGGACTGAAGATAATTTAGAGGAAGGAAATGTTATGGGAGCTGTTAGTGCCATAAAAGCTTTTATTTATTAGACAAAACAAGATACATACAAGTATATTCAGTAATACACTAAAATAAATAGCTCAGGAAAAAAATGTATTTTGCTTCTAACAAAAATTAATCAATGAGAATTAATGACTTTTTCCCCCTAATTTGTTTAGGTCCAACCAATTGATCCTTCGCTAGTGTCAACATTAAAAATGAAACAAGATCTTTATAATTCAATCGTTTCAACTAGTCCTTTAATTCATCTCCAACACCCAGCAACACATCCTTTCCATAAATCTGTCACCGTCGTATTACCCTGTTCTCCAAATACAGAAAGAAAAACTCACGGTGCCGAGACAGACCACAAAAGGACAGCCAGTGCTACTTCTAGAAAATTTCCAACTTCCTACCCCGTTCGGTGAGTAAGAACTTGACTGGTTAATTTGACATTTCAAAAAATTTTGAGAGAGACAGCCTGGTATAGTGAAGAAGATCAACACTGAATCTGAGAATTCCAAGCTCAAATGTTGCTTCTGACACACGCTAATTGTAAGTTCCTGGGAATGCCACATGGCTATGAAGTTGGTCCCATCAATTTTCTAAGCTAGAAATTAGAAGTCTCTAGTATAGAGACTCTCCAAATCAGAAGTTCCCCACACTTATAATGCAATAATAGGTCTGCATTAAAAAAAAAAAAAAAAAAAAGATGATGAATTCACAACAAAGGAACTTAAATAATTGACATAAGTACTTTTTTTTCCCCTGAGGCAATTGGGATTAAGTAACTCGTCCAGGGTCACAGACCTAGAAAGTATTAAGTGTCTGAGGTCAGATTTGAATTCAGGTCCTCCTGACTTCAGGGCTGGTGCTGTATCCACTGTGCCTAGCTGCCCTGACATAAGTACTCCTTCAGGAAATTTTCCATTGGATTATTCTGATAAACTTCTATTAATAAAATGCAAAATAAAATACTATGTATTTCTAAGTATATTGATATGGGCACATGGAATCAGAATTTCCTCCTATGTTCTGATCACTGGATTAGATACTATGGGAAATGTAAGAAAATTCAGAAAGATAGCCCTTGTGTTTAAAATGATTGCAGCCTAGTTTATCACAAAGAACTAAATTGGATTTAATGACAATATATAATGAACAAGATTGATCTGATATTTAAACTTTTTGCTATAAAATTTAGAATTCAAACTATCTATCTACATTTAAACTCTCCTATTCTGCTCCATTTCTTTTTATTTTCTTTTTAATCCCAAACCAACTTCATATTAGCATAGGTAAAGAAACTGAAAATAAGGAAGATACAGCTGCCACCCAGATATGAAGGAAATACAGTATAATCTGTAAAATGAAAGGGTGGGATTAGTCTGCTTGTAAAGTCCCTTGTAGCTCAAAATTTATTAACTAATCATCAACATTAAACTAATGTGTTCAAAACACATTATTTGGGGTAGGAATAGACTTGCTAGGGCCCCAATTTTCTGACTCCAATTCCTACATTGCATCACTTAATTTCTATTATATTATATATTTTCTGTATCAGATATAAGAAAAATTGAGTTAAATACCAGAATAGTTAGTATTTCACTTTTAGCTAACCAGTATAAAATAGTGTGCTTGAATATTTAATATTATGCAATGATGTGACTTAGAAGAAAAAGGACAGTTTGTAAAAATAAATTCATTCAAGGCTATGGAGGAGGATGTATTTTTTCCTTCAAAGTACACAGACTCCCTGAAATCTATCCAAGGACCCCAGGTATGTATGGATGCCAAGTTAACAATCTCTGTTCTAACATGATTCTTGTTATTTTTTGTTCTTTACTTTCAAAAAGGACCCATGACACTACAGGATGATGTCTTGTCTCACCCACTATACGTTTAAGGGAAGGTACTAACTTATATTGCTTATATGTAGAATTTCCTTAACTAGAAATTACCCAAACCAGTGAATTCCAAGTCTAGCCCCCACCTCTTATTTCTATGAAATTGCTACTGAGGGAAATGAAAACTGGGCTAAAGGAACTAGGGATTTTATTTTTGGTTATTCTTAACTATTCATGGAAGATTATTTAAGTTCCTGTGACACCTTTAAAGAAAATAAGTGTGACAATCTATAGCCACATCACTAATTTCTCATGTGTTCCCTTTATGTAGGGCCAAGAGTGCTTCTATAAGAAAACCCGGGTCCAATGTCAGTGAGTCCTTGAAACTGCTGGGTTTCAGAAGCAGAGAGGGAAGCTGGTTTGTCCTTGATGATGTTGTGGTGAGAAATGTGCAGAGTGGAATTGTATCATTCGAACTGCACGAACATTTAGACAGGTAAAACCTCGGTAAATGAGCGCAAGGTTTCAATGTCTTAGCTCTTGATGGCCCATAATTTATGTTTACAGATGCAGAAATTCTGAGATGAGTATCATAATTCAAGAAGTAGAACTACAGAGGAGTCATTTAGGCTGCACTGAAAATGTAAACCAGGGTTAGCAAATTTATGTGTAGGTAGCATAAGGTATTACTTCCCTTCACAGTAGTTTTACAAAAGATGTGCCCCCAAACTAATCTGATCATGTCTTGACAGTTCTAAAACTCTGGATAACTTCAGAATGATTCTATGATGATATCTTTGTTCCTCAAAGTTCCATAAAGATTATGAGAAGGCTGTTTATTTTATGTTCATCAAATGACTATGTTTATGGAGATTAGATTTGGTTTCTTCAGGAGTGATTTCATTTTCTTTTCTCATTTCAATACACAGCAGCTGATCTGATGATAAAAATGTTTTTTAGATGTCTTAAGGGTCGATGAAGATGTTAGAAGAGTATAAAGAGATGTAAGCCATATGATAAAGAATATATTTGAATGGAGATAGACCTATCTGCATAGATGAGTATGTGTAATTGTTAGATGCAATCGATGGGCAAATAGTGGAACTTTAAAAATATTTGTTGGTTGAAGCAGTGTGTTTCCAAAAAGTAGGTAGAAAGTTGTCCAAAATGTATGATTAACATAAGTGAACATTGTTGGTAGTTATAATTACATGTAGTAGATAGTTAAGGCAAAGAGACACTGGCTAGGATTGCACTGGTACAAAAAGTTCTCTAGAGAGGAAACTTTCTTTCACCAATGTAGGACAGCACCTTTTCTTCAACTTTTAACTTGAGAGAGCTTCCCAAAGAACATATAAGTTAGATAATTTGTCAAGGATACACAATGAGCATGTTTCAGAGGTGGGCCATTAGTTTTTCTGCATTAGGCCATGAAGCTTCTCATTATTACATAGCATTTGGCTCAAGTTCTTGCTGTTTTTTTTTTTTTTTTTTCTGAGACTATTGGGGTTAAGTGATTTGCTCAGGGTCACACAGCTAGGAAATGTTAAGTGTCTGAGACCACATTTGAACTCAGGTCCTCCTGACTTCAGGGCTAGTGCTCTATCCACTGCACCACCTAACTGTCCCTGATGTTTTTTTTTTTTTTTCCTATAACCAAAAGGAATTATGTGGACTGACGTAGAGTTTAGTAACTAGTAAAGATTCAAATGTTCATATATTTTATATATATAAACTTTAAATTCACTGTATATTATAGAGCAGAGAATATGCTACTTTGGATCTATGTATGTAAAATTTGCTTTTTCATTAGGCAACTTTAAAATATTAAAATTATATTTTTTCTTTGTGTGATTTTATTTTTGGGTATATATATATTTAAATACACACACACATATATATGTAGATGTACATATTATTTTCCCCAATTACATGTTAAAACAATTTTTAGACTTTTTAAAAAAAAGTTGTGAATTGGAAACATTATACCTCCTTTCCTCCTCCTTAGATGATAAGCAATCAGATATAGATGTTAGCTATTTCAATTAAATATGTGTTATCTCTTATTTGTGATGATTTCCATATTACCACTAGGCCAGTGTTTATGCACAAAGTAAAATGATTCCATCCATTGTCCATCCATGCCCTCTGTTCTCCTTCACTGCAAACTCCCCAATCAAGCTTCTTTATCTGGACTCCATAAAATTGTTTTAAATATTTTGATAATGATATTTCGATGTAATTTTTTAAAAATTCTGCATATTTAATTTTTTGCTTTTAAAATCATTATTCTGAGAAGGCATTCATAGCCTTAAGCTGAGTGTTTCAAAAGGGGTCCATGGTACACAAAAGTGGTTAAGAACTTCTGTCCCAGAAAGTGTGGTCTGCTACACTACTTCCATTTCTTCACCATCTCTTCACTCTTCAAGCTCGTGCTTCCAATCCATACTTTAGCATTTAAGCAATAATTTGACTCAACAAACGTTTGTCACGTACACACTATGTACAAAGTGCTGTGCTAGAAACTGGAGGAATAAAGACAAAAAAAATAAAATGTCCTTGGTCTAAAGGAAGCTCACATCCTGATGACTGCTACAATGTGTAAACAAATAAAGAAAAGTAATTTGAGGCAGAGAAGAGAACTAACAAGGGGGATAAGGAAGGCCTTCCATAGGAAGCAGCCCTAGAGATTAAGCTTTGAAAGAAATTACTCTAAGAGAAATAAGTAATAAAAGAAGACATTCCAGGCTAAAACACAAAGATGAGAGAGGGGATGCCAATTGTAGGAAGAGCAAATAGGACAGCTTAGAACAAGTGTAGGGAAGGGAGAAACTCTAAAGGTTTCTGAATTTTGTTATAAAGGGCTTTATAAGTCAGAATGAGGGTTTTGCATTATATCCTAAATGTAGTCAGGAGACAATGAAGATTTTTTGAGCACAGAAATGATTAAAACAGAATTTTCCTTTTAGAAGCATGAGGGGTGAATTGGAAAGGGGAGGGGGAATATAAACATTTAAAGCAGAGAGACTAATTGCAACAATTTAAATAAAAAATGATAAGGGCCTGAAATAGAGTGGTAGTTCAGAGATGAGAATTGATGCATGAGATACTGTGGAGATAAAATCAATGAGATCTGATAAATGATTAGCTGAGAGAGTAGAATAAGGGTTCCTCTGAGGTTGTGAAATCAGAGGATGCTAGTTTCATCAACTATAGCTATATTTGGAGGAAGGGAGGGCAAGATTGGGATGTGGTTGAAAAGTGTGATTGAAAACAGTTCTGTCTTGTACATTTTGAATTTGAGACAGATTTTACCAAAACTGGCCTCTCAAAAGTCAAAAGTGATCTCTTAATCATTCAATCCAATGGACAAGTTCTAAATATCTCATTCAGTACTATTAATCACTTGTTGCTCCTGAACATTTTTCTCCCTTGGTTTCCAAGATATTTTTTCTGTTTTTCTCCTTTTACTTGTCTTATATGTGACTAGATGATCTCCACATCTCTCATGCTCCATTTCTGAAGTGCTCTCTAGAACGCCCCCATTCTATATTTCCAAATGACTCCTAAATATCTTCACGTGAGTGTTTTATGATAACTCCAATTCAGCATATCTCAAGTTGAATTCATCATCTTCATTGTCTCTTCCAAATTTACCTCTACCTCACCTTCCCTAAAGCCTCATCAATTTCTTGGCTTTAGTATTGACGTGTTTCTACTTCCAATATCCCACACTCACACCTAGAATCACATGCAACCACTGACTCTCTTTTACTTATCTTTTTCCTCCTCTTCATTCTCTCACTTGGACTGTTTTATTAATATCCTCTCACGCTCACTTCCTCTTTGCTTTTCATTCTTATATTTTTCTTGCAGATGATATTCTTTTAAACAATGATTATTTTCTTTTTTCCAATGACATATAAAAACAATTTTTAATATTCATTTTTAAAAATTTTGACTTCCATATCCTCTCCCTTCTTTTTTCCTCTTGCCCCCTCATGGAAAAGGCAGTAGTCTGATACAGATTATGGTAATGCTCTGTTAACTGGTCTTTCTGCTTTTAATTTATCTCTTCTTCAGTGTATTTTTTACACTCTACCCAAATGATTCTACTAATGCTCTACTATAGATATACTATATCTATAGAGATAGATAGATAGATAATCTTCAGTAACTACCACTTTGAATATATTTCTATCTGTCATTCAAGGTACACCATAACCTGGTCTTATCCTACTTCTTTAGCCTTGTATCATATTACATTACTTTACATACATACATACATACATATATACATATATATATATATATATTTTTTTTTACAAGGACCCGAATGGTTGAATGCCGTCGTCAGAGCATATATAAAGAGCTTTTCCTGTTTTCTGCCCACATGAAAAGATGGCTATGACCTTGTGAGCACTGAGATCAGAAAAGCCATTTACAACACTCCACCTAAAAGCAGAAATAAGTAGACCCAGGCACTAGTAGGGTCATTTGCTTCTGGGTCACATGGTGGTGAGTTGCTGTTTCTCCTCCACTCTCAGGGGACCCAGGGAGGTGATGCTGTAGTGTGCAAGTCACCAGTTTCACTTTTTCCCCAGAGCATCTGGGTCCAGGCCAGATTTGGATCAGAGAGGGGGAGATGGCCCTCACCTGGATAGTAGTGCAGGTGGCTCCTCACTCTAGCACATCCAGCAGGAAATAGAAACTACTTTGATAAGGTAGGGCTTTCTGTAAACCTTCTTCATGCTGGCTCAGCAACCAGTCAGAAAAGCTTCTCTGCTTTGCATGCTGAGGGGACTAGAAAGAGAAGAGCTGGGTATTCTCTGAATTCCCATTCCTTAGAATTAGAGATGAATTCCCATTTTGTTTCTAGTCATCTTGCCAGCTTCCTCTACATACACTGGCAGCAGGCAGAGCACATTGTACTTTTTCTAAGGATCGAGCTCCATTGACCATAATTCATTGCCAAATTGGGCTTCTAATTCTCTCTTCTTTTTCTGGTCCCTTTGTCTCTGTGCTTTTGCTTGTATTTTCCTCCAAAATGAAGCCAATTCTCCACCATACTTTTTTTATCTCTGCCTTACTTATCAATATTGAGATTATTAATCTCAAAATTTTCTCTTTGTTCACCTTCAAACCAGGTCAAAGTGACTTTTCCTTTCTCAAGTTTTTATTTTTAATTTTCCTTTGCCTTTACCTTTTATCTTTGCTTCACTTGCTTATTTTATAGCCTATTGTACATTTGTTTCCTCCTCCCCAATCAACTGGAAGATCCTTGAGAGCAGGAACTATAACAATAACTACCACCACCATAATAATAATCATAACTATTGATTTCATTCCTATCTTTGTATCCTCAGTCTCTGGCATAATACCTTGAGTTTAATGGTTGTTTAGTAAATATTTTTTAATAAACTTGGGATGGAAAATGCCATCTGCATCTAGAAAGAAAACTATGAAGACCGAATACAGATCAAAACATCATATTTTCACTTTTTTTTTTTTGTTTACTTGTTTTTTTCTTTCTCCTGGTTTTTCCCGTTTGGTCTGATTTTACTTGTACAATATGACAAATGTGGAAATATGTTTAAAAGAATTGCACATATTTAATCTATATCAGATTGCTTGCTGTTTTGGGATAGGAGGAGATAAGGCAGGAAGAGAGAAAAATTTAAAACATGAATTCTCCCAAAAATGAGTGTTGAAAACTATCTTTACATGTATGTGGAAAATTTAAATACTATGGAAAATTTCAAAAATAAATATTTTTGGCTTGATCTGAAGCAACTATTTTCACATATACAGCTCTCCTCTATTTTGAAAAGGCAACAAGAAAGGGCTGCTGCTAACATCCATCTCCTACTAGTTCCTTTCTCTTTCATTTTACTCTAAAGATTCTCAGGCACATTTTCTCCACCAGCTGCTTTCATTTCCTATCCCCTATTTATTTATACTTTATTTTTTAATAATAGCTTTTAATTTTGGAAAATACATGCAAAGATAATTTTCAAGAGTCACTCTTTAACCGTCTGTTCCAAGTTTTTCTTTCTCCCTTCCTCCTCTCCCCTCTCCTAGACAACAAGTAATCCAATATATGTTAAACATGTGCAATTCTTATACTCATATTTCCACAATGATCATGCTGCACAAGAAAAATCAGATCAAAAGGAAAAAAGTGAGAAAGAAAACAAAAGGCAAGCAAATAACAAAAAAGGTGAAAATACTTTGTTGTGACCCAGATTCAATCCCCATAGTCCTCTCTCTGGATGCAGATGGCTCTCTCCATCACAAAACCATTGGAATGGACTGGATCATCACACTGTTGGAAAGAGCAACGTCCATCAGAATTAATCATCTCCTAAGCTTGTTGTTGCTCTGTATAATGATCTCCTGGTTTTGCTCACTTCACTCAACATCAGTTCATGTAAGTCTCTCCAGCCCTTTCTAAAATCATCCTCCTGATTGTTTCTTACAGAACAATAATATTCTATAACATTCATATACCATAACTTATTCAGCTACTCTCCAACTTATGGGCATCCATCCCCCTCAGTTTCCAGTTCCTGAAAGGGCTGCCACAAACATTTTTTAGCTTGTTCCTTAATGGACGGCTAGCTCTGCAATAATCTTCTATTCTCATTTACTAACACATCTTTCTCAGATTGTCAGTGACCTGCAACCTATCAAAGGAGGTGATCTTTTCTTAGTTCTGTTCTTCCTTGATTCCTATTCAATAACTGATGGTATTGGTAAACTTTCCTTCTTGAAAGTCTATCCTAACTTGCTTGTGGCACTATTTGTGATTCTCTACCTCTTTTTCCATCTTTATCTCGATTTTTACCAAGTCCTCTTGCATCTTCTACCTTTTAAATTCAGGCATCTTCCAAAGCTTTGTCCTTAGCTGACTTTTCTCTCTTTACATTTCACCTTTCAAAGATCTCATCTGCTTTTATAATTTAAGCTACTTCTTCTATGTGGAAGAGGCCCCCATTTAAAAAAAATATCTAGGCTTCTTCTCTTCTGAGCTTCAATTCCACTTTTTCAGCTGCCTACTGAACATTTTCACTTCGATATCCTGCAATCACCTCATTATCAACATGTCTAAAAATGAACTCATCATCTTCCCCCCCATACTGGCACCCTTTCCTGACTTCCCTATTTCTGAAAATGATACCATCGTTCTGTCACCAAGGAGACTAGAAGAGTCTTTGTTGTCACAGTCTATATACAGACTAGCAAAAGGAATATTTCAGTCATCCACATGATTCATTTTGTAGGGGCAGTTCTGATATTTTACTGTCTCAAATGGAAATGTAACCCTTTTGTATGGTTCAAAACCTGGGAGTCTTTTTTTTTTTTAATAAAACTTCTACCACATTCACCCACACCATATTAAATTATACATTCTTCTGTAATATCTCAAGTTTATCTATTTTCATTAGTTAGTTTATTGCTAAATTAATTTTCTGATTGTACTTACACATATCATAACCCTCTCCCAAAACTTTCAATGGTTCCCCATTGCCTATTCATATAACTTTACATCTTTTATATCCATAAAAAAACTTAACATTGGATTATATTAGGCTTTCAATGAAATAAATTTAATAAATATAAATGCATGAATATGTTCTATGCTTCCCCAAACACAATCTCCTATTTCCTATTTTTCAGTTGTCCTATTTGTCATTGCCCTTTTCTTATATAATGGACCCTCTCACCTGAGTTCTAACCCCCCACTTCATGAAGCCTTTTCTGACCAGCCTAAGACTCACTCTTTTATCTTTTTTCTGAATTTTCATGCTTTATACTGTCTGAAACAATGAAATTTTCCTCTTTTTTTTTTTTGATGGGTAGATTAGAACTGTGATTTCATTGATGTAGAAGTTCTCAGTGAGGAACTTTCTCTATAATTTAAAGTCTTAGAGAGTTGCTGGAGTCACTAAGATGCTAAGTATCTTTTCCAGGATCAGATAGCATATGTTTTGAGATGAGACTTGAACTCAGTGCTTCCTAACTGTGCTCAGCTTTTTTCTCCCAGCCCTATTTTGGACTTCCTTTGTACTTCCAAACCATTCCCACTCTACTGGGGCTCATCCAAGACTTCCCTTCTGTACCTGGAGCCGCCTTACCCGGGAACATCCTACAACTTTCCTGGTCTACACATCATGGTCTTTCTCTCTACAAATTCCTTCCTCTTCCTTTTCTCATTAACGATTTCCACCTGGAGTTCCCATTTTGTGGAAAGGCTAAGGGTGGTCTGCCTCTATTCTCTTGGTCTTGTTCCTGAATTCTTCAGGACCTGGTAACTATGTTCCCAAGCCAGATTTCTTCTTCCTCTCCAGTCCCTTTCCTGTTGTCTTCCCTCTTAAAATGTAAGCTCCCTGAGAGTAGAGTCATTTTTTGTTTTGTTTTGTTTTTGCTTGTATTTATATTTACAATGCTTAGCAAATTGCATGACATACAGTAGGCCCACTTCCTTCTCTCACTGCACCACACAACCTCCAGTCCTTTGTCTTTTATATGCAAATATAATGTCTCCCTACTGAAACCATAAATTTCTTGAAATCTTTCAGTAATAATGCTATATTTAGCATTTTAATAAAATTTAATATAAAATATTTTATAAATTTTTATAAAATATAAAAATATATTTATTAAGCACCAACTAATTACTGGCAATAAAAAGATGGAGAGAAACCAGGCACAATCTAGTGAGGGAGAGAACATGCAGACATTCATCTACAGTCATATGCTTTTGTTCCCAAGCCTAAACTGGAGCTAATCAATAGAGTGAAGGCATCAGGATAATGGGTGCTGCCTTAGTATCTTGTAGAGAGTCTTAAGTATAGGAAACTTTCTACAGGATGTGCTGACTGAATGACGTCACAGTCACTGCACTTTGTGCTATATGAGCAACAGCTGTACCTACATTTGTGCTCATGTCAGAAAAGTGAAGAAGTTGGTCCTTCCACTGTTGTCCCAGAGTCTGGTAAACAGCAAGATGGCTGCATTGACCACCCCTTGGATGTTTTTGGCAGTGTGTGTGTGTGCAGGATGGAACAGTCCTATAGTTCTGACATCTTAGCATTAGTGGAAGGTAATTTAAGGGTAAAATACTCACTTTTGAGCCATCTTTTCTTGTTCTAATACAAATGGTTTACCTGTAAAGACCACGTTAGCATCCTGAATACCTTAGAATCAGCCAAGTCAGGATAAGCAAAAGTCCTTGGTCTTTAGTCTTGGTCTTTAGAGGTAGAAGTGAATTGGATGGACGCAGGATCTCCACGATCTCTCCTCTTTGTCTCCTGCCCAAAAGTAACTCTGGCTTGTCTTACTCCACCCCCTAATCCCTCCCACAATTCTCTGTATTCACCAAAAGATAAACCAACACAGAATACTGGGAAGGACCATTTTCCAGGGATATGCTAATGAAGTATTGTCCAATCGGTAACTAGCCATAAGTACTCAGCTATCCGACCTCAGTGCATCAATTCAAGAGTTTCAGCCCTCTACATCTCCCACTTTCTTTTGTTTTAGAACACAGGTGGTCACACCATCCCTGACTTCTCAGGAAGGTGAGAACCCCAAAAAGGAGGTGATCATGCCCTCCCTGACATCTCAGGAAGGGAGATGAAAAGCACCAAAGGGAAGTGAGGTTGTTAGTGGGTTTCTGGGCTGAAGAATCTTATTAGAAACAGGTATGCACAAACCCATCAGCATGGGAGGTATTACACAAGCACATAGCAATAAGGCACAGGCTATTAGTGATGACTCTCCCCACAGTCAGTGAAGGCTCGATGTGGTGTAACAAACATGAATTGTACACGCAAGTAGCGGAATAACAAACAGTATGAATCAACATGGTGTTGTAAAAGATTTCCAGAAGTCCTAGAAGGAGGGTATGTAAACAACAGTCACACATATGCCTTCTTCAGCAGCCAAGAGATAGTCCAAAACTAATCTATTGTCCATTGCTTCACATGCCAGGGAATCCAATGATTCCTGTAGATTTTGGAGTCCTGCAACAGTTTTATCATTTCTCAAAAAATCCAATGATTCCCGAGGGTTTTGAAGTCCTACAACAATCTTATCGTTTCTCAGAGAATCCAATGATTCCTGAAGGTTTTGAAGTCCTATAACAATCTTATCATGTCTCAGAGAATCCAGTGATTCCTGAGGGTTTTGAAGTCCTATAACAATCTTATCATGTCTCAGAGAATCCAATGATTCCTGAGGGTTTTGAAGTCCTACAAGGATCTTACCATGTCTCTGAGAATCCAATGATTCCTGAGGGTTTTGAAGTCCTATAACAATCTTATCATGTCTCAGAGAATCCAGTGATTCCTGAGGGTTTTGAAGTCCTATAACAATCTTATCATGTCTCAGAGAATCCAGTGATTCCTGAGGGTTTTGAAGTCCTATAACAATCTTATCATGTCTCAGAGAATCCAATGATTCTTGGGGGTTCTCAAATCCTACAACAGTCTTATCATGTCTCAGAGAATCCAATGATTTCTTGAGAAGTCCAACAATTTTTGATGTCCATGAGTCAAACACCATAACTGCCATGCTCTTTCAGTGGTGGGCACAGTCAGCAATGGAACCACCTGATGTTTCTTGGGTCTTCTCCTTTGTTTCAAGGGTCTGCTCCATCTCTCTTCAATGGAAAAGGTGAATATGGCTTGTTGGCACCCAATTCCTTCTTCACCTGTAGAGATACAAGTAAACCCTCTCCCCCAAGCAGTTAGCCTATCTGGTCCCTTCCATTCACCACTTTCTGGGTCTCTCCATTATCTACAGATAGTGGAGCCGCTTGCCCTGGACACTTCCCTTCCGGTGGGTTATAAAACCTGTCTGCCGGAGCCAGTGCATCTTTGTCAAAAATCAAGAAGTTAATAGTATAAAGAGCTAAAATTTAGAAGTTCTCTAGGGTTACCTGTGGCTCCCCCTTTCTTTTGTTTTTGGAGGAGCATCTTAATGTCTCTATTTCTTTTCTCTACTATTCCCCGTCTTTGAAGATTAAAAGGTATGCCAGTGGTGTGTAAAATCTTATACTGTGCACAAAAGTGTGTAAAATGTTTAGAAGTATATGCAGGTCCATTGTCTGTTTTTATTACTTGTGGCACACCCATAATTGCAAATACTTGGATAAGGAATTCAGTGACCACTCGGGCTGTCTCTTTTGTTGCTGGTATTGCAAAAATGAATCCTGAAAAGGTATCTACCACAACATGGATAAAAGACAGATGACCAAAAGATTTAAAATGGGTCACATCCATTTGCCAGATTTCATTGGGTCTCAAACCACAAGGGTTCTTCCCTAGAAGGAGTGTAGGAGCGTGGAAAGGAAGGCAAGCCGTACAGCCTTTTACTATGCTCCTAGCTTCCTCTCTTGTTATTCCAAATTGTAAATGTAAAGCTCGAACAGCCTGATCATATTTAGAATGAGATTTCTGGGCTTCTTGGAATAAAGAAGTATTGACCACCATAGTTAGAAGGCTATCTGCCTTTGAATTACCATCAAAAAGAGGACCTGGAAGTCCACTATGAGAGTGGACATGCAAGATATAAATCTTACCTGGATGGTTTCTCACTTGCTCTTGAAGTTCCTTAAAGAGCTGATATATATTGGAAGCTACAAATTTTATTTGGGCTGTGGCAATTCTTTGTACCACACCTACTGAATAGGCCGAATCAGATATTATGTTTATATCTCCTGGATAATAAGTAAGAGCTAGAATGATTGCATACAATTCATTCTGCTGAGTGGACTGAAAAGGAGTTCTGATGACTCCCTTTATAGTTAAGTCACAAGAGTATACAGCGCAAATATTATGTTTGGATGCATCTTTAGAAGCCTTTTCTTCAAGAATCCATCACCAATTATGTAATAATCTGGTTATCTTTAATGGAGACCCGTGTGTAAAATTTGGAGCTGTGGCCAATAAAACTTGCCACTCTGGGGTGGTCTCACAGCATACATTAATTTGTGCATTAGTATAAAAGGTATATATCTTGTCAGCTCTTATCCCAGATAATTGTACTGTTCGCTTAATGGCCTTTAATAAAATTCTAGCCACAAGCACTGGGTAAGGAGTAAGGCTTTATTCTGGTTGTACCAGGAGGTTCACCCACTCTATCACACTGTCTCCTTGATGGACTGCTGTGGGTGCCTCTTGTGTAGCAAAAACTGATATTTCCAAGGGTTTTTGAATGACTCTTTCAACCACATTGGATAAAGCCAGTTCAACTTCTCTCAACACTTCTTGAGCTTCTTTTGTAAGCTGATATGATGAGTTTAAAGCACTGTCTCCCCTTAAAATGTCATATAATGGTTATAATTACTAGGTAGTCAAGCCTAACACTGGATGCATCCATTGGATATCTCCTATCAATTTCTGAAAGTCATTTAAGGTGTTTAACTTTTCTGTTCTTAAGGAAAGTTTTTGTACTGTGAGCAGCTTAGGGTATACTTCATATCCTAAATACTGAAAAGGATCATGTCTTTGAATTTTTTCTGGAGCTATGTGCAATTTGTAGTTTCTTAGTCTTTCTATGGTCCTTTGTAGACATGTCAAAGTGACCCTGACTTGTCTTACTCCACCCCTTATTCCCTCCTACAATTCTCTGTATACACCAGCACAGAATAGTGAGGTGGGCCATTTTCCAAGCATATGCCTATAGAGTATTGTCCATTAGGTAATTAGCCTTAAGTGCTCAGTTGTCCAACCTCAGTGCATCAACTCAAGAGTTTCAACCTTTACATTTATCCCTTTGAATATAATTTCTATAAGTTTTGGTGGTACTGGTGGTTACAGTAAATTACTGTTGATTAATAACTCACATTTATATAGCACTTTAGGTTTATAATTGTGATAATTGATAGAGATGTGCTTTGAAGAATATAACACAAGTGTGAAGTGTTTAGTATTTTTAACAAATGTAGACAATTTAGTAAGCATCAGTATTCTTCTTTCTCAGAAGTATACACTTCAAATAAGAAAAGCAGCATTTGAAAGTCTGAAAACAAAGTTTCAGGTCCAAAATTTACCATTTATTACCTGTATGAGCATGGAAATCATTTGACTTCTTAATCTCAGCTTCTTCATCTTTAAATGAGATCAATAGTAATATTTTTTTCTACTTCTCAGAGTTATTATGAGAATCAAATGAATTAATATGTGTGAAAGAACTTTAGAAACTATATAATTTTATGTAGCTGTAAAAAAAAGGAATGAACGAGATAGAGTGAAATCTTTCAAGACAGTTGTGAAAATCAAGTAAGGCTTCATCTACCCCAGAGATGGAGTAGGCCTGAAGGTCCTTGGGCATTGACTCAAGGGCACACCAAAGTCCCTTCCTGCTATCCTCCCATGACATCATTTTCTTCCTACCTCCATCAAATATGAGCAGTCATGTACTTACTGGCCAAGTTCAGTTTCCTGGGAAGCTCTCCCATTTAGAATGTAAATCCCTCAGCCAATGAGGATGATGGTCAGTGGTGGCAGGGGTATTTTCATTTGGGACTATTTAATGTGTAAAGCCTGGCCCAAAGGTACTTCCTCCTTTGGACTGCTTGTCCCTCCCCCCAAGGGGAGGGACGTCCCTTCTCATGAGAAAGTATAATAAACTTTTGTTTGCTTCTAGAGATATCTCCAGCTTTTTTTTTAAAAAATGGTGATCACTCACCATTTGAGCCACACAGGGAGAAAAAATATCCCTTAGTCCACAGGAATTGTCTTTGAAAGACATTTTAAGGGTAAATATCACAGTTACTTATGTTCTACTTAGATAATTACCAGGGATAAGTATTTCAAAGTGTATTTTTAGTATACTCTTTTTCACAGAGAAAAAGATAAGAGAGAAAAATTATTTTTGAGTCATGTTGATAATCCCTTTCTCATATTTGCTTAAGTTATAATCTTTACAATGCTTGCTTCTCGAAACAATTGCACATTGAAAAATGGTGCTTCCTTTGTCCAGATTTAAATATGCTACACTGAAAATGTGTGCTGAGTTGAAAAGGAAACAATGGAGGAATATATATTTGCCTGAGGATCATCTGATTTCTGCTTATCTATCTCATTATAGAAGAAAGTTAAATGCTTAGCATCTCATCATCAGGACATTTCCATTCAACCTCTTTTCCTACCTGGAACAAAGTCTATTTCCTCTAATAATGCACTGAATTGTCTTGCCACCCATATGCTTCACTTTAAATGAAGAGCAACTGATACTAGATTTTATTTTTATGTCTACAACAATTACATTCTTTCCCATGATTTCTTCTTATTTTCCCTATGCAGATTTCTTGTGCTTCGTCTTTCATCCACCATGGACAATTCCCATCTCGTCCTTTTCACAGAGTGTCTAGAGGAAGCTACCTTCAGTACCTTGGCTTCTATAGTGTTATATCGGAATAAAGAAAACCCTCATAAAGCAATTATTTCACTAGTACCTTCTAAGGATTTGAGCCAGGAGCTTCAGAGCCTGCATAAGAGAGGATTTAGTGGGCCTCCAGAACCATCCCCGTTTTTCCAAATGAGAGAAGGAGAACAGATTATTTTAAGGTTTAATGGCAATATTTTTGCTTCAAGTAAGTATAAACTTTTTTATCTTTTTATCTGTCTATGTTCCATCCTATAGTTAGAGACTGAATTGTTGTTATTCTGGAAAAAAAAAAAAAAACCTGAGAAGTATGGTGTGCTAGAGAGTGCTAGAAACTTGGAATCATGGGTTCAAGTTCAAAATTCCAATTCTGTCATTTACCAGATGACTTTGGATATCACTGTAACTCTCTGGATTTCCATTTAATTACCTGTAAAAATTATGAGGTTAAAGTCAATCACATCAAAAGTTGCTTTTAGCTCTATATTCCACACTTCCCTTCATTTTCTCCATGTTATAAAAGGAAGGAAAAGATATATGTCCTCTCCCATCCTTTCAGAAATGAAAGTACAACTTCTCTGTGCTTAATTTTCATATTCCCAATTACTTTTAAAATAAAGAATCACGAGCACCCAAAATCATTTCCCATGATGTAATGCTAGTTTGGCTATATCATTTGTGAAATGTACAGAGTATGAATAGTGGAGAATACACGAGTATTCTCCTGAGAGGAGAATAAATGCAATTATTACATGCATTTATATGTAAGATTTATAAAACACAGATATAAAACAAAATTAATAAAACTCAGAATAAACCTCTAAAGTAGACAGTTCAAATGTGATGATAGCTCTATTTTACAAATTTGAGATGAAGAGAATTCTAGTCACTTTTTCACAGTTCAAAAGTATCAAAGCTAGGTCTTTTGATTCTGAATATATAGCTTTTTCATTAGTTTAAGCTGTTTCTCTAATATGGCTTCTCCAGAACCTCAAGAGCATTAAAAAAAATATTTGCCTCCCTTCACATTTAAAGAATATGTTCCTTGATACCCAAGGAAGAAAGGAACTTTGTAATGTAAAATGATCATAAATTGTCCAAGCAATTTAGTATTGACTTTAGGAACAGGAAAAGGGTTGAAAACCAAGTATATGTATGTGTGTGGGGAGAGGCAGAGATACTGGGGCAGAGACACATTTAGGGAGATGAAGATGAGAGAAAATAAAAGACTGAAAAAGGCATACGAGAGATCAAAGAACTGAGATGAAATAAAAGATAATAAAGCAAAGACAAGAGTAAGTTATAAAAGATATGAATAGGGAGAAGAAAGGAAGAAAAGAACAGACTATTTGCTTTACCCTTGTTGAGATTGAATCCTTTGCCTTCAGATTCTTGTAAATCCACCCACTCAGTAAATGGAACAGAATTTTTTTGGCAACAGTAGGGAGAGGTTCAGGGGGGCCATGTTGCTTTCTAGGATTCCTTTGGCTCCATATGATATTCTTTTTTCAAAGGGATATAGAAGCTTACATGACAAAACCTGCCATTCTCTCAGTCTGTGATCCTTATTCCCGGATACCCTTCCCTTTATCCTTTCTTCAACTCCATTTATAATCCTTGCTACTTCTATGTCTATTAAAACTTAGGAATGCCCTTTTTCTGGTACCTACAATGTATCCCAGAAACACCTTCACATCATCAGCCATTTATCTTAAACTAGGGACCTTCAGTGAAATGAACATAGTCTACTCTCAGACTTCTTAAACTTTTTCTATTTGTGATCCCCTTTCATCCAAGAAATTTTTACATGATCTTGGGTATCTAAGTACACAAATCAAACATTTATTGATACTAAATCATAAAGAAATTTATTTTAAATTCCTTAGTATACATATAATTTTATCATTTATTAAAGATGAAAGTCAATTTGCATTCAAATGAGATGGATGTACTTATTTTTAAATAGAGAATTAAATGTTGGTAGAATATTTGATACCTTTTGCTAATTTTTTTTGCAACTAACACCTTATTACATGATTCCATATGGAGTCACAACTCAGTTTTAAGAGGCTTTAGTCTAAACTAACCAAGCAGAGCTGTTCAAGGAACAAAGGATATTCTAGAAAAAAGAGGGGAGGGGAGGAAAAGGAAAAGGGAAAGGAAGGGCAGAAGTTCCTTCCTGTTTAACTTCCAAAGCAGAAGCCACAGTATCCACCCTGGGACATTCCCATGGAGGACACAGATAGATACAAAACGGAACTATCCAACCCAAACAAGTCTTATGTGGATGACTGAAAGATTTCCTCTGCTAAGCTTTGTATACTAGCTCTAGTAAATAGAATTATTGTTGATACTATCAATGAGTGCTTTAGTCTCAAATAGTCTCGGGACCTGTGCGTGGGGAACAGCAAGTAAAAAAAAGGTGAATAAAGGAGAAATAAGCAACAATCTCTTGGAAGCGTGACTAACTGGGGTTGGCTGACTTCCGCCAATAATCATTTTTCTCTCTCAGCAGTTCTCCCTTCAGACTTCTAAAAGGAACTAGACTAATTGAATATTCCTGTACCTCCCAGAAGTCATACAAGTCAACCAGTCCCTTACACTGTGCCAAGGTGGACCTGCAGAGAAAAGACAAAGCACTCTCCTGCTCAAAGTTCATATTCTAATGGGAGAGACAACAGTAGAAATAGTCATGTTATGTGATATATATACATGAGTAGAAATGAAGGTAACTTCATAGGGGAAGATGCTAGCAGCTTTTGAGTACCATGGAAGGCTTTCCACAGAATGACATAGAATCTAAGAGGCAGAAACGAAGAAGGAGGATAATCTAGATGATAACCAGAAAGGAATGGGGGTAGGGATTGAAGGTTCTTTGTGATCTTTCCAACCAGAATCTAAAGAGAAAATTTCCTGAAGAGAGGAATGTTCTTTAATTCAACACTCCCTTTACATCTCCAAAGCACAAAACTACCACCCTTATAGGATTATAGCTCTATAGCAAAGTATCACTAGATATCACATAAACAAATTCCCATATTTTACAGATTGAGAATCTGAGAAATTCAGTAACTTTTTCCCAGGGTTCCATGAGTATTTAGTACTAGAACCAGGATTCAGATAGACATCTCCTATATGACAACTCAACATTCTTTTTACCATAATGCCTCTGCCTTCATATGAAAAAAATGGCCTTTAGAATTTATCAAGTACATGGAATTCTAAAATAAATATAAAATTTAAATGAATCCAGGTTATGACTCTTTGAGAACATCTATATTTATTATTATAAGCAAGGAAGCTAAAACACTCAAAGTACAGATAAATATTTTTCTCTTTAGTTTGTGGTGTCATTCTACTTTCCTAGATAAGAGAGATGGATAGGCCAGCTGCTTTTTCCCTGCTGTATCTAGATCCTTTGGAATGTGCATGGGAAAGGACATCCCTCTCACTCTGGAGAACAGAACCTCGCCACTCTTGCAGTGGAGTTCAAGGAAAACTCCTCCCCATTTGGCACAGCTTGTGCTTAGAAGAGTCACTCATTGGAACTGGACAGTTCATGGGAAAATTGTCCTAGTGTTGTTCAACTTAGTTTCCTCTTCCAGCTCTTGCAGAGTCTGTTCTTGTCAGTAAAATAAAATCACCTGAGCATCAGAGAGAATTCTGCTCCTACTTTTTATACATAAAAAAATAAATCCAGAGAAGCTAGAGTTTGCCTAAATTCACTCAGCTAGCTGGAGATAGAGACAGGATTAGAGGCCAGGTCTTTGATTGAGTCCAATGCTCTTTGTACAGCAATATACTTGCCTTGCTTTTGTATGGTGACGATCAATTTCTGTGCAAATTCATATTTTATGTGAAAGTGGGTCATTGAATATCAGTGAGGGATTAGAAACTGAATCAAATGCAAAATATATTTCACTTCAAGAGCTTAATGATTATACGACTTCCAAAGTTTTAACTCAAATCATCTATTATATTGTGGTAGTAATCAACAAATTTTACTGAAATTTAGGTAATGGAAAAGATTATAGAAGAGACTTCATGCTGATTTTTCACTTACAAAGAAAGCCCAGCCTGGAACTCCAGCTCAAGGAGGTGGATGAATTTGGCAACTACAGTTCCCCTTATTACAAGGGTACAGTTGCAGTTTACAAAGTGCCCAAAGAAAAAATAGCCAAGAATTTGAAGCAATCACATGTACTTAATGACTTTGGACATCAACTGCCTACTTGCAAATTACCGTTGAATTTACCAAAGGTGAGTGATGGAAGACATTTTTTGGTCACTTTGCTAATTGGTTTTATGAGTTCAAAATATTTGCCCAGTTAATCTATTTTAATTTGATGTTTCAAAAGAATTTTAATTAGTTTTGTGAATTCAAAATATATACTGTCAGTCTACTTTAATTTGATATTTCAAGTTTTATGAAAGCTCTGTCCTTGGGATCCTTTTAGTCTCCTATAATTGAATATCTATATTTATCTTTTTTTTTGGTTCCATAATGAGTGTAAGGAAGAATTAATTGATGTATGGGTTATATGCTAACATGGTGAGGAAAATGTGTTGGAAAGGTTAGGAGTGTTATTTATAAATAAGAATTTTCATTTTTCTATTTTTTTATTATTACTATTTTCTATTAAACAAGTAAGTTTTCTATTGCATTCATATATACTATATATTCCTATATATACACCTCTGTGTGTATACATATATGTATAAATTTATGTGTGCACACATGTCTGTATCTATGTATCTGTCTTCTCCAATAAGTCCCATGGTGAATATATCTTGAGCCTTTAATAGGATCTAAGATTGTCTTAGGGCTTATAGTTGGCTCTTAATAACGTTGAATGAATTATTTAGAACCGAGTATTAACTTATATTCTGGCATCTAGCATCTTCTTGGGAAATGAATCATTTATGATGTAGGCAGCTTAATTTTCATAATAACTTTTTCATGTTTCAAAGGTCTGCACTTTGCCAAGGTATTTAATCATTTGCCAATATCACTTGTAGTTTTTACACGTTCGAGGGCTATGAATACTTGCCTTTAAACATCTTACAGGGATTTTTCCAGCAACTTATTATATTGCGATTAACTTTCATGATCAATTCTGCTTTTTTTTATCACTAGTCAGTCTCAACGTAGAAAGAAACTCAAGTTGGCATGATTACAGATAAAGAAACTGAGGTTTAGAGAAATTAAATTACTTGCATATGGTCACATGGCTAAAGATCATCAAAATTAGGATCTGAACACAGATCTTTGTGATTCAGTGCTCCACATGGTTACCACAAGGCATACAGGTGGGGTTTTCACTACTATTCTTTATTAAAATCAATGACATTAGAAGAGAAAGGCCGATTTGGGAAGGTAACGACTAGTGATAAAGATAATATCTGAGAATTGGACTTTGAATTCTGGACCATGAATTCTGGACCATGAATTCTGGACCAATCTAGCGAAGTAAAAAAGTGCCTTCTCAAAATACTGTTTTTACATGCACAAGGTAAAATGCATAAGATTACAAAGGTAATATGGAATTACAAATACAGATGCAATTTTCCCCTCCAGTTTAATGGTGTCCCTTAAACATATTCATGCATCTTGGGGGTCCACAGACCCAGGGTAATGGCTCCTACTCTGGAGAGAAATTATAATATAGGAAGAAGAATAGTAGAGACACCAGAACTTTGCAAGAGAATTAATGCAAGAAAGGACCAAGTATTTGTCTATATACAAATACACAAAGTATTGATAAAAAAAAGAAAAATGAACAAGAGATCTTAATGCAAAGAAGCAAATCTGATCTTGTAGGTACCACTGAGACAAGACATGAGATGCATTAATTAATGAATATGATTATGGAATGCTAAATACCAATTTTTTCTGGGTTGAGTTTTTTTGTGTGTGTGTTCTTTTATTTATTATAGCTTTTTATTGAGAGATCATATGCATAGATATTTTTCAACATCGATCCTTGCAAAACTTTCTGTTCCAACTTTTCCCCTTCTTCCCTCCACCCCGTCCCCTAGATGGCAGGTAGTCCAATACATGTTAAATATGTTAAAGTATATGTTAAACACAATATATGTGTGTATACACACACACGTGTATATATATACATATATGTATCTATCTATCTATCTATCTATAGACACAGTTATCTTGCTGCTCAAGAAAAACAGATTTAGAAAGTAGGTAAAAATAACCTGAGAAGGAAAACGAAAATGCAAGCAAACATAAATGCTATGTTGTGGTCCACATTCAGTTCCCATGGTTCTCTCACTGGGTGTAGCTGACTTTCTTCATTACTGAACAGTTGGAACTGTTTTGAATCCTCTCATTGTTGAAGAGAACCACGTCTGTCAGAATTAATCATCATATAGTATTGTTGTTGAAGTATATAATGATCTCCTGGCCCTGCTTGTTTCACTCAGCATCAGTTCGTGTAAGTCTCTCTGAGCTTTTCTGAAATCATCCTGTTGGTCATTTCTTACAGAACAATAATAGTCTATAACACTCATATACCACAATTTATTCAGCTATTCTCCAATTGATGGGGATCCGCTTAGTTTCCAGTTTTTGGCTACTACAAAGAGGATTGTCACAAACATTTGTGCACATACAGGTCCCTTTCCCTTCTTTAGTATCTCTTTGGGATATAAGCCCAGTAGTAGCACTGCTGGATCAAAGGGTATGCACAGTTTTATAGCCCTTTGGGCATAGTTCCAAATTGCTCTCCAGAATTGTTGGATCTGTTCACAATTCTACCAACAATGCATCAGTGTTCCAGTTTTCCCACATCCCCTCCAACATTCATCATTATCTTTTCCTGTCATCTTAGCCAATCTGAGAGGTGTGTAGTGGTATCTCAGAGTTGTCTTAATTTGCATTTCTCTGATCAATAATTATTTAGAGCATCTTTTCATATGGCTAGAAATAGTTTCTTTTTCTTCATCTGAAAATTGTTCATATCCTTTGACCATTTATCAATTGGAGAATGGCTTGATTTCTTATAGAGTAAATTCTCTACATATTTTGGAAATGAGGACTTTATCAGAACCTTTGACTGTAAAAATGTTTTCCCAGTTTATTGCTTCCCTTCTAATCTTGTTTGCATTAGTTTTGTTTGTACAAAAACTTTTTAACTTGATATAATCAAAATTTTCTATTTTGTGATCAATGATGTCTAGTTCTTCTTTGGTCATAAATTCCTTCCTCCTCCACAGATCTGAGAGGTAAACTATCCTATGTTCTTTTAATTTATTTATAATCTCATTCTGCTAAATATCATTTGAAAAAAAAAGTAGATAAGTTAATATTGCTAACTAGGAAGATACATTAACATGGGGGGAAAACTCACCAGGAATTAGAGCAGGGAAATATATTGGCAAGCATCTGGGTGAAACCAGGGGAATTGTATTCTTTGGAGCTGGTTGCTAAGGGGAAAATGAACCCTTAAACCTTAGGAACCTTGAAGTGAAATGGACATTCCATCTTAGAATTTGCAAAAGAGAAATGGTAAACTGGCCTAAATCTTATGTGACTTAAAGGGTTTTGAAAGTGAAGATTTCAAGATTCAAAAAAAGGATGGATAGGATTCTATAACCTAAAATTTGATCGGCTACTTAGACCAGAAGTCATGGGAAGAAATAAAAATGTACTTCTGAAGATGTAAGAGAAAAGCTTTTAATGAGAAGGATAAGGTATGAACTATATAATGAGATGAATGTTCTGGGAGTTCATTACCATCTTCATCATCATCATCATCACTAATATTTGTATAGTATCTACTATATGTCAGGCACTATGGTGAGTACTTTACAAATATAATCTCATTTGATCCTCACAAAACCCCTAGAATGTATGTATTATTAATATAGTTGAGGAAACTGAGGCAAACAGGTTGAGTGACTTGCCCAGGGTGGTGCAGCTAGAATTTGAATTTGTTCCCCATAGTGTTTTTTGAATAGAATTTGACTTCTTGCCTCCAGGTTCAGTGTTCTATTTTGGCACTTACTACCTTGGTGTGTGTATGTGCGTGTGTACACAGGGTGTGTGTGTGTGTATATATATATATATATATATATATATACACGTGTAGGTATACACACATACACATATACACAGAGAAGATAGAATCAACATATAGAGGATGAATAGATCTCTTTAGAATAGTGTTAAATAATTGTGCTTAAATTCAAGATAAATTGAGGCAGGTGAAAGGATTTAAAAAAAAAGCCTTTTTATCTTTTATTTAATTTCTAAATCCATATTAGGGAAAAGAAGATGATTTTTTTTTAAAAAGGTACAAAACCACTGCAAATGATAGATGGGACAAAAATAACTCATAGAAAGAAGAGTCTTCTGTAAAAGTTTTATTTTGTTTCTGATTTTTCTGCCAAGGTGAAGAGTTTTGGGGCTAGAAAGATAAAACACAAATGGCTGATAGGAATTTGATAATCCAAATAAATAGATAGGGAACACCTAATCACACTTGATGAGTTCAAGTTATCAGGGTCACATGACCTACATCTCAGAATGGGAACACTGAGTTCCTACCAATAAATTTCAAAAGACTATGGAGAACACTAGAGGTCATTCAAGATTGATATTTTTATTATTGCATAAATAGTGTAGTAACTAGTAAATTGTAATATTTATTAATATTTAATTAATTAATATTGACTAATTAATAGTAATATTGTTATTATGTAAATTGTATAAATGTCTCCTTACAGTATTAAAAATTGAAGAGAATAACATCTGCAAAGTAAGGGTCAGTGAGTTCAGCTGCAGTTTTGGGAGAATTTTTAGAATATTGATCATAAAGATAGTGAACATTTAGTGTTCGCAATAATCCAAGATGACGGCCAGAAGATGTCCTGCCAGATTAATTCTGTTGCCTTTTTGATAAAAGTTATTAAGCTACCAGATCAAAGGGATGCTTTGCTGTAGTTTATCAAGATTGCAGGAAAGCATTTGATCAGATTTCTCAGGCTATTATTACAGAAAAAAATGGAGGTGTATATCTTATGATAGAACAATTCAATTTATTTGGAATGGGTTTAATTGATAGATGCAAAGGAAATTAGTTATTAGATCTATATCAGTTTGGAAGGAGGTCTTTAGCAGACTGCCATGGGATCTATGCTCTTCTCTCAAGTTGCTAACAATAGTGATAAGACTTTGGGGAAAAGGTGATTCTTAATGCTTCTCACTCATCTCAGGGTACTCAAGTTTCCACAACTTCCCTCTTATTAAAATCTGTAATATGTATCAATTTTGTAAATTAAGCTCACAATTACATGTAAATGAATGATGATTAAATGATTTCTTCTAGATCTATGTGACTGGGGACAAAGAAATATCTTGTTAATTAGATCTTGAAAAAGAGTGGTGATGTGAGGAAAAAGCTTAAACAATAACTTTATTGCTCAGGAAAGCTCAGAGAAATTTTAAGACAAATTTATTTGGTGGCATGGTGTGAGAAGGGAAAAATTCAGCAAAACTAGAACATTAGGAGGTGATTAGACTTAGACTGCCATTTTGTTAAAAGGGAAGAAGACAATATAAGGCCAGTGAGGAACTCACTAAGGTATTTGGGGAGGAGGTAAACCATCTGGCCATTTTCTTTTTAAACTTGCTTTTTTGCTAACTAGATGCTAAACTTGGTCACATCTATACTGCTAAAGGAGAATAAGTGTCCCCTACACCTCATAATTTTGTGCCCTTGGGGAAAGCCCCAGATGTCCTGCCCTAGTTATACCTCCGTATGTGGGAGGTTATTCAGAGACATTTTATGTGCTTCTAAGATTTACAGGTATCGTATCTACTTCTCGTGGCTGCCTATATTCAGCTGCAAACCTCTGCCCTGCAATCTCAACTGGCTTTATGTCAAGAGTGATCTATCTGCTTCCATTTTAAAATAGTTCATAGCTTGGAGATTTATGTAAGCAATCAGTTGACCCTAGTTCTGCTTTCAAGTAATGCTAGCTAAACAATGAACTTCCCTATTTTTCAACTGAACTCCTAACATGTGATTTCTAAGTAAATGATGAAGCTGCCCAAATGCAAATCAAATAACTTTGCTGGTACAATCTGTCTAATGGAGCAGAAAGAAAGGCAGAAACATGGCTTGCATGCATTTCCTTAGAATGCCTACTTATCATTGAGCTTGATTTTTATTTTTTCCCCCAAAATAAATTGCATGTTGGAGTTTCCTTACAGTATAATCCTGGATAATTTTTAAGGGCTTACATAATTGTGTGAATCTTTTTTTTTTCTTTTTTAAAGCCTGACTAAATAGTTGAGGATATTTAGAATTGCTTAATGTTCCCCTCTTAGCATCCTCAAAGTTAATTTATATATTACCTACTTAATGTTTTTTCTTTTTTTTTTTTTTTTTTTTTACATTGTAAGATTTACAGGATATAAACCCCAAGTATTCCAAGTGGAATTCCAAGTACAAAAAAAAATCACTAAAACATAAACAGTCATCAAGAAAACAGGGGGGAAATAGTTTGCAGGTTCTCCCTGAGAGGCAAAATGAAAGAGTTAGAAGGTTTGGTTTCATTTTGTGCCCAAAGGCAACAAAACCATTTCATGGGAGCCCCAGTCATTTTGCCTTACAATCCTCACAGTAAACATAAAAAGAACTTTGAAGATAATTGTAGCTTATTGTTGTAGAATATAACTACAGGGAATTTTTGAGAGAAACTTGATAAAGTGTTCTACCCCAAGTCATTGATGCTAATTGACTTCAATATGAAGGGAAAACAAGAGAATGGAAAAACATGTTTTGGAAAAAGTGATTCAGTATTAAGAAACAAAAGACTTGTACAACTACTCAGAGATCTTATGCCAAAGATCTTGAATAATCTTTTAAAGAAAAAAAATCAAAGGAATGTGGACCTCATAAGCAGTAAACATGATTACAAAAACTAAAACTGATTATATCTTGAGAGTCAGGAAGTGACTATATACTAATGTGAGACTTATTTCTAAATCAACTCTATGAAGTCAACACAATGGCAAGTATTTGTCAGAGCAAATGTTAAAATTCATTCCAAAATAGAAAAAAAAAAAAAAGAAAGAAAATGAGAAAAAAGTAATGAGTAAATTTTCTACGTGATGTATTCAAAGAAGCTTTTAATGCTTAAAAAAAAAAAGGCAAAGTTGAAAAGAGACTATCAACATTTCCTATTTAGAAACATTTAAAAATGGCAAGCAATCATCACAACAAGGAGGCTAAAAGAATCCAGAAACTGTCTTAATCAACAAATAGTTGATCTCTACTACAGGAAAGATATCTTAAAATCAATAGTGACCCTAGTTATAAAGGAAACTGTTAAAAAACAGTGTGGTACAGGACAAATGCAAAAGATTAAGAGCAACATCACATCATAAAAAATAAGAGTAGTTGAGAGGGGAGAGCATGAATCTTGATAGAATATGGGGCTTAGTCAGAACATCCCAAGATTATTTACACTTGAAAAGTGGAAGACCAGACAAAAATGGAATGTCTTTTAGCATATCATTAACAAACTATTTTCATTACTAATGAGTATGTAACTACCATATTTGGATTCTAGTACTCAAGTTTCAGATATTCTATATGTATAATTGGAAATAATATAAAAAATGAAGACTAGAGAAAGGATAAAATAGACAAAGTACAAACTATGCTAGGGATCAGACAATTTTGAAAGCATTGGGATATTGATTTTTAAGATGTCTAAAAGAGGGAAAGGTATTGAAAAATCAGAAAAAAAAATCGAGGAAGGGGTTTAAATTTCCCTCTCTTTACTTCAGTTAATGTAATGACAGAAACTCTGGAAATGGATCATACAGTATTAAGGATAAGGGAGGGGAATGTGATCCTTCCCCCAGGCTCCTATCTCAGAATAATCAGTTAATCACTCAATCAACCAATGTGCCCTAGAAAGTAATCACAATATATATCACAATATAATCACAAAATTGATGTTATGTTATTCTAACACAAACCTGCCAGGGTATGTGAATCAACCTTTAATAAATTTGAGAGGATTACAGAGCTTTGGCAATTGGATAAGGGCAAAATTATAGTACTCAGGAAAAATCTTGTGGTTGGTTGAATTGGTTATTCTCTTGGATTTATGTATAAAAAGAGTAAATCAGCTCAAGGGTAAAGTTTTCAAGTTCGGGAGAAAATTATTTTTCCCCACCAATAGTGATTCCCTTTGGCCTCCACTGACCATGAGATTGAGGAGACTGGAACATTGACATCATCGTGCTGCTCCCTCTGGATGTGACATCCTTGTTGTTTTGCAGGTTTTGCAGTGATTTCCAGTATTTGCTGCTCTGCAGGCTCTGTGGTGCAGCTGGGGGGGGGGTCTATTTTCTGCTGGCTATTGGTCACTGGCTCCATTGTCTGACCAGTATCTCCTTGGAGTATCTTCAGGCCTCATGCAAGCCTCAGGTGGCTAGGGGATAATGGCTAGAACACCATTTTTAAAGAATTAATCACCCACATATCTAACTCGCAAAACTTGAAAAAAAATTTCCTCAGACTAAGGCCTTTTTTGGAGGTCATGGTGCAGTGGATAGAATGCCAGGCTTGAAGTCAGGAAGTTCTGAATTCAAATCTTACCCCAGACACTTAGTAGCTATGGACCCTGGGTACTGTTTGCCTCAGTTTTTTATCTTTAAAATGAGCTGGAGGAGGTAATGGTAAAACTTCAGTATCCTTGCCAAGAAAATCCCAAATGGCGACATGACCGTGCAACAGCAGCAACAATAAATGTCTTTTCTAAACCTTTATGTTGGGTCAGAGATTGCAGTCCAAAGAGCTAGCTGATTTAGGCTAGAAATTTCAAGATCCTCTCCAAATCAGCTGGCAAATATATTTGAGCAAAGGTAAGGTCAATGTGTTCCACTCACCTGGCCCATATTTTTATGTTTGTTATTTATATTTGTCAGAAACAAAGATCATAGTTTTCTGCGCAATATTCAGCCAGAGAAGATCCTCATTGTTCCTTTGTACTAATAATCCATAGGTCTCATTTCTATAAAATCATCACAATAATGATTTATAAATATATTAATTTTTTATTCATTAATTTTCAGTCACTTCTGACTCTTGGTGACCATATCTGAAGTTCTCTTGATTGAGTTACTAGAGTGGTTTTCCTTCTCCAGTTCATTTTACAGATGAGAAAACTGAGGCAAATAGGATTGAGTAACTTGCCTAGGGTCACACAGATAGTAAGTATTGGAGGCCAGATTTGATCTCAGGTACATGAGTGTTTCTGACTTCAGATAGAACTTTATCCATGGCTCCATCTATCTACCCCTAAATAAATCAATAACTTCCTTTATAAAAAATATGAAAAAGAACAGGATTACAGAAATTATTTTCTACAATGGACCAATCATGCTTATATAACTGATTAAAATAAGCAGAGAATATTGAGTTTATATTTTCTCATCTGCTGATTATTTTAAAAAGCATATTACAGGCTAGAATGGTATACTGCTCTAAAATCTTATTTCCGAAGGCAAATTCCATGGAGACATTAGGCTCAGATAAAATTCCTACTCGCACCCAGCAGAATGTCTCCATTACATAGTTTGTTGAAAGACCTTAAAGGCCATCTGTTCCAATCCTCTCACTTAACAGATGGAAAAGATGAAGCCCAGAGAGGGTCACTTGTCCAAGATTGCAGGGTTAGTGAGCTTCAGTGTAAGGCAAGAGTTTGGACTTGAGTCCCGTGATTCCGAGCTCAGCCTGCTTTCCGGTACACCATGATACTTCTTTGTTAGATACCCAGTGGTAATTTTGTTCAGTAATTCTCTGATTATCAATATCTTTAGGTACCAGGAATGGTTTATTGCTATCAATGGGCAATATCTTGTAAGCACTCCCAATTAAAGCCATTTCATGTGCCTATGGATGATGCTGGTCTTATAGAAGTGAGCTTAAAATACTCCAGAGCCTCCTTAATGAAATTCATGGCCACGCAAAATAAATTAGTCTAAATTATTATTGAAGAAAACAAATGGATGAAGAATGGCTATTTTCCAAACTATGACATGAAGTTCAATAGGCAGCCCATTTACCCAGTGCACTAACAGAGATGAGTTGGACAAGTCTTGAAGATGAACATTGAGCTGATCTCAGCTGTGACTATGAAGCAGAGCTGGATTTCATATGTGCCTTTTAAGGTGTAAATGATTACAGTGAAAATGAGCCAGATTGCTTCTGGCTACACATGTGCATTGTCTTCCCTAGTTAATGGCTATAAACTCCTTAAAAGCATAAACTATTTATATTCCCAATCCACAGCACAGTGCTTGACACATAGGAAAATATTTACTAATCAATTAAGTTGGCTAACCAAGGTCACATAGTAAATCAGTGATAATAGCAAGGTCTAAAGAGTAAATCTGAGTCTGGTTCTCTTTCTTCCACACCACTAGTGTTAAAAAAAAAAAAAAAAGTTTACCACAATCAACATTTTTAAATACTTTTGAAAAGGGATAATTATATACATTATGGAGCTTTGAAGCTGCTGATATTTGTCCCAGAATTAGTATGCTATTAATCTTAAATAAGCTTGCTATTATGGAAGAGTATTGTTTTTAATTTGTATTTAAATATTTCTTAATTATATGTTATTTCAATTATTTATTATAAAACATTAATTTTTAATTTAGTGTGTTCCACTTTAAAAAAATTTTGAGTTCCAAATTCCCTCCCTCCTACCTCACTCCCTCCTTGAAAATGCAAGCAATTTGATATTATACATGTGAAGTCATGCAAAACATATTTCCACATTAATCATGTTACAACAGAAAAGACAAAAACAATAAAAATACAGAGTTAAAAAATATATTGCAATCTGAATTCAGAGTTCATTAATTCTCTCTCCATAGGTAGATAGCATTTTTCATCATGGGTCCTTTGAAATTGCCCAGGGTCATTGTCTTGATCAGAATAGTTAAATCTTTTCACAGTTAATCATCCTTATATTACCAAATGACCAAAAGTGCTCCTTCCTGCTCTTGAGCTATGACCCAGAAGTGGGTTTGGGCAATAGACTTGCCAAACAGCATCTCCACTGCCCAAGGCTAGCACGAGGTTTCCCTGTAATCTCTGAACCTTTTTTCATCTCTAGCTTGAGAGCTCCCAACTCTGTGGTTGCTTCTGTTGTTTCCACCTCATCCCACTACTTGTGTTTCACTCACATGAGCTCCAGATCATCCGCTTCCTCTGTGTCACAGAGCTCTCCTTCTCTTTCCAATTTCTTACATTGTCTTAGGTTGGAAGAGTATCTTGTTCTGCTTTTGTTGGCTCTGCCAGTTCAGAATTCGATGTGAGGCACTTTTTAGTTGTTTTGAGGGGAATCTTAGGAGAACTCAGTGCTTTCTCTGCTCTATCCTGGCTCCATTCCCAAAATGCCAAGGATATTTTTCTTGAATTCCCTATTACAGATCCATCATTTACTAAATAGTTGTATGACTTTGGGCTAGACACAATCTCTTTTTTTTCCTTATCTGCAAAACGGGGTTAATAAACATTTACAGTGCCCACTTTACGGGCTTGACAAGTAACTCGGATGAGATAATGTATGTGAAAGTATTTTGTAACTGCAAAGCACTAACCGTTATATAAGCTATTATTTTAGACGTAAGAGATTCATCTTAAAAGATATCAATCGTACTTGGAAAGCATTTGTTCAGTCACTGTGAGCGCCGCACAATGATTTTTATGGATTATAAAAATGATATTAATGTATATTCTTTGAACTGAATTTACTGAAAGATTTGGATCAGCATCCAGTGACATTAATTTTATCCCAAGTATTGGGAAGAAAGAATTGCTGAGTGTATCCAGACTCCATTGCCCAACTGATTTTGCACACCATGCACAGTACCTTTATTTCCAAATAGGGGTTAGGTTTGTTTGAACAGATTTTGCCCACCAATTAATGATTTATTTCTCCTATATCTCTGCCTCCTTTTCATCCAATAGCATGAAAAACTAATCAACCATCCACAGAGCACTAAACGAATGTCTACAGATCCTTCAGGTAGGTAATTATTTTTCCAGGTTGTATCTCATCCTCCCAACATTTTCATATGAAAAAAATTAATAGAAAAGTAGTTTTGCAATTACAAATGTAAAGGAGTCAATTATAAAAATTGCTTTCCCCTCAAGGGTGCCGTAAGAGTAATGTTGATTCATCAGCATAATAAATGCTTTGTCCTTTAGGAAACACATGTGCAGATGGAATATGGAATAACATTTTAAAAATATTCCCTTAGTGATAGTTCTATGTAGATGAAATTAAAGTGGTATTAAAAACTATCAGAAATGTTGAGGGTTGCATACACTGGCTAACTAAATTGTAGGAATAATAATGATTGCTGATTCTAGTAAACAAATTGCAGTTTATTCTTGAGTGCTGACTGGTAGCTTTTAAATATTAGAGCACAATAACTATCCAAGATATATGAGGCCAATAACTTTAAAATGCATATGTTTCAGTGGGAAATAACACTATGCATTTATTTACTATTCAGTCATAGCTATGCCTGAAGCAATATAATCATTGTGGACCTAAGAGTAGAACGAGGAATATTTTTCTACTCCATCTCTGAAAAGCTGGTTTGTCAGTAAAAAGAAATAACTCATTCTTCAGTAATTCCCATATCCCATCCTCAAATGACCTCAGACAAAATCGATATTTTTATTTTCATGGGATTGTTATATTATAGCACACTCCTGGTCCCAAGAACAATAAACCTTGTATGGCAGGTTATGTAAGTACTACTCCTGCCTCTCCCAGTAATAATGGGTAATATTTATTCATGTGGCTTCATTGACCAGGGTGAGTCCTTGTATAGAAATTTAGCAGCTTGGTGATTGATTCATTCTTAAAAACTTTCCCCAGGGCACTGAGAGATTAAGTAACTTGGCCATTGTCAAAAAGTTAGTGCACATCAAAGGCAAGATGAATCCAGGTCTTGCTATGCTAGCCCATGGCTAGCTCTCCACCACTGTACAATGTTGCCTCTTTATTGCCATTTATATATTTCTAATTTTCTTAGAAGATGACCTTCTCAGCAGTTGTTTTAAAAAAGGGAGGTACCTGGAACAGTGGTACAGAGGCCATAGAGTCTATCCATAGTATTGAAGGCTTTGTCAATGTGGAAAATTATTGGTCTGAAGCCTCCCTCATTAAAACAAATTGTGAGATACATA